>NC_090921.1:1502105843-1502408874 GCF_040938575.1 Ambystoma mexicanum
AGCCTCCCTGCCTCCCTCAAACTTGAGGAGGACCATCACTGGTTCCGGGAAGTACACCAAAGCCTTTCTCTTTGCATCTGTTTCTTCTCCTCCTCTCCCCAGCTGACTGCATGGCGTAAACTGATTCTGCACTGGTTACCTGGCGACTCTCTGAAATCGGACCCATGCCACCTCCCGCCACCACATGAACCCCTGCACTGCCTTTCTAGCAAACCCCCCACTTGGGGACTGTTTTCTGTATCCCTAACAGATTCCTGCACCACCTGATGTGTGCACGTATCCTTGCACTTGGCACAATCAGTCCGTATTTTTACTTATTGTCATTTCTTCTTCTACCCATGTACTGCACCTTCCTCTTGCCCCACCCATGCACTTGGGTGATGTAAGTCACACCTGGCCTAGTAGGTTTGTTGTCTCTGTCTCCCCTCTGTTCCCCCATCCCTTGTCTCGTTGCGCTTTGCTAAACGTGTGTATAAGTGCATTATGCATGCCATAGCATACAATTGCACATCATATGATATCATACACAGACTGCATTCATAACAGTAGGATGCCAGCCACTTACCTGGTACGCTGCACAGGTTTTTATTTCCACAGTACCCCACTTACTGCACACTTTTCAAAAAGTATAGCTCACAAACAGCACTGCATTTATGTTACGAACTTCAAACAAGTACATACAGTTCATGCATACACCCAGGATGCCTGGCCATTACCTCGCCCACTTCCACCATAGCCTTCTGCACTTCTTTGTACAAATAGACCTTTGACTACACTTTTTTCGTACACACCACAACCACAAACCTCATTGAGGAGTGTCTTTCACTCCACGGTCCCATTTCCATGGCTCCCATCTCTGAAAATGGCAAGATGTGGCACGTGTAATCCTGAAAGTACCGCGTAATCTGCTGAGTTCTCGTGCTAGAAAAGGGGGGGGGTTGGGAAACAGAGTAGGTGATTGAGTCTTTAGTCGTCCCTCTGAAAAGGTTTTATTTGTTCTTTGTTTTTGTGTTTTTGTGCGGTTTTTTACATGCTTGCAAACCACCTTTTTTTGTTTTTTCTCTTTGTGTGACTTTCTGTTTGCTTCTCCTCCTTCATTTTCTACCGAATTAAGGGCAATGCTTTGTGCATAGTGTACATGGAAATGGTAGTGCCAATGGCGGTCAAAGAAATGCCATTTGCATGAAAGCAGTGTATGTTTTGAAAATTCATGCTGTCATAGTGGGTGGACAACATGCCATCAGTGCACATAAATGCAGACATCCTTCTGTTCATAAGACAAATTCCGAGCTGTGGCTGGGGACAAATTACACCGCCATGGTCCCATACTCCTTTTGGGGGAATGGCTGAGAAAACGACCTTTACAGTGGGAAAAATCTGCATCACTGCAGTCATCAACTTCTTCAGGTGACGGGGCAAACGTCCATACATGTAAACCAAATGTAGACCTCCATAATGCACCATGACAACTTCACCAGTAACAATGGAAGCCACATATCTGCAAAGGTGAATCATCCCACCTAAACTGAGACTGGCCCACAAAGTGCCCACTCCTTCCAATCCGAAATTAGCAACAACGTCTCTTTGCACGGCATACCTGTACAGATCTTGTACACATGTATTGCCCACGATCAGCACTGTGCATCTCTCCATGTCCACCAACCTCATTACACAGAGAGTTTTGTGAGAAAGTTGAGTTGTAACGCCCCTTCCTGTGAATCACAGCTTTGACACATGATTCCATAACTCCCATAGTTCCATTGGCATGCTCACCATGCTGAGGATGGCAGGATGTGGTGCATGCGCTTCCCCAGCTACAGCGAGGGCTGCACCCCAGTAAAGCAGGGGCAGTCCTTCTCCCCTCTCCACTCTTCTTCTTCCAGCACTCCCTCATTGAGGATTGTGAAATATTCACACATGCATGCACCAATCACAGCTGAGCCAATAAGTCTGCATTCAACACTATCATTTCTGTACAACACTCCATATGTACCATTTAACACTCTGAGTACACGTTGCGTGTGCTTCCAAAGCATCTTCCGTACAAAGGTGTGGGGAAAAAAACACAATGTCAGTATCCAAATCGTCCAGAGCGGCACCCATCACGCCTTTAACCATGCACAAGAAGAGCCTACTGCTTGCTGACACCCGTCATAGCATAATGGAGCCATGCATGAGAACATGTGGCCATAAACCACAATCCACAAAGGTAACATAGCCAGCGGCACTTCTACCCAACCCCAGCACCATAACACAGCAATGTATGGAAACATGTCACAGTTAGCAGATTCCACAAGCATACCACTGCCTCCGACACGCCTACCCACTTCCATGCACAAAGTATTATGTCCCTGGCAATCAAAACGCACAATCCTCACAACATTAGGCCTACTCCCAGAAAGATGCACAAACCAGAATGTCCAAGCACATCGAACATTCACTTCAACCCTACCCTCTTGTATACTGACAGTGTTCCAACACTTCATCCAGTGGGCACACTGCAAGACTTTTCACTGCACAATCTCGAGCCATACACCGAAAACCGTAGGATGTTCCAACAATGACCGCACCCATGGAACCAACAATGTATGCATGTCAGCGCACTTCTGGTGCTCTATGAAGAGTAAAATGTGTTCCACAACCATTCTGTGAAGGTGACCACCGTCTGAGAGATGCAGTCAAAACTGTATTACTGCAGTGGGTGTGGTGAAGGCATTGGCTTTCGGGTGCATGGCCTACGGCCTTTGGCCATGCACCCAATAGTCTAGGCCTTGGCCACAACCACCGCAACGTAATGCAGCCATGCATGGCAACATGTCATCAAGTACCACAATGCAAACAAATACCACAGCCACCGGCACTCCTACCCAAGCTTGGCACCGTCATATGGCTATGCATAGAAAGATTCACCTTCTACCAGAATCTACAAACTTAACACAGCCTCCGGTGCCCCTACCCACTTTCATTCACATACGATGCCCAACCAACCAACAGTATTTGCGTGTCAGCTGCCTTCTGGTGCTCTATCAATTATACAATGTGCTCCACAACCATTCTGTAAAGGTGAGGAGACTGTGACAGACGCAGTGTAAATGTAACGCTCACCTGAATCCCTCGGAGGCGCAGGTCCAGGCTTGGAGATTTCAGTGTCTTCTAGGGTCACGCGCAGGCCTCTGGTAACACCCTGGATAGACCCTCTCCTCACCGTAATTTTGACCTGGAGGGTGAGGTGTCTGCAAGCAGGAGAACAAGGGGTTAATGTATGTCTGGTTGGCCAATCTGACCTTCCCCTTTTCTGGACTCCCCACGTTACTCGTAGGCTGAATATGCTCACCTTATATAGGTGAAAGCGGAGCTCTCCATCCCGCGTCTGGGCAGGGGTGCTGATGCCAGTTGCTTCACTGGTTAATTGCCCAGCCTCTTGATTGCAGAGGATGAAGTCAGGGAGCAAGGCCGTCGTTAGCTGCACGAACGGTGATTGCTTGAATATGGAGTTTTATTTATATGACCCCTTAAATGTCTCTCGCCATTGCAGGTCCGGTATGTAGATAAGGTAAGCGAGAAGAATGCCGGAGCTCGTGAAGGCACGTAAGTAAAAGAATGTTATTCGAAGTTAAATGCACTTCTTAATGTCTCTTTTCCCTTTCGAAGTTAAATGCACTTCTTAATGTCTCTTTTCCCTTTTTCAGGTAGCCGTAGCAGTCGGCGTGGAGATGGACGCCGAGGTACGTGCCGGAGAATGGGCAAGCCGATGACAGCTAGAAGGCACGTGAGTAGTGATGGCGTACTGTGCCCCTAATGATGTCCTTCTTGTTTTAGCAGGTGCGGACAAACAGCGCCTGACGAAGATCGAGGCGTACGTGGCACAGGTAAGCAGAATAATCACAGAGGTTCACTAACCAATGTCCTTTGTTTCCGCAGGATTGCCGGAGTATGAAGAGTGCGGCACGCGGCCTCAGGATGCTCCGATGGACGAGGTAAGTGCTGCGCTGGTTTTGTCTTGTCCTAACCTGGTGTCCTTGTTCTCTCTTAGACGCTGCTGAAGACTGAAGACTCATCTTCCGGGAGGTAAGACTGAAGATTTCTTATTCACAGATGCAGAAGCTGAAGATTCTCTGGAGCTGAAACGGTGAGCGTCCTGCTGCTTGTGCAGAATAACGCGAAGCACGTTGCACTGATCGGGTGTGGTTTAAATAGGCCACTGGAGTGCTTAGGTGTCTCCTTCCACAGCCTCGCCCAGACAAGAAAGAAGTTCCAGCTTCCAGAACAGTTCCAGTATCCAGTCCCAGGGAGTGGTGCTGGCCACACCCAGAAGGTAAAGTAGTTCCAGCCAGGAATGGATGAGGATATTATCCTACAAGTAAGTGAGCAGCATGGTCTGCAGCAGGTAGGTCCACCCAAGCACCATTCCTCCCAATATGAGCCCGGCGCTTCCTGTGCCGGGACTGGGTTCCCTTATGAGCCTGGCACCACTGGCGCCAGGACAAGGTCCAAAAGGCCCCTGTGGGGACCGGCTGGTGCCTGGAATGGAAGTTGTGACCCTGCTTCCAAGGGTGTTGGGCTGGGTCTGACTCCTTGGAGACAGTGGTCATGACAGCACCCCCCTTCAAGGCCCCTCCCAAGCTTGTCTTCTCCGGAGGCTTTGGCTTGTTGGGAAAAGTTCGATGAAACTTCCTGACTAGACGAGGTGCATGGACATATTCTGAAGGCTCCCAAGATCTCTCCAGGGGGCCAAATCCCTTCCAATCAATCAGGTAGCACAGTTTCGATTTGGAAATTTTGGAATCCAAGATGTTTCGAATTTCAAATTCGAGTTCTCCATCCACCTGGATTGGCTCTGGAGGATTAGTCAAACGGGTTCCGGGTTGCATAGGTTTAAGGAGAGAAACATGGAAAACGGGATGTATCTTCATCCGAGTAGGTAGTTCCAATTTCACAGCCACCGGATTTATCACAGCCGTGATCGTGTAGGGTCCTAAATATCTTGGATTGAAGGTGCGTGGTCCTTTTAGGGATAAATGCTTCGTGGACAGCCAGACTTGATCTCCTACTTGGTATTGAGGGGCCTCTTTTCGATGTTGATCCGCTCCTTTCTTATACATTTCCTTGGCTCGTTGAAGGTGAGCTGTGGCTTCCTTAAATGCTTCCGAGAGCTTGAGGTGGATCCAAATTAGAGGTTCGAGGATGAATTCCATACAGCAGAAAGAAAGGGGTTTTTCCAGTTCCTGAATGGATTGAATTGTTGTAGGCGTATTCAGCAATCCAAAGGACATCCTTCCAAGTGCCCTCCGATTGTTGCAACATACAGCGTAGATATTGTTCCAGAGTTTGGTTAGTCCTCTCAGTCTGCCCGTCAGTTTGGGGGTGATGGCTGGTGGAAAGTCGTACATCAATTTGCGCTAAACGACAACAACTTCGCCAAAAATGGGAAATAAATTGGCTCCCTCGATCGGAGATTAACACTGAAGGGAACCCGTGCAACCGGACGATGTTTTCAAGGAATTCTCGGGCCAAAACGGGAGCTGTTGGTAAACCTTTCAATGGAATAAAATGAGCCATCTTTGAAAAAAGGTCCACGATTACTAGAATTGTGTTGTATCCGGAGCAGGAGGGTAAATCCGTGATAAAATCCATTGAGAGAGTATGCCAAGGGCATGGTGGAATGTCTATTGGATGTAACAGACCTGCTGGTCTTTCCTTTTGACTCTTGTTTTGTGCGCAGATGCCGCAAGAAGCCACAAAATCTTTAATGTCTTTTCTCCAAGTCGGCCACCAAAAATGTCTTTTGATTTTCTCTAGGGTTTTGCCCACCCCTGGATGTCCTTCTATTAGAGAATCATGGTAGCAGGTGATGACCTGCTTCTGTAAGTCAACACATGGCAAATATAGTCTTCCTTGGAAATACAATAGATTCTGATCTATCGTAAAATCTTTCCCTTTCAGTTGCCAATTCAATGAATCTTCAGGAGTTATTAGTTGACTGACTTTTGCTTCGATAACTTCAAGGGATAGCATGTTGATTACTCCCAGTATCTTTTGTTCGGGGATTATTGGTACCGGCTCTGAATTAGCTGAGTGTTAGTCTACCCCTATTCGGGAAAGGGCATCTGCTTTTCCGTTCTTATTCCCTGGCCGATACGTGATCACAAAATCAAATTCTGCGAAGAATAATGCCCAGCGGAGTTGTCTCGAAGATTGGGCCTTGGCTGACTTCAGATACTGGAGGTTGCGATGATCAGTGATTTCACTGACTGTGTGCCGGGCTCCCAGGAGATAATGCCGCCAGGCCTTAAAGGCGGACTTAATTGCCAGAAGTTCTTTGTCTGTAATTGTATAGTTGATTTCGGGGGCCGAAAATTTGCGGGTCCAAAATGCCACAGGGTGTAATTGGTGTGTTTCGGGATCTCTTTGTGATAGCACAGCCCCCATTGCGAGGCTGGATGCGTCTGTCTCGACGATATACGGAAGTTCTGGACGAGGATGCTTTAAGACTGGAGCGGAGACAAATTTAGCTTTCAATTCTTGGAAGGCTTGTTCGGCCTCTAGAGTCCACTCGAATTTTTTATTCTTTTTCAGAAGGGCCGTGATGGGTTGAACTACTCGGGAAAATTCTGGAATGAATCTCCGGTAAAAATTAGCAAAGCCCAACATGCTCTGTACTCCTTTCACGGACGTTGGGGACGGCCATTTGGTGATAGCGTCCACCTTTCTTGAGTCCATGTGAACTCCATTGGGTGACAAGATGAACCCCAAGAATTCGACTTCCTTTACATGAAAAGTACACTTCTCCAATTTAGCAAACAAACGGTGTTGGCGAAGTCTCTGTAGAACCGCTGTGACATGTCTTCGGTGCTCAGCTTCTGAGGATGAGTATACCAGGATATCATCGATATAAACAATTACGCATACATCAAGAAGTTCTCGGAAAACGTCATTCATAAAGAACTGAAAGGCGGCCGGTGCGTTACATAGTCCAAAGGGCATTACTTGATACTCAAACAATCCGTATTTAGTGCGAAAGGCCGTCTTCCATTCGTCACCCTCCTTAATGCGTACCAAGTGGTAAGCTCCTCTGAGATCTAGCTTTGTGTATATGCAGGCTCCTTTAACTTGGTCCAATAATTCGGGAATCAGAGGCAAAGGATATCTATTTTTGACTGTAATCTGGTTCAGGGCGCGATAATCGATACATGTTCTCAGGTCACCTTCTTTTTTCGGAACGAAGAACAAAGCTGAAGAAACTGGAGATTTCGAGGGACGAATGAATCCGTTAGCCAGGTACTGGTCCAGGTATTGCCTGAGATGGAGATTTTCTGGCTCAGTGAGAGCATATATTCTACTGCATGGAGGAGTAGATCCAGGTATTAGGTCTATCTGGCAGTCGTATGACCGATGCGGGGGCAAGGTATTGGCCTGATCTTTCTGGAAGACGTCGCGGAACTCTTGGTATTCTGGAGGCAATTGGGGGCTCTCGGAAGCGATGGCTGCTAGCCTGATATCGGGTCGAGGGTAGCAAGTTGGGGCGCATTCTGGAAACCGGATTACCTTGGCTCGCCAGTCTATCTGAGGATTGTGCTTTTCCAACCAAGGAATACCCAGGATTACTTGAAACTGCGGGGCCTTGATTACATCAAACACGATCTTCTCCCGATGTCCATCTTGGCATAGCAACATCACTTCCATGGTGGTGTGAGAAACCGGTCCGGAAGCTATTTCTGTACCATCCACTGTAGTGATTATGTCTTTAACCATCTTAGAACATAGAGGAAGATTCATCCTGGTTGCCATATCTTGATCTACATACTTACCGATCGCTCCGCTATCAATGTATGCTTTAATTGCATGCATGCGATCTGGTCGATCTGGACTTATGAGGACCATAGGCATTACCAAATGCGAGGTCAAGGAACTGGTTTTAACGCTCGGCAAGCGGACCTCTACACTTGTCGGGCGAGGTCGTTTCCCGATTCTAGTTTTTCAGCATTCTTATCGGAAGCTCCTACAGCCTTCTTGACCGGTTTCACTGAACAATCACGAAGGAAATGTCCGGAATTCCCACAGTAGAGGCACAGCTGTAATTGTCTTCTCCTTTCCCGTTCCTTTTGGGTTAATGGTTCTTTAACAACCCCTATCTGCATGGGCTCCACGGAATCAGTTCCTTTAGCGGAGCTCTGAGGTCTTGAAAATTTTTGGGTTTCAAATCTGGAACGATCGGTCTTCCTGTTCTGTAGCCGGTGATCTAATTGGACTACTATGTCGATATAATCGGAACAATCTTGCGGGGGATTCACCACCTGTGCTAAGACATCTTTAAGTTCTCCACGCAGCCCTCTGTAGAAAAGCGTGATTCTCTTATCCTCAGGCCACCTAGTCTCAACCACCAGTCTGTTAAAAGATGCTATGTATGCTAGGAGATCCTGATTCCCTTGTCTTAGTGATAGGAGTTCATTGTCCAAGGCCTGCCCCTGTGAGTGTCTTGCGAACAACTTTTCCATACTGGTCTGGAAATCTTGAAAGTTATGGAGGATCGGATCATCTTGTGTCACAAGAGGAACGGACCAATCTGCAGCACTACCGCTAAGATAGGAAAGTACGAACGCTACTTTGGTTTGGTCAGTTGGGAATGCGGCGGGTCTACACAGAAAGTGCAAGCGGCATTGATTGATGAATACTGCAAACCGTTTTGGATCACCTGAAAAACGTTCGGGCGGGGCCAAAGGCACATTCCCTGGCAGATTAATTTGCACCGGATTATTTGAGGTTGTAGGAGTGTAGCTCCCTCCCGAGGCAGGCAGAGGCGTCTGTCCCGCTTGTGTGTGTAACAACTGTCTGGCCAGATCATCCGTTCGTTCTTTTGAAACGATCAACTCCCTTCGTAAAGCATTTTTCTCTTGGCGGGATGCCTGTACTTCAGCTCTCAGTGCCCCAAGCAATTGGGCCAACTGATCTGTGTCCGAGGTTTCCATTGCGCCTGGGTGGGAATTTTGCGGTAGGCTTCGCGTTCTGTAACGCTCACCTGAATCCCTCGGAGGCGCAGGTCCGGGCTTGGAGATTTCAGTGTCTTCTAGGGTCACGCGCAGGCCTCTGGTAACACCCTGGATAGACCCTCTCCTCACCGTAATTTTGACCTGGAGGGTGAGGTGTCTGCAAGCAGGAGAACAAGGGGTTAATGTATGTCTGGTTGGCCAATCTGACCTTCCCCTTTTCTGGACTCCCCACGTTACTCATAGGCTGAATATGCTCACCTTATATAGGTGAAAGCGGAGCTCTCCATCCCGCGTCTGTGCAGGGGTGCTGATGCCAGTTGCTTCACTGGTTAATTGCCCAGCCTCTTGATTGCAGAGGATGAAGTCAGGGAGCAAGGCCGTCGTTAGCTGCACGAACGGTGATTGCTTGAATATGGAGTTTTATTTATATGACCCCTTAAATGTCTCTCGCCATTGCAGGTCCGGTATGTAGATAAGGTAAGCGAGAAGAATGCCGGAGCTCGTGAAGGCACGTAAGTAAAAGAATGTTATTCGAAGTTAAATGCACTTCTTAATGTCTCTTTTCCCTTTCAAAGTTAAATGCACTTCTTAATGTCTCTTTTCCCTTTTTCAGGTAGCCGTAGCAGTCGGCGTGGAGATGGACGCCGAGGTACGTGCCGGAGAATGGGCAAGCCGATGACAGCTAGAAGGCACGTGAGTAGTGATGGCGTACTGTGCCCCTAATGATGTCCTTCTTGTTTTAGCAGGTGCGGACAAACAGCGCCTGATGAAGATCGAGGCGTACGTGGCACAGGTAAGCAGAATAATCACGGAGGTTCACTAACCAATGTCCTTTGTTTCCGCAGGATTGCCGGAGTATGAAGAGTGCGGCACGCGGCCTCAGGATGCTCCGATGGACGAGGTAAGTGCTGCGCTGGTTTTGTCTTGTCCTAACCTGGTGTCCTTGTTCTCTCTCAGACGCTGCTGAAGACTGAAGACTGATCTTCCGGGAGGTAAGACTGAAGATTTCTTATTCACAGATGCAGAAGCTGAAGATTCTCTGGAGCTGACACGGTGAGCGTCCTGCTGCTAGTGCAGAATAACGCAAAGCACGTTGCACTGATCGGGTGTGGTTTAAATAGGCCACTGGAGTGCTTAGGTGTCTCCTTCCACAGCCTCGCCCAGACAAGAAAGAAGTTCCAGCTTCCAGAACAGTTCCAGTATCCAGTCCCAGGGAGTGCTGCTGGCCACACCCAGAAGGTAAAGTAGTTCCAGCCAGGAATGGATGAGGATATCATCCTACAAGTAAGTGAGCAGCATGGTCTGCAGCAGGTAGGTCCACCCAAGCACCATTCCTCCCAATATGAGCCCGGCGCTTCCTGTGCCGGGACTGGGTTCCCTTATGAGCCTGGCGCCACTGGCACCAGGACAAGGTCCAAAAGGCCCCTGTGGGGACCGGCTGGTGCCTGGAATGGAAGTTGTGACCCTGCTTCCAAGGATGTTGGGCTGGGTCTGACTCCTTGGAGACAGCGGTCATGACAGTAAACTGCATTGCTGGAGTGGGTGTGGGCAAGGCCTAGACTAATGGGTGCATGGCCTACGGCCTTTGGCCATGCACCCAATAGTCTAGGCCTTGCCCACACCCACTGCAACATAATGCAGGCATGCATACCATCATGTGCTCACGTACCACACTGCACACACGTACACAGCCACCACCACTACTACCAAACCTCCACACCGTAATACAGATATTCATGGAAACATAACACAGCCTCCGGCAACCATACCCACTTTCATTCACATAGTACGTCTCCCAGCTCTCTATTCAGTACAGAAAAGCAATACGTCATACTGCAGTACAGAAGTCACCACTCCACGCAATGGACACTACGCAATCCGATGCAATATGCAGTTTAGTCCGTCTCCACTTCTATGCACACACTAATGAAGAATTGTGCCCACTTCACACACTGCAGTATCCATGTACATAGACGGTGCACTTCATCCCTTACCCTCTACAATACTGTCAGTATTACAACACTGGACTCAGTGGACTCACTACACATCTGTTCACTCCAGTAGCTGCAGCGATGGATTAAACACGGTAGGATGTGCTAAGGAGTACCGCACCCATGCAATCAACCATCTATGCAATGCTGACGTACCACACACAGAAGGGAACAATGTGAACCCTAATTCCAGCCACGGCACATAGTTGTCGCTGCAAGGCCTCCATCCATGCAACACACCAGAGTACACGCTATCTTAAAATGTGCATGTCATGTGCAATGCACTCCCCTTCTGAAATTGTGCTCCCACCAGTCACCATGGAAATAGGTCTCTGCACCAGCTATCGTGCCGTAAAGAAGCCTGCCTGCATGCAGCACACATGGGAGGCGGCTGTGCAGAGACCCGCAAATTGGCGCTGTACACAAGGGCACTGCAGGCACATCAACATCTTCGTCCACCTATTCACATATCTCAGGTGAATCACTTCTCACTCCCCCACCCTTTCCATCCCTTCTTCCCACCACAACATGGTGTAATAAATGTTTTGCAATGCACTCCCCGTCTGCTATTCAGGTGCCACCAGTCAGCATGGTAAGAGGTTGCGGCACAAGCTATTGTGCCGTAAGGAAGGCTGCCTGCATTCAACACACATGGTTGGGGCCTATGCAGAGACTGGCGGATTGGCGCAGTACGCACGGATAATGCAGGCACACCACTGTCTTTGTCCACCAAGTAATCACATATCTCTGATGAACCACTTCTCTCTCCCCCAGCCTATCCACCCCCTCTTCCCACCACCACATGCCATACATTATGTTTGTCAGTCCCTTTCGGCAGAGCACTGTTATCCGATACACCATGGCGGCGTGTTAGGCAGAAACATGTGCAGTTCCCTCTGGGACCACTGCAAAATATTTAAGACTACAGGTGTTTGGCAGTAAACCCACTTGGTAGCAGTCTGTACCACACAGATTCACTTGGTAGCTGTGGCTGAGCAGTCAGACTTCCCTCAAGAAGAGTTAGGCAGTATACAGAGCATTCACAATAGGTCAAAAGAACACAATAGAACAAGTAAACACTGACCAGGGCTTGGTGTAAAAGAGAAATAATTATTTATTTAAAACCACATCTAGAAAAACACACAGGCACTAATAGTAAGCAATTCAAAAACACGGTCACTAAAAGATATACACTCCCTTAGAAGAATATTAGACAAGTCTTAAGTAAAACCCCACTTATTTTCAGACAGCGGTGAGCGCTTAACGCAGATGGCACTCTAATAATTAGTTTTAAAAGGGAGAGAACAGCAGAGAGTAAAGTGAAACAGGTCCCAACACTTTTACAAGAACACAACAAGAGAGGAAGGCAAAGTAAAACCGTGAATTTAGAGTTCAGTAGGCCGGATCCACTTTAAGAGGATCAAAACGAAATGTGTCCAAGGTCACACGGTTGCAGTGCACAAGAATCTTGTAACGGTTCAAAAAAAAGAGTTGGACCAAAGAAAGAGACCATATAGAAGGTCAAGGCGGCCAGCCCAGTCCAGAAGGTTAAGGGGTTATTATTGCCTTGTAGCAATCTTTAGAAAGGGAGGCCTGGCAGACACGGTACCTTTAAAGTGGTGAGAATACTCCAGCGGGGGCAGTTGTTCCTGGCAGCAGATGCAAGTCGGTGCTTCGTCCGGGGGAAGAGAGGATCCCGTCGGGGAGGAAGACAGGAGTCCATTGCACTGCCAGGGAAGAAACCAGCCGCGGAGTTCTCAGTTAAAAGGAGCGGTCCTTTAGTTTGCGGTCCAGTGTTAAGTGGCTATCCGATTGCATGGGTGCTTGGAACGGGCAATTCGACCACAAGCCGGTCTGGGGTGCGAAGAGACAAAGGTAAACTTGTTGTGCCCACCAGTCAGGGGAAGAAGCCTCTCTAGCCGGGAGATCTTCTCTGTCGTCGGGAAGTGGTGAGTCGGTTCCGCAGGGCTCCACCAGTGGTGTCGTCGTGGTAGGTCAGCTCAGCTTCTCCCTCGTCGGATTCTCAGATCCTGTGGCGACTTCTGAGGTTCCAGTCCCCAAAGCCCTGCTTTTATGCAGCACACCCCCATTCACTCAGCCTAGCTGTCAATCAAACATGCTAAGTGGTGAGCCGGTCGGCTCACTACTTGGGCCAATCACACAGGAGTGCGACTTGAGTTACCAAGGTAACTCAGTCCAGGGTGCCTAAACCCCCTCCCACACCCCCTGTGGTAGCCAGACAGAGTGGCACCACCTTTGGAGGCTTCTGTGGAGAAGCCCGCCAAAAAGTGGAACAAAGGGCTCGACTTGGGTTGGAGTCACAGAAGAGAACACAAACGCCATTTTAGAATCGAATCCTGGCAAAAAATACCAACCGGCAAATTAATATTAAATCAATAAACCGGCGGTATGTTCGAGGCTATGAGAATGAAATAATTAAAGTTGGTAGCCTCGAACAATGGGAAAATCCCATAGGAATAAATTCGCGGTCGAATATAAAAAGTAGTATCCACTGCCACCAGCCAAAACTCGATTAGGGGGGACGGAGACGTGCCCCCTCGACTAACAGACCCCGGGGCAATCGAATTGCCCCGACCAGTATGTCCACAATATGATGGTTTGTACTGGTTTCTGTTAATAATTTGGGACTACTAAAGCCAATGGTGCCTTTACATGCCCTGGGAGACAGTAGTCAGTCCCAGGGTATGGAGTCTATGGTGGGGTGTCACTATGACACCCCTGTGTTACTGCACGGAGGGTGCTGTGTAACACACATAGTAAAAACACATGAGACCCTATGGAGTAAAGGACCCCATAGCCCATAAAACACATTAGCAGTCAAAGGAACACCATACATCATGTCCAAGAGTGGGAGAAAAAGAGTCTCACTCTTGGCAGGAGAAAAAAACAAACGCCAGAAATCCAGCAAAGCTGCTGGGGGACTCACTAGGTTAGGAAATTCAGCCTAAAGAGAGAATTCTCCCTAACACTCGCCCCCCTCACCCCCAGACTAAGGGACAGGAGGATTTAATCCACTCCTGGATGAATCTCATACCTCTAGTCGATGCCATACATCCTAGAGAGACCATCAGCATTTTGGTGGTGACACCTTGACCTATGTTCTATGGTCAAATCAAAGGTTTTCCTTTGTAAGCTCTATGACCTACAAACCCTTTGAGGAACATCA
The DNA here is from genome assembly GCF_040938575.1 of Ambystoma mexicanum. Classification (NCBI taxonomy): domain Eukaryota; kingdom Metazoa; phylum Chordata; class Amphibia; order Caudata; family Ambystomatidae; genus Ambystoma; species Ambystoma mexicanum. Next base: position 1,502,120,009 of record NC_090921.1, read on the forward strand.
GTCTTTTTAAAGTTATAGCGGATCTGGTTGACCAGTCCCTCAGAAGTGGTTACAACCTCTGAACCTGTGTTAGGCTTTTTCAAGGGGTCCTTATAAAGGATTCCCTTAGATCTAGAGGGGCCTCCAGAGGTCCTCACCACCTCTCTGTTGGGAGAAGGTTGGGTTTTAGGCCTCTTGGTTGGAGGGGATTGAGATAAGCAAGGTGCATGCTTCTCCTTCCTCTTAGATCTACCTTTACCTACTTTAGGAGTTCCCCCCTTAAGTCTAGGAATTGGGATGGAGTCTTCTGTGGAAGGTCCAGCAGTCTGAAGGTTTTTGGCCTTAGACTTTTCTTTTCTGGTTTTCCACCAGCATTGAGAATTACCAGTTCTCTTAGGCCTAGTTAGGGTTCCAGTAGGTCTATCCATCTCTTCCTCAGAAGCAGGGGGAGTCACAGACTTTATAACTGGGGGAACAATGATGGAGCTTGGTTGGGGCTCCCATTTCCCTAACATGTTAGCCTGAAATGTGCCTGGGTCAGAGGTCAACTTACCAACACCAGGGCTTGTAGTGGGGTTCTCAGTAGAGGTTCCCACATGCTAAGAGTGGCTCCTTAAGGTGGCCTCTCTAGCCAATTTGGTTTAGTTCTGGGTCTCCATACTGGGAAGCCTGGGGGTACTGGATACTACTCCTAGAGTTCTTAGATCATTCTCCAACAGGACTCTCCCAGGCACCTCAGTCTGAACACTGACAGGAATCAACACTGTCATGTCATTACACTGAATGAGGGCTGGTAGAAATGGAACCTTTGGACAGGGCCTCCAGACATCTTAGTGCGACGTTTGGGTGCCTTAGCAACATCCTCAGGCCTGAAAAAGCTTTCATCCACTACTTTTCTGCTGGCCCCAGAGTCTCGCCTGGCAGGGGTATCCTAGCCATTGACAAGAACACTGTCCATATAATAAACTTTAGAGTTTTCTGGTATGGAGTTGTACACACTCCTATTCTGATCACTAACCAGACCCATGGACTCTACTGTTCCACTTGCTTGAAGACCCAAAGGTTCTTCAGCAAAGACTTCAAAGTGAGCACTAGCCATTTGGACTTCCTCCTCAGGAGTGAAGGCTAAGGAGACTGTGCGGATCCCTGTAGGTTTTGTTGGGTGTCTTGGCCCACGTTCAAGTTATTATGCTGCAACACTTGGTGCTGTGGATTTAGGAAATCCAAGAGGGCGGAAAAGCCCACATTTGCGCCAGAATCCTGGAGAACCGCGCAGTTTTACGCACAGCAAAATGGTCCCCTGACCTGCCACCCACCAGTGCGAGCGTGAGGGGCCACGAGTGCCATGAGTGAAATGTGTGCCAAAGGAAAAACAGCAGTGCCGGTGGCTAAAAAAAAAAAGCGCTTTGAAATCACCTTTGTTTCTCTGAAATGCAAGCTAAAAATGCCTATTTTAAACATTGCAAGATATTCAAAAATCTCAATGACCACCAGCAGACATTTGGCAGAATGTAGTCTTGTGTGCATACAAAATCTGGAAAGAGAAAGAGCCCAAAACAATGTTTATAACAAAACTGACTGATCTGTGGATGTCTGCAGCTAAAGTGAAATTGGACTGAAAGACACTAAAATCTAAATGTTTAAAATAAATGAGTGACCTACTGTTGAGTGTCACATAGTTTGCAACTGTTGAAATGTCATAGTTTTGAACTTAGAATCAGCGTTCCAGCTGCATGTGTAAAAATTGTCAGTTTGATATGAATGTAGAAAACTGGGAACTAAAGTGACATTTAACTGAAGCCTGGCTTGAAGAGAGTGAATTCTGCCCGGCAACTACCCCCGACAGGAGTGAAACCTGCTCAGCCACTCTTCCCAGGCCTGGCTGCATTCTGCTGCCCCTGCCAAAAGGAGATGACACCTCTCTGATTGAATAAGGGGAGGAGCACCTGCGGACTACAGGAAACTAAACAAAGCACTGTCCCTGGCTCAGGCAAATGTTATATTAGGGGGGTCGTAAATGGCTTCCTCTTGGAAGGAGAAGTGGGAAGAGCACTGCATCTGTGAGCAAGCTGAGCATGGGGGAAGTGGATAAACCAGAAATTCCACCATGTGCTTTGGAAAACCACACCCCTTTGGGGCCAGAGCATGATTTTAAAAAGATGGATAATTCATAGTGCGGACTTGTAAAAATTATATAAATAACATCATCATTCTTGTGATTTTTCTGTGCACATTTTAAGAGTTGTTAGGACCCTGTGGTATGTTCTTTGGAATAGTAACGGAAAAAAGGTTGTTACTCCAAATGTATGCATGTTAAAAATCTGACACTTTATCATCTGAAACCCATATCTCTGGTGCACATTTGTGTAAAATCTTGAAAGGGGTAGAGGTCGTTATCTGGATGAAAAGGTGAGAATTCTGTCATAAGTGGACACGACATCTTACAAAGACAGGGATCGGATGGTTTGGTGCTACAGAAAATATGTTAACTGGACGTATAATATTAGAAAAATGGTACATAGATAAATATGTAATTGGATCAGAAATAGATTTGTGTGCAATTTGACAAGCGGAGGATCCTCTGACCATAAACCTACCTCATCACTCTGACTCACATCCCAGTTCCCCCAATCAAGGGAGAGAGGAGGAACTGGCCAATGATAAATTGAGAGGGTTGGGCATAGCAGAATTAGCCGACCCACCCACTTTCTAAACACATAAAAAGAGCCACTGGGAGCCAGATAGGACTTTCTTTTTCACTTTCTGCGGAGCATTTTGACAGACAACTCCACATCCTGATTTCAGACTTCACATCCAGAAACTCCAAGAACTCTAGAACCCAACAGCTGAACTCCTATCAGCAGGCCTTCAAAACCTAGCAACCAAACCAAACTTTTCAGACAGCCGGGCTGAGCTGTCTGATTCTGGCTAAAACCCTGTGCCAGAAACACCCAGAAAGCAGAGCTGTACCCGGAACCAGAGACCAGACTGCCATGCAGTGCCAAGAACTTTCGTCAGAATCAGAGACCAGATCACTGTGAGCAGAACCAGGCAGAGATCATCCGCGGCGAGAGAACCACCAGGAGTGCAGTCCAACCGGTTGACCCGATCCGTGATGAAGTCGCATTCCTGTCCAAAATCTAGTGTGAGTACCCAGCTAGCACTGTGCCAAAACCAATCTCTTAGTTTAAAATAATCTAATCCAAACTATTTTAGCCTATTAGAACTGCCTCCTAGAATCGCGTCATTCTGTCATCTTTAAAAATGAAAACTGTCATCTGTCATTCTGAGCTTTAAAATTTAAAATCTGAAAAACTACCTTTACTAAATCGGCCAAATCTCCGGAACCGTTTATGCTAGGAGCGAGTTTTAACTGTCATCTTAAAACTAAGATCCAAAGCTTTCCAACGAACCTAAAACCGACTTGCTACCCCTTATAGTGCCTCCGTAATTGTGCTTGACGCACGCGACTAAATTGCCATGATTTAACATTTTGCTTCATTTTAGCCACGGGTAAAAATATTTGTCTTTGCTTCCATCCCTGAAATCTGTTTTCAACCTAATAACCATCCCTGAATCATTGATAGGTTGGGCCTGAACTGATTCAAAGTATCTATCACCTACCCTGAACCTCCCATAGGGAATTGAAAGCAATTTGAGTATATTTTTCACTTCATTGCCACCACATTTAAAATGATTTTGCCTGTGTTTAAAACTCCTACTTGTTTTCCTCTAAGCTTGCTGGGGGGGAACTGAATTATATTTGATTGCATTCCTGAGAACTGTGTGCTTTCCTTCCATCTCTTTACATTGCATAAAGGGGGGGGGGGGTGAATTGCTACCAGGGGGAAAAGTGATTACATTGTTTTGGTGAAATCATATCAAGTTTATTTTCTGTACTGCATTTCATTCATCATTGCATTGTCTTTGAAGCCACAAAAGCATTCTCAGCTACTTTATCCTCTCTATATCACTTCTAAGCCATCAAAAAGAGTGTACCACTGTAACATTATCCATTGTTGATCACTATCATCTTCACAAATGTGCTATCAAATATTAATTTATTATAAAAGTGTGATATATATATTGTTTAACTTTCAAATAAACCTTTTAAATTTGCAAAACAAACCTTCTTCTTGGCTCAGCGGGGTCAGGGGGATTCTGAGAGAGAGGTGTTATATAAGGGTTGTCATCCAGAGTAAACGAACTGGACATAAAAATACATCAATAAGGTCTTCCATCAGCATCCCAGACTAGGCATTGACTTAGCTGTAGTGTTGAATTGAAGTTGCTTACAAAGTGGGGGCTCGTAGCCGGGGATTCTGGATTAGATCTATCACTTGTGCAGATTAATACAGTGTGCCAGCTGACAGGATACAGATCCGGTTAGATCACCACGCTGTGTTACGCTGTAAAGCACTCCTCAAAGGAACGCTCTAAGGAAACGGTCTGTTTTGCAAAATAAAATACAAACTTCTGTAAGTCAGGAAGGAACTCAAATTCCAGAATGACGAGACTGGTAGACATCAAAATAGCCAGAGAGCACTTCTTACATAAGCTATTTGTGAGAGGTGAATGGACTGAGCAGGGCCAGGATGCGTGGTTGCAGGCAATCACACAACAGGTCACTGCAACTGGGTTAGATTCCTGGAGGGATCAGGGTCCCTTACATGTGGCCCTGAGTGAACTATGCATGGCTCCTAAAGCCAAAGACGAACACGACAATATGGTTTGGATAGCGGCATATTTGTATCTATATATGGGAGCCATGCAGGACAAATGTGCTGAAGGCCAAGATCTGGCAAATAGACAACAGATCGCGTTAGAGAAGGCCCAATCTGACCTGGTCTCTTCTGAGCAGCGGATGCACAGAAGCCAGGAGTCAGAAAATGAGAGCAGACAGTATCTCATTAAAATCAAAGAGGACATGTGTATCCTGCAACAGGAAACGTCTGACCAGGATACCAGATTTCTGGCCTTGCAGAAGGAATACCAAGAAGGTTTGGACTCCCTACTGCACAGCCAGAAAAAGTTGGAGCAACAATTAGATTTCAATAGGGCATGTGCTGAGCAGGTAGTTACCCTGCAAAGCCACCTAGATAGGGAAAGGGCAGAGAGCAATAAACTGATCCTGAAAGACCTGGATACCCAGGCAGAGTTTGATCAGGAGCGCCAGAAAGCTGGTGCCCTTCAAAGGCAAAGGTACAACCTGGCGGCACAGATGCAGACTCTTAGTCAGGAAAGGGACACCTTAGGCCAGGAAGTCTGCCATTTAAATAGAAAAACTGAAGAAAATCACTTGGCCCTCCAGGGGCTGGGTGACCTCCAAAAAGAGCATCAGAACTTGTTAGAGCACACCAGGAGGGTGGAAGAGGCTCTGGCAAAAAAGGAGCATTCCAGTAGGGATGGGACTCAGGAGGTAACCCTCCTGCAGCAAAGACTGGCCCAGTACTCCAGGACCAATCAGGAGACACAGAGAGAGAATGAGGCTCTCTGCCAGTACAATGATAGGCTCCAGCAACAGGTAGCCATGCAGGAGAAACTGATAGAGTCTAGTAAGGCCTTAACTGAGGAACTGAAAGCGCAGGCTCTTGAATTGCAACAGGGAGCAGGGGCTGATAAAGATGAGGTTCGCCGGGAAAAGGAAACGCCTGAGCATAACCTCAGGAGCCCTAGTACCAGAGGCCTTCATCTCTCCCAGTCCCTGGACTCTGCCACCCCCATGTCCCCTGGCGCACATGAGCACAGGGCCACAGGGATGGCAGATTACTATCCAGCCAAAAGGATGGGGCTCATAGGCCAGTACCACCCAGGAATGGATGGGCGGGCATCCGGGTATGGACAACTAAGTACAGTGCAATTTAGTGGGGAACCCCAGGAGAGTAAACCCACTAAGGGCATCCTGAAAACCTCTGCCCAGTTAGGTCAGTGGGGGGGGGTACCCATCAAATCCTGGTAGCAAGGAGGGATCTAAAGACTCCTCTGAATGTCACAGAACACAGGAGACCAGGTCCCCACATTCTGCCAGCTATTCCAGGCTCGCAGAATCCGGGAAAACTTGGAAGATCAGACGGGCACCTCTGGGAGCAGTGCTTCTTAATCAGAGGATGAATGGACCAGGGTTACCCGAACCAAAAAGGCCAATAAGGTGAAAAGGGCCTTGCTTAAGGACCCCTTAAAACAGATTAAGGCAATCAGGAGTGTCATCACGCCTTATCATAAGAACGCCAAGTATTCTGTTTGGGAACACTTGGAGCTCTATGAGCAAATGATGGAGACTTTCCGTTTGAAGGACAGCAGTAGCTGCATCCAGTACGTCAAATGGACATTCTCCCCTGAATACTCCAGTTTCTTTGCGTAGCTGGAGGACCAAAACCATTCAAGATGGTCCACATATACGGCGGCCATCTTGAAAAAAATTTCTGTACATAGAAATCCCCAAGAGGCTCGCGAGCCAGCATACAATTTGCAATGTGGGGAGGATCGGGCCCCACAAGAATTAGTGCAAGAATTGAAGCGTGCCTTTGCGCAGACCACCAGAAGGGTGCGCACGGACAGCAGAGAATTCATCAACACATTTTTCCATGCTCTTCCCAAGTACATAATGACCCAGCTCATGAGAGATTTTCACGAGAAAAGATCTTTAGACTGGGTCATTGAGCAAGCCACCCGGATCTATGAGGTGCAGAAGCCCATAGAAAATAAAAGTAATGCGCCCAAAAACCCCAAAACCAACAGCACAGAATAACTCTAACTCTGGAAGGCCCTCGGCCAGTCACAGACACGGAGTCAAGGAGATAGTCCCACAAATGGGGTCCCTCGCTCCCCTGATTATGTAAGTCCCCGCTACAAGGGAAACCGACCCATCCTGGGTTATGTGTGGACTCCTCCAGCCCAAGGGGGGGGATCCAGTCAAGCACCTAACCCAGAGAACTTCCCTCCAAACTTCCCACAGGAGAGCAGAAATTCACCAAACCCTGGGCCGAACTTTTTCCCCAGGTATCCACAAGGTTTCCAGCTCCAAACTCATCCATCCTTCGTTCCCCAATTCCCTGAGCCCAGACAACCTAATCTAGGAGAGGGGTACCCAAATCTTCCCAACCCAGGGTATTACCAGAGAAGGGATAGCTACCCTTCCCGGGATCAGCCCAAGGGAGAAAACCGGACCCCGTTTCCCAGTTAGAGCACCAGGTTCAGAACATGGCACAGGATTTGGGCCGCATGCTGAGGGCCCAACATAACCCTCAGATGGGCATGCTGGCACAGAATGCCCCAAACTCTGAACCTAGTGCTCCAGAACAATGACGGGGGCAGCACCCCGATAACCCACCGGTTCCCAGGGAGGAGGCACAAGGGGAAGGGGGGTGTAAAGCCTTGGAGGAAGCTTCCTTCCCAACTTGTAAACAGCCCCTGGAAACCCAGGAACCGGAAACAAAATCTCCTACCCCGGAAAGTCTGCCACCCAAGGAGCAGAGAGGAGGTAGGAGAAACGAAGGACCCAAACAGACCCACTTTGTGGAGGAGGTACAGGTCTTCCAATTTGAGGGAGAGGGATCCTCAGAGGATCCTGGGAAAAGGATCTTCTCCTTCAGAGATGGGGGAACTCCTCCCAAGGAAAAATGGGTCCCAAGGGATTCCAATCCAGACTGGGTAGATGTGGGGATTGAGCTGTCGTCGCCCATCATTCTATCCCAGAACCAACTAGACCGAAAACCCCTGGTTCAAACCCATCCAGGTGACTGCCTCCAAAAAGGGGGGCGGCCCAGAACTGGAACCAGGGGAACCAAAAACCGCATCAATATCCAGTTGCAAACTTTTTCTTTCAGATTCCCCAGGCTCTTCACAGAATTCTGCCCAAATCTCTTCGCTAGTAATGTCCAAAACCAGAAAATTAGCCCACTAGTTGTCCAAAAATGTGCATTATCTGTGCCCCCTTGAGGAGAAGGAGGGAAGATACTATGCCCCGGTACAAGTACAGGGGCAGGGTACAATTTTGGCACTGGTGGACACTGGATCCCAAGCTACCCTTCTGTCCAAAGGGGCCTTTGATGAACTAAATGCAGGAAGGGGGAGAATTACCGTATTCCTCTCACCTCTTTTCCTGGACAACTGCAGAACTTTGACGGGAAGGAAATTCCTGTCGAGGGGACTGCAGATTTGGACATCAAAATTGGGCGACACAAGGTTAAACACCCGGTCATGGTAGTGACTCCAGGGGGCACCCCTTGTTTACTAGGGAATGACCTCCTGAGAGAATTGTCACCCCTAATAGATTGCGTAAACAAGGTCCTCTGGACCCAGACTAGCCGACCAATAAAATTAAAACAGAGTGTCAACCATGTTAGTTTAAACGGCACCTGCCACATGGTTGAACAAAAATCTGACCAAGTAGAATTTCACTTCCAGAACAACCAAATTCCAGACGTGACATTAATAGCAGTAGGGCAACAGACTGGTGATGGGGGGTCCTCTCTATTTCTGAAAATCAACCTTCCTTCCAGTTTAAGGTGGTATTCCACACTGGAAGGAAACACTCTGAAATTCTTTACCAATCCACAATCAGAAACTCCCACTCCTATAGTCCAGAAGATGTGAAATCAGCTGAGAGCCTGGCTGATATTCAGCAAATTGGAGAGCAGTTGTTCATCCCTGTGCAGTTAAATGATGGGAAGGACTCTGTTCTCGCTCGAGTGTGTGTGAACAACGGTAAAAGCTTCATCAGCGAAGCCATGTTCCGCCAACTCCCAAAAGATCCAGCCATTCCCACATTTAAACTGATAGACATATGAGAAATGGATCTGGAAACACCCAATTCGAAACATCTCCTGCCAAGCAGGTGTATGCTCAAAATCTCCATTGGCAACAAGAGCATAGTCCATAATTGTTGGGTCGTGCGAGACGTCACTGTCGCCTTTTACTTACGCAGTGACATTCTCAATCGCTTTGCCATTAGTTTGGACCTAATAAACTTCAAAGCTTGGTCCCGATTAGCGGATAATCCCATGGGCTTTGATGATCCAGAAAAAGCATTTAGGTCAGCTCAATTGCTACCTTATGCAGTTGAAATTCAGGTTAAAGAGGAAGTCACCATCTCAGAAAGGACCCGACAATTCTCCCTGGAAGTGAAAGTTAAAAGAGGACAAAAATTGAAAAACCCTGATGCTTATATTCACCTAAATGCTTTCCTCCAACAGCAAGGGTTAGGGGTAAACCCAACCCCAGTAGTCAACATAGAACATGACACCATTCCAATAGAGGTGGATAACAGCGATTTACAGAGTATTACTCTAGCCGCAGGCACCATTATTGGAATGGCGGTTGATGACCGACATTTCTCCATTGATTTAGGAAATTAACTGTTAGGACCAATCCCCCAGGACTGTTTTGACAGTGACAGTGATGACAATACAACACCAGACAGGATCTTTACCCGGCAGGGGGGAACTTCCTGGTGTACACTTCTTGCCCTCATGGTAAGGAAGACGTGACTTGTGACTTCAGAAGGGATGAGGTGATTTTCCACGTCCATGAGGGCTGCCTTTCCCACCTGAAGCCTCCAGTCCAAATCAGCACTCTGACCAGGGACTTCTCCACCCAGCTGGAGGAGGCCGCTGAGATAGCAAAACCAGAAGTCTTTCCAGGCTTCAGGCAGATGGTGGAAAAGAGAGTCAACCTGGCTGATGCCTGCGTGACTCTGGAACAGAAGCAAAAGTTGAAACAAGTTTTCTTGGATTTCCAAGATCTCTTTGCGGTAGACTCATACGACTGTGGTCGCACCGACATCCACACAACAACAATTCCCATGGACCCTGGCATGACTCCAGTGTTTGTGAATCAATATCGCTTGCCTCTCGCATCCATGGAGTCCCTTACTGAAATAATTAAGAACCTTGAGTCCCTGGGGAATTATCCGTCCAGTACACAGCACCTTCAATAATCCAGTGCTGGGAATATTGAAGCCAAACGGCCAGTGGAGACCCTGTGCCGACCTTAGGGAGCTCAACAAACTGGTCCATACTTCCCGATGGCCTCTGCCCTACATTGACCAAGGGCTGGCCCAGATTCAGGGGTCACAGGTATTCACTGCGATAGACCTGACCAATGGATACTGGACCGTGCCTGTCAGTAGGGAGGACCAATACAAACTGGCTTTTACCTTTGGGGGCCAGCAGTACACATGGACCTGGACTCCATTCGGATACCTCAACTCCGGCAATGAATTCAACATTTTCCTACATAAGGCCATGCCCGACCTGGGTGCGAGGGGTAACCTGGCTTATGTAGATGATGTCCTCATCAAAAGTTCATCTGTGGAAGAACACGTAGCGGAGATCCATTATGAGGGCCGCCGGAGCAAAACTTTCCTTGCAGAAAGCACAGTGGAGTAGAACCTGTGTTAATTTCTTGGGGCATGAGATTACGCCTCAGGGTCTCTGTCCCCAAGAAAAGAAAGTGGAAGCACTTCAGAAACTGAAGGATCCCACAACTCTGCGGGAACTAAGGAGCCTCCTTGGACTGACTAATTACAGCAGAAAGTTCATTGAGGGCTGATTCATCTCTTCAAGTGGGAATGGGGTCCAGAACAATCCGAGGCAGTAACACAACTCAAGAGAAGCCTCTCACAAGCGCCTTGCCTCGCTTACCCTGTCAGAAACAAGGAGTTCTTCCTGGAGACAGGGTTCTCTAAGACGTGCTTGACGGCAGTATTATACCAAAAGCATGACAAGGTCAATAAATTGATCTCCTATGCGAGCAAAACGTTATCCCCTGTGGAGGAAAAATTCAAAGATTGTGAGAAGGCACTCCTGGCAACGGTGTGGGCATTGAAGAATTACCGCCCGTTCATCCAGGGGGAACACATCATAGTGGAGACTCCACACAAGCCACTGCAATACCTCCAAAGTGACAGAATCCGGGCCGGAAATGTGAGTAATTCCCAAATTACTTCCTGGATTCTGTCAATGCAAGGCTTTCCTGTGGAGGTCAGATATGGCCAAAAAAAGAAGAGTCCCCTCGCGCAAGGTCTGGCTGACTTGCATGATTGTGCCAGAGAAAACTGTCTCAAGGACGAAAGTCTAAAAATCAAGGACAACATGGAGGTATACCTTAATTCCCCACACAAAGTCTTTGAAGAAGACAAGTGTGAGGGAATGCCCACTGTCTATGTGTATGGATGCTCTTACCATGTTGACAACAACGGGGAAAAAGAACTTGTGGCCGGCGCAGGGAACGCATGGGTGAATGAGTCCCCAGAACCCTCCGCTGGATACAATATTGGTCCCCGAAGTAGGCAGGTAGCAGAGTTAATGGCTGTGCATCAAGCCATCCTCACTGCTGTCCAACATCAACTCCACAAACTGGTCATAATCACAGATTCGGATTATGTACGGAACGGGTTCGTGGAGCACCTGGTTAACTGGAAAACCAGAGGCATGCTATATGCTCGTAACAAACCTTTGAAACATGGGAAGTTAATCCAAAACATTGATGATCTGGTCACATCAAATGGGATGGCCATCTACTGGAAAAAGATCAAGGGTCATTCCAAAGTAGAGGGACCAGACAAAACTGGAAATGACTTAGCTGATCAGCTGGCCAAAACCGGGGCCATCCAAGGGGATCTAATAGAAATAGAGTCCCTGTTGGGGGAAATCCAGGTCACTGCTATCACTAGGTCCCAGACAAATGCTCACAATGATCTTTCAACTGCACAATGGAATAAGAAGACCCGTGATGCTGATTTAATTATGGCTCAAAAGGGGGATCCAGTAATTGGTAAGTTTTACCAACACATTGAGGACCCTGAGAACTTTCCCCTGACGGATACCGATTACATTGGGAAGGAGGACCTTAGAGTGTTGATGAAATGTCCAAAGATGTTCCGAATCCAAGACGGTTTGTTGGTAAGGAAATCCCAAACTGGCCATGATCAGTGGGTGGTTCCTACCTCATTCCGAAGCCTGATGTTAAGTCACGCCCATGATGCGGCCACCGCCAGTCATAGGCGGTTTCATATAACACTTGAAATCTTAAGAGAGGTTGCATACTGGCCACACATGGGGCAGGACCTCGACCAATACTTGAAGGGGTGTCTGGTGTGTGCACAATTTCAGCCATCATCCCTCACACACCGTGCACCTCTCCAAAAGAGGGGGATGACACTGCCATGGTCAGATTTGCAAATCGACTTCGTAGGCCCTGTAATTCGCTCGTCTAGAGGAAACAAGTACATGTTGACCGTCACATGCTTGTTTACCAAGTGGGTGGAATTTCTCCCGGCCCCAAATTGCAAGGCAGAAACAGCAGCTGCCCTGATGATTAACCACATTTTTTCCCGTTTTGGTCTACCTCAAAGGATTGAGTCAGACAGAGGTAGCCATTTCACCAGCGAGGTAATGACAAAGATGTGGGAGATACTGGGGGTTAAAAGGAAGCTACACATTGCTTACAGGCCAGCTTCTTCTGGTGCAGTGGAGAGATACAACAGAACCATTGTGAGCATATTAAAAAAGTTTGTGGCAGATTCTGGGCCAAGTTGGGATATCCGATTACCTCTGGTCCTAATGGCCCTCAGATCTACCCCTTCATCTGCAACCAAAATGTCACCATTTGAGTTGATGACCGGACGCAAGATGGTGCTTCCTCAGCATTTGCTCTACAGGACCCAAGGGCAGACACTGATAAATGCCTCCACAACTCATGAGTATGTGGAGAATTTAAGGAAACACCTTCAGCATGCTTTTGCCTATGCTCAGCGGAATCTAGAAAGATCAGCTGATAGCATGAAAACCCACTACGACCTGAAGACCACCAGGAAGGAATATACTGTGGGAGACCGGGTCTATCTATACAATTTCCAAAGGAACCAGGCCAAACAGCGAAAATTTTTGCCTACATGGAAGGGACCGTTTGAAATTATAGACAAGATCTCCCCAGTAGCTTATAAGATCTGCATCCCCAAAGGTAGTCTGGCGGAAGGGGAAGACAAGTGGGTCCATATAAATCAGCTAAAGTGTTGCCATCCCAGGCACGCTCTGCAGCAACTGGAGGAGTCCTCTGCAATACCAGAGGGGACCACTCCAGATTAATTCAGTTCCAACCCTAAAATATCCCACAGATAGTCTCTAAAATATCATGATTCTGGTAGGAAAATGTTTCCTGTTATATCTTGTTTTTAAAACAAGACTGAAAAATGTAACCGGATGTATAAAATGTATGTGTTCGCCACACCATTAATAGTGGCGGAGAAATGTCTACGAATAGGTATTGCCGCTTTTGCTTTATCATCATAGGAGAGATGAAACCACGGAGACTGACCAAGGAGAATGACCCGGAGACCGGGAGCAAAGATCCGAGGGGCCCGGGGTACCGCCCAATATTCCCATCAGGTCAGGCGAGGAGAACCGATCGATCCAACCGGATGGAGGAAAAGATGCTGAACTGTGCCATCTGCCGAATCGGAAGAGACATCCCAGCGCATGGATCAAAACATGCACCGACTCCATCTCGACTCGAAAACAAAGTGCAGTCGGGCGGGGGGGCTTGTTGGGTGTCTTGGCCCATGTTTAGGTTATTATGCTGCAACACTTGGTGCTGTGGGCTTAGGAAATCCAAGAGGGCGGAAAAGCCCACATTTGTGCCAGAATCCTGGAGAACCATGCAGTTTTGCGCACAGCAAAATGGTCCCCTGACCTGCCACCCACCAGTGTGAGCGTGAGGGGCCACGAGTGCCATGAGTGAAATGTGTGCCAAAGGAAAAACAGCAGTGCCGGTGGCTAAAAAAAAAAGAAAGCGCTTTGAAATCACCTTTGTTTCTCTGAAATGTAAGCTAAAAATGCCTATTTTAAACATTGCAATATATTCAAAAATCTCAATGAACACCAGCAGACATTTGGCAGAATGTAGTCTTGTGTGCATACAAAATCTGGAAAGAGAAAGAGCCCAAAACAATGTTTATAACAAAACTGGCTGAGCTGTGGATGTCAGCAGCTGAAGTGAAATTGGACTGAAGACACTAAAATCTAAATGTTTAAAATAAATGAGTGACCTACTGTTGAGTGTCACATAGTTTGCAACTGTTGAAATGTCATAGATTTGAACTTGTTATGTTATGTTATTGTTATGTTATTTTGAATTTATATAGCGCCTTATATACCATTAGTATGGTCTGAAGGCGCTGGTAGGTTGAACGCCCTTGGGAACCGAAGTTCTGGTCAGTGGAGGGAGTAGAGCGAGTCCAACGGTGCGTGTGCGCATCCGGTATGTGTGCAGCTGGTGCGGAATTCCTGTGGTAGCTGCTTCCTAGCGGTAGGTGTGGTGGCTGAGAGATCAGGAGTATGTGTTCGATCTGGCCGGAATTATCCAGACCGAGAGTGGCCGCGTTAGACCTGAGGAGAACGCCTGGCTGGGGGTGCGAGACCAGCAATGTTTTCTTAGAGTGATGGGGATTGAGCGGCAAATGTTGATATGAGAACAGTTACACCGAATGGTGTCATAGTATCTCTGTGTTCTAGTTGAGTGGTGGTGTAAGGAGAGAGTAAGCGTGGGGTGTGATATGAGGTATGCTCTTTCAAAGGATCCATGTATTCCATGGCATAATACGAGCGTCATGCAATTCTGCAATTCGTCCGCTATCCGCACTCGTCCGTTCTCCACACTCATCCGCTCTCCACACTCATCCGTCCTCCATACTCATCCGCTCTCCACACTCATCCGCTCTCCACACTCATCCGTTCTCCATACTCATCCGCTCTCCATACTCATCCGCTCTTCACACTAATACGCTCTTCGCACTCATCTGCTCTTCGCACTCATCCGTTCTTCGCACTCGTCTGCTCCCCATACACATTCACCCTCTATACTCATCTGTTCTCCACATTCATCAGCCCTCCACATTCATCGGACCTCTACACTCATTGGACGTACACACTCATCCGCCAACCGCATTAACCCACCACACTCGTCCACACTCGTCCGCTTTACACACTCATCCGCTATACTCACTCATCCGATTTCCAGACGCATCCGCTCTTCGTACTCATCGGCTCTCCACACTCATTCGTTCTCCATACTCCTCGGCCCTCCATATTCCTGGGCCCTTCACACTCAGCCGTAAACCGCATTAGTCCTCTACACTTGTCCATGCTCGTCCGCTCTCCACACTCAGCCGCACTCCACGCTCAGCCGCACTCCACGCTCAGCCGCATTCCACGCTCAGCCGATCTGCACGTTCCTCCACTCTGCACTCTCCTCCGCACTGCAGGCTCCTCCTTTCTCCCCTCTCTTCCATTCTCCTCGCTCCTCCTTTCCCCACGCCCCTCTGCACTCCATACTCAACCGCTCTCGACATTCAACCGCTCTCAATACTCATCCGCCCTCCCCACTCATCCGCTCTTCGTATTCATCTGCTCTCCACACTCATTCGCTCTCCATACTCATGCGCCCTCCACACTCATCCGCTTTCCACACTCATCGGCCCTCCACACTCATCAGCCAACCCCATTAATCTTCTACATTCGTCCCGACTCATCCGCTCTACACACTCATCCGCTCTACACACTCATCCCCTCTCCACACTCATCCCCCCTCTACACTCATCCCCTTTTCCACACTCATCCCCTCTCCGCACTCATTCGCCCTCCGCACTCATTTGCCCTCCACACTCATCTGCCCTTCACACTCAACGGCCATCCGCATTAATCTTCTACACTCAACCACATTCATCCACTCTATACACTCTTCTGCTCTATACACTCATCTGCTCCATACGCTCATCCGTTTTCCAGAGTCATCCGCTCTTCGTACTCATCTGCTCTCCACACTCATTCGCTCTCCATGCTCATCCGCGCTCTGCTCTCCACATTCATCTGCTCATTGCACTCATCCGCTTTCCAAATTCATCCGTTCTCCGCACTCATCCGCCCTCCGCACTCATTTGCCCTCCACACTCATCCGCCCTCACACGCAACGGCAATCTGCATTAATCTTCTACACTCAACCACATTCATCCACTCTGCACACTCTTCCGCTCTATACATTCATCTTCTCCATACACTCATCTGTTTTCCAGACTCATCTGCTCTTCGTACTCATCTGCTCTCCATACTCATTCGCTCTACATGCTCATCCGCCCTCCACACTGATCCGCTTTCCTCCACACTCATCGGCCCTCCACACTCATCGGCCCTCCACACTCGTCCGCCAACTGCATTAATCCTCTACGTTCGTCCCCACTCATCCGCTCTCCACACTCATCCGCTCTCCACACTCATCCGCTCTACATAGTCATCCGCTCTACACACTCATCTGCTCTACATACTCATCCGCTCTACACACTCATCCGCTCTTCGCAGTCATCCGCTCTCAGCGCTTATCCGCTCTCCGCGCTCATCGGCTCTCATTCGCTCTCTGCGTTCATCCGCTCTCCGCGCTCATCCGCTCTACGCGCTCATCATTACATTGTTCATTTAGTACTATTTGTCTTTATAGTTTACATTTGAGTTTATTTAGCTGTAAGTTTCTTGCTTCAGGTCGATTGCTGGGAGGGTGTTATTGTGCAGAAGCTAGTTTGGGACCGATTAGTCTTAGGGGAAGAGCCAGGTTTTCAGTAGTTTGCGGAAGGCCGTTAGATCTTCAGTTAGGCGGATGTGGGATGGGAGCGAGTTCCATAGGGTTGGGGCCAGGGCTGAGAATGATGATCCACCTAACCTGACTGAGTTTGTCTTAGGAATTACTAGGAGGCCGGCTGAGCTTGATCTTAGGGTGCGAGTAGGGTGGTAAGGTATTAGCTTGTCTTGAAGATATCAAGGTCCAGTTTTATGTAGTGCTCGATGGGAGAGGCATAAGGTTTTGAAAGCTACCATATGGGCTACTGGAAACAGGTGTTATATTAAAAATATATACACATTTATTCCAAGGCCTTTAAAACAATGACCGTAGCGAGAAATCACAATACAACTCTAGTAAACCAACACATACCATACCAATACAATATATATACAAATACAAACAAGTCTCAAGCGTTAGATGCACGAAATGTGTAGTCCACCTAAAAGGGAAGGAAAACAGGCAGTGCGAAATAATGCTTAGACCCAGTCCGCCTTCAGAGGCACCTAACTAAAAGGAAGTCCGAGCCCTACAAAGAGTGGAGCCTTGTGCTCAAAAGTACCTGCACATGCTGGTGCCAACGGGCAAAAGGGGGAGTCTCTTCGAGGGAGTCAGGCAGTTCAGTTTAGTGCACAAATGAAGAAGAACAGTTCCGCGACTCAAGCGCAGCCTCCACTGTGGGCAGAAGCAGAGCGCGAGTACGGAAAGGTGTGCTGTTTTGACACAGCGGGGAAAAGCTATGGGCTCCTGCAGGAGGGCGACCAGTTCCTAGCTATGCTACTCACCGGTCCCCGATGCAAGCAGACCCAACTTCTCCGCATCAGTTTCAGTCGCTGTCAGGTTCAGGAGAGCAGGGGACGTCTCGTTGTCGTGTTGAGTCTGCAGCAGCAGATTTGAGTAAAAGACGTCCCAAACGAAGTGAACCCACACAGTTTGTTACCACAGCAGGGCAACGGAGCGGCCGTGTGTATCTGAGCCAAATGTACACTACTCACTTCAGACCTGGGAACGCCAAGTGTACAAATCGTGTGAGAGTGACAAGGACTCGAAATACTACACAACCTGGCGGCGGTTACAGAGCAAGACTCCCGTGTAGGCTGGTCAGTCTGCTGGATGGCCCAGAGACGCTTCCATAGGCTTACTAGCAGGAGATGGTGAAGATGCCGAGAATAGCTGTTCCCGCTATTCCAAGGGTCGAAGTACCAGTACAGGCCTTCTGGTTCGATCAAAGGTAAAAAGGGTTTCACAAGGCGACAGCAGTGCAGAGGAGCAGTCCTTCAGCGGGTCACCAGCGATTCCTCGGTTCAGCCTCTTGGTTGCAGGATACTTGGCTCCTGTATTCCTTCGTTTGTGAGAACTCAGGAGATCGACATGGTAGTGGTGTTTCCAGCCCCCCCTTATCCACGGTTCCCTTCGCGCCAAAACGGAGGGGACCCAATGGGAGATCCGCTCATCAACACTCACACCATACATGGACCTATCACGGACCACGGTGGTCCCAGGCATTCACACCACCCTAGACTCTCTGGCACCCAGGATGTGTATTGGGGCCAGACATCCCAGCCCACATCCTGGAGGCACACACAAGGCCTGTAGAAGCCCGCAAAAGCATCCGTGTTTCGCGGGAAAGTACATGCCCAAATAAGAAAGGCCCATGGTCGGCTCGACCTGGGGAAGGTGAAGGGAGCAAGACGGTCAGCGCACAGGCTAAAGGAGCCTCGTGGTCTGGCCATTTTGGGAGCCAGGCCACCATTTTGGGCTAAGCGCGAGAAACGCGCTTAAAACGCCAAAAGGAGCTCAAAGCACAAGAAACGATCGCTGCCACCATTCCCGTCCCGGAATCACTTGCACCGATCAGTTACAATCCAAAAAGAGTATCTAGGGCCTGTATAAGGCTAGAGACCCAAGAGAGCAGTAATTTAGCTTACAGTGACCTCTTGTGTCATGTTGCACAAAAGCCGCAACATGATAAAAGAAACTACGGAAAACAGCGTTTCGCTGTACTGACTGTCTTAAGGGCATGTCAGTTTCCCCGTAAGAATGGAGCGAAAGCCCAGAGGAGTGCGGCAGAAGGCTGCACTTCTCTGGCAAAGTCAAGAACAAGGTGAAAAACAACAGCAAAAAGTTTAGGGGTTGCCACATTGAAGGAAAATTACCTACAATTACGAAATCTTTCCTAACACAGGCTACTGGAAGCCAGTGTAGTGTCTTAAAGGCAGGGGATACGTGGTCTCTTGGACCAAGCGCAAGTAGCATTTTGGCTGCCGCGTTTTGTGCTCTTTGGAGTTTGTTTAGTTGGTAGGCATGGATTCCGAGGTATAGGGGGTTTCCATAGTCGAGTCTTGATATTACGATTGATTGGACCGCGGAGACTCTGTTGGGAAATGAGAGGTATGGAAGGATGCGCCTAAGGTTTTTGAGGTGGTAGTGGCAGGATTTTGAGACATTGTTGACTTGGCGCGAGAGTGTCAGGTCGGAGTCCAGGGTGCATCCAAGATTTTTCACTGTGTTGGAGGGTGTCGGTGAGTTGCCCATGGCGGGTGGCCAGGGTAGTGGGTGCGGAAGAAGGTCGGAGTTGCCGCAGACCATGATTTCTGTTTTGGAGGGGTTTAAAAGGAGGTGGCTTTGGGTCATCCAGAGTTCTATGTTAAGGAGGCAGGATGCCAGGTCAGGTCGGGAGTTGGGTTTCAAATTCAGGAGTTTTAGAATTAGTTGAGTGTCGTCGGCGTAGTTGTAACACAGGATATTGTGTGAGCGAATTATTGGTGGGAGGGTGATCATGTAGAGGTTGAACAGGAGGGCGGATAGACATGCTCCTTGAGGGACTCCTGTGTCAACTGGTCGGGCTTGTGAGGTAAAGCTTGAGAGTGTCGTTATTTGGTGCCTGTCTTTGAGGAATGAAGCTATCCATTTAAGGGCGGTTCCACGAATTCCTAGGGAGTGGAGGCTGTCTAGGAGGATTACGTGATTGATCGTGTCAAAGGCGGCCGATAGGTCGAGGGGGATTAGTGCGGTGCATCCCGCGGAGTCTGCTGTCATTTTAAGGTCATCCCAAATCAAGGTTAGGGTGGTTTCAGTTCCGTGACGTGATCTGAAACCTGATTGGGCGGGGTCTAGAAGGTTGTTGGTTTAGACCAAGGCATTTAGTTGAGAGTAGGCGGTTCGGTCAATGAGTTTGGCAAGGAACCTGGTGTTTGCGATTGGCCGTTAGTTTTTGGGCTCGAGCGGGTCGAGCGAAGGTTTTCTTATTAGAGGTTTGACGTGCACTATTTTGAATGCGTCGGGAAAAGTACCGGAGGAGAGGGAGAAATTTATGATAGATCTTGCATGTTCACCTACGCAAGTGGAGGCAAAAATTTCTTTAAGGGTTGTGGCTGGGCAAAGGTCCAGTGGTGATCCGGAGGGTTTGCGAGCAGATAGAAGTTTGAGAAATTGTTCTGGTCATAATGGACAAAAGGATTCAAATGTTGGTTGTGTAGAGGTCGTGGCCAAAGGGCTGGCCGGTATGGGCAGAGGGTTGCCCGGAGGCTGTAGTAGAGCTAGTTTGGTATTTAGAGTTTTTGTTCTTTCGATAGCCGTGTTGTAAAAGTGGAGGGAGAGTGAGTCGCAGAGTGATTGTGAGGGGGTTGGGACGGTTGTATTACAAGCGGATTGGTGAATTCTGAGATGATTGTGTGGAGTTCTTTTCTTGGGTTTTTGCAATTTAGGATTCGGGAGTTGTAGTGGGCTTTTTTTGTTTTCCGAATTTTGGCTTTGTATTGATATAGGTGTCGGGCCAAGGTGGTCCTGCTCTCGTGGGTTTACTCTTTCTGCCATTTGCGTTCTAGGTATTTGTAGATTCGTTTAGTGGTCTTCAGCATGTGTAAAAATTGTCAGTTTGATTTGAATGTAGAAAACTGGGAACTAAAGTGACATTTAGCTGAAGCCTGGCTTGAAGAGAGTAAATTCTGCCCGGCAACGGCCCCCGACAGGAGTGAAACCTGCTCAGCCACTCTTCCCAGGCCTGGCTGCATTCTGCTGCCCCTGCCAAAAGGAGATGATACCTCTCTGATTGAATTAGGGGAGGAGCACCTGGGGACTACAAGAAACTAAACAAAGCACTGTCCCTGGCTCAGGCAAATGTTATATTAGGAGGGTCGTAAATGGCTTCCTCTTGGAAGGAGAAGTGGGAGGGGCACTGCATCTGTGAGCAAGCTGAGCTTGGGGGAAGTGGATAAACCAGAAATTCCACCATGTGCTTTGGAAAACCACACCCCTTTGGGGCCAGAGCATGATTTAAAAAGATGGATAATTCATAGTGTGGACTTGTAAAAATAATATAAATAACATCATCATTCTTGTGATTTTTCTGTGCACATTTTAAGAGGTGTTAGGACCCTGTGGTATGTTCTTGGGGATAGTAGCGGAAAAAAGGTTGTTACTCCAAATGTATGCATGTTAAAAATCTGACACTTTATCATCTGAAACCCATATCCCTGGTGCACATTTGTGTAAAATCTGGAAAGGTTTAGAGGTCGTTATCTGGATGAAAAGGGGAGAATTCTATCATAAGTGGACACAACATCTTACAAAGACAGGGATCGGATGGTTTGGTGCTACAGAAAATATGTTAACTGGACGTATAATATTAGAAAAATGGTACATAGATAAATATGTATTTGGATCAGAAATAGATTTGTGTGCAATTTGACAAGGGGAGGATCCTCTGACCATAAACCTACCTCATCACTCTGACTCACAACCCAGTTCCCCCAATCAAGGGAGAGAGGAGGAACTGGCCAATGATAAGTTGAGAGGGTTGGGCATAGCAGAATTAGCCGACCCACCAACTTTCTAAACATATAAAAAGAGCCACTGGAAGCCAGATAGGACTTTCTTTTTCACTTTCTGTGGAGCATTTTGACAGACAACTCCACATCCTGATTTCAGACTTCACATCCAGAAATTCCAAGAACTCTAGAACCCAACAGCTGAACTCCTATCAGCAGGCCTTCAAAACCTAGCAACCAAACCAAACTTTTCAGACAGCCGGGCTGAGCTGTCTGATTCTTGCTAAAACCCTGTGCCAGAAACACCCAGAAAGCAGAGCTGTACCCGGAACCAGAGACCAGACCGCCGTGCAGTGCCAAGAACTTTTGTCAGAATCAGAGACCGTGGCGAGAGAACCGCCAGGAGTCCAGTCCAACCGGTTGACCCGATCCGTGACGAAGTCGCATTCCTGTCCAAAATCTACTGTGAGTACCCAGCTAGCACTGTGCCAAAACCAATCTCTTAGTTTAAAATAATCTAATCCAAACTATTTTGGCCTATTAGAACTGCCTCCTAGAATCGTGTCATTCTGTCATCTTTAAAACTGAAAACTGTCATCTGTCATTCTGAGCTTTAAAATTTCAAATCCGAAAAACTACCTTTACTAAATCGGCCGTATCTCCGGAACCGTTTATGCTAGCAGCGAGTTTTACTGTCATCTTAAAGCTAAGATCCAAAGCTTACCAACGAACCTAAAACCGACTTGCTACCCTTTATAGTTCCTCCGTAATTGCGCTCGACGCACGCGCTAAATTGCCGCGATTTGACATTTTGCTTCATTTTAGCCATGGGTAAAAATATTTGTCTTTGCTTCCATCTCTGAAATCTGTTTTCAACCTAATAACCATCCCTGAATCATTGATTGGGCTGGCCTGAACTGATTCAAAGTATCTATCACCTACCCTGAACCTCCGATATGGAATTAAAAGCAATTTGAGTATATTTTTCACTTTATTGCCACCACATATAAAAGGATTTTACCTGTGTTTAAAACTCCTACCTGTTTTCCTCTAAGCTTGCTAGGGGGGAACTGAATTATATTTGATTGCATTCCTGAGAACTGTGTGCTTTCCTTCCATCTCTTTACATTTCATAAAGGGGGGGGGTGGGTTGAATCGCTACCAGGTGGAAAAGTGATTACATTGTTTTGGTTGAAATCATATCAAGTTTTTTTTCCTGTACTGCATTTCATTCATCATTGCATTGTCTTTGAAGCCATAAAAGCATTCTCAGCTACTTTACCCTCTCTATATCACTTCTAAGCCATCAAAAAGAGTGTACCACTGTAACTTTATCCATTGTTGATCACTATCATCTTCACAAGTGTGCTATCAAATATTAATTTATTATAAAAGTGTGATATATATATATATATATATTGTTTAATTTTCAAATAAACCTTTTAAATTTGCAAAACAAACCTAATTCTTGGCTCAGCAGGGTCAGGGGGATTCTGAGAGAGGGGTGTTATATAGGGGTTGTCATCCAGAGTAAACGAACTGGACATAGAAATACATCAATAAGGGCTTCAATCAGCATCCCAGACTAGGCATTGACTTAGCTGTAGTGTTGAATTGTAGTCGCTTACAGTTTGCCCTTACATCTGGGCTCTCCTTTGATGTGGTCAGTTGCCCCACAGAGATAGCATGTTCCAAATACTCTCTGGAAGGGTGGCTTGGCCTGACCTCCTTCTGGTTTGTGACCAGAAGGTACACTAGCCTGTTGTGGTTTACCCTGGGGCTTACCCTGGTTATTTTGTTGTTTGGGGCGCTCTTTGGTTTGGGAGGTATTAGAAATCTCTTGGTTCCCTTTTTGTGGCTGCTTTCCCTCATCCTTTTCCTGAGTAGCCCCAAAATCCTTGTGAGTGGCCCTGTTGGCAACCCACAAGTCAGCAGCCTTAGCTAACTTCCTGGAATCTAATTCCCTTGAATCAGCCAAGTGCTGTCGGAGCTCAGGAGAGCAGACATCATAAATTGACTCCAACATAACAAGATTTCTCATTCCCTCATAAGTGTTCACCTTGTAACCCTTAATCCATCCCTCTAAGTTTTTCAAACATTCACTCACCCAGGTAGCCCAAGGGGTACCATCATTCTTTTTGAGGGTCCTAAACCTCTTAAGGTACTGGGAAGGGGTCTTCCCAAATCTAGCTATCAAAGCTAGTTTCACACATTCATAATCCTTCTTATTCACTTTCCATTACCACATCAGTTGCAACAGGGGGAAGCCTAGAGAACAACCAGGGAAGTAACTCATTCCCTTGAATGTCCTGGAGCCCATGATTATACTGAAACATCTTTAACCAATCCAACACATCCAACTTAGGTTCATACATACCCACTAATTCCTTAGGCATCCGGGGCCTTTTGGGACTGGAACTCCTAGAGGAACCAGAGGAGAGAGAAGCATTTTCCACAGACAACTTTTTCATTTCAAGTTCATGATTAAGCTCTATTTCTCTGAGTCTTAACTCAGCTTGCTTCTGCTCAGCCTGGGCATTCATTCTTCTGAACTCTAGCTCTTGGTTTCTTTCAGATTGAGCAATAAAACGTTTGTACTCTAATTCAAGCTTCATTTTCTCAAGTTCAAAATAAGCAGGGTTACATGTAGGACCTGGTATAGGCCCAGTAGGTACAGTAGGTAAGGCAGACAGAGGCTCAGAGTGGCTAACTTCATTAGGTTCACTTTCCTCTTCTGACTCATTATCAAGACTTTGATTCAAATCAATACCATCACTGTTGTCTACATTTGCTGGGGGGTCGGGGGGGGGGTAGATTCCTCTGTACCACCCAGACTTTGGTTTTCTAACAATCATTCTATAAGCTCCATTTTCTTGCCCTTCTCAGAGAGATTCTTATGTCTACACAAAATTTTTAAGCAATCAGCAGTTTTTGGCAGACAATGATTCTAGGGTATAACTCTCCATAGCAGACATAGAGACATAGTTAGAAAATCAGCTTTTTAGTGCTAAGATATGTGGTTAGTTGTCCTAAAGTGTTCAAAAAGCACTCTAAAGTGTATACTCAATACAAATCCCACCGCTGTACACCAGTGTTAGGCAGAAACCTGTGAAGTTCCGTCTGGGACCACTGCAAAAGATTTAAGACTACAGGTGTTTGGCAGTAAACCCACTTGGTAGCAGTCTGTACCACACAGATTCACTTGGTAGCTGTGGCTGAGCAGTCAGACTTCCCTCAAGAAGAGTTAGGCAGTATACAGAGCATTCACAATAGGTCAAAAGAACACAATAGAACAAGTAAACACTGACCAGGGCTTGGTGTAAAAGAGATAGACTTATTTATTTAAAACCACATCTAGAAAAACACACAGGCACTAATAGTAAGCAATTCAAAAACACGGTCACTAAAAGATATACACTCCCTTAGAAGAATATTAGACAAGTCTTAAGTAAAGCCCCACTTATTTTCAGACAGCGGTGAACGCTTAACGCAGATGGGACTCTAATAATTTGTTTTAAAAGGGAGAGAAAAGCAGAGAATAAAGTGAAACAGGTCCCAGCACTTTTACAGGAACACAACAAGAGAGAAAGGCAAAGTAAAACCATGAAGTTAGAGTTCAGTAGGCCGGATCCACTTTAACGAAATGTGTCCAAGGTCACACGGTTGCAGTGCACAAGAGTCTTGTAACGGTTCAAAAAAAAGAGTTGGACCAAAGAAAGGGACCAGTTAGAAGGTCAAAGCGGCTAGCCCAGTGCAGAAGGTTAAGGGGTTGTTATTGCCTTGTAGAAATCTTTAGAAAGGAAGGCCTGGCGGACACGGTACCTTTAAAGTGGTGAGAATATTCCAGCGGGGGCAGTTGTTCCTGGCAGCGGATGCAAGTCGGTGCTTCGTCCGGGGGAAGAGAGGATCTCGTCGGGGAGGAAGACAGGAGTCCGTTGCACTTCCAGGGAAGAAACCAGCCGTGGAGTTCTCAGTTAAAAGGAGCGGTCCTTTAGTTCGCAGTCCAGTGGTAAGTGGCTATCCGGTTGCCGGGGTGCTTGGCATGGGCAATTTGACCACAAGCCGGTCTGGGGTGCGAAGAGAAGACGGTAAACTGGTTGTGCCCACCAGTCAGGGGAAGAAGCCTCTCCAGCCGGGAGATCTTCTATGTCGTCGGGAAGTGGTGAGTCGGTTCCGCAGGGCTCCACCGGTGGTGTCGTCGTGGTAGGTCGGCTCAGCTTCTCGCTCGTCGGATTCTCAGATCCTGTGGCGACTTCTGAAGTTCCAGTCCCCAAAGCCCTGCTTTTATTCAGCACACCCCCATTCACTCAGCCTAGCTGTCAATCAAACATGCTAAGTGGTGAGCCGGTCGGCTCGCCACTTGGGCCAATAACACAAGAGTTCGACTTGAGTTACCAAGGTAACTCAGTCCAGGGTGCCTAAACCCCCTCCCACACTCCCTGTGGTACCCAGACAGAGTGGCACCACTTTTGGAGGCTTCTGTGGAGAAGCCCCCCAAAAAAGTGGAACAAAGGGCTCGACTTGGGTTGGAGTCACAGAAGAGAACACAAACGCCATTTTAGAATCGAGTCCTGGCAAAAAATACCAACCTGCAAATTAATATTAAATAAATAAACCGGCGGTATGTTCGAGGCTATGAGAATTAAATAATTAAAGTTGGTAGCCTCGAACAATGGGAAAATCCCATAGGAATATATTCACTGTCGAATATAAAAAGTAGTATCCACTGCCACCAGCCAAACCTCGATTAGGGGGGATGGAGACGTGCCCCCTCGACTAACAGACCCCAAGGCAATCGAATTGCCCCGACCAGTACGTCCACAATATGATGGTTTGTACTGGTTTCTGTTAATAATTTGGGACTAGTAAAGCCAATGGTGACTTTACATGTCCTGGGAGACGGTAGTCAGTCCCAGGGTATGGAGTCTATGGTGGGGTGTCACTATGACACCCCTGTGTTACTGCACGGAGGGTGCTGTGTAACACACATAGTAAAAACACATGAGACCCTATGGAGTAAAGGACCCCATAGCCCATAAAACACATTAGCAGTCAAAGGAACACCATACATCATGTCCAAGAGTGGGGGAAAAAGAGTCTCACTCTTGGCAGGAGAAAAAAACAAACTCCAGAAATCCAGCAAAGCTGCTGGGGGACTCACTAGTTTAGGAAATTCAGCTTAAAGAGAGAATTCTCCCTAACACAGCGTTTCCCAAAACCTTTGACGCGCAGCACGCTTCCCTCCAGCCAACCACCGGCCGCGTCCAAAGTTCGTCGACAGCACAACGTACTGCAAGCCAATGAGCCTTCTGTCCACGGAGCGAACATGGAAATGGGTCGGCACAGCGGAGCCAGATACTACACTTTTTTTGCTAAGTACATTTCAGTTCTTTGCAACAAAAGTACTGGTCAGATTTCCACCAAACACACAAAAGCACGCTTTCTGACCCAAGCCCCAGCTCCTGCTGCAAATTTGGTGCAAATCCGTCCACTCGTTCAGCCTGTAGCCGTGCGCCAAGTTTTTCCCCATTCAGTCTATAGAAGAAAAGAAAATGTGGGACCCCCTTATAACTTTGCCCCTCCTGCACGAAACCTCTCCAAACTTGCCAAAAAAATTCAGAGTGGGCCATATACTTTTTTTTCAAAGTTTGGTGAGGATTCCTCCAGGGGGAGTGAATTTATAGACTGCCAAAAAAGTGCTCTTCCCATGAGTTTTGCAACATAACCATAACTACACAGCCGCTACCGCGGGCCGTGTATATATATATATATATATATATATATATATATATATATATATATATATATATATAGAGAGAGAGAGAGAGAGAGATAAAGTGAGAGGGAGAGGAAGAGAACATTTTAGATTTTTGGAAATAAAGAAAAACATATTTCCTCTGTATGATGTGAGGGTGCAGAGGTAAGGCTCGGATACAATGGTATATATATAACCAAAGGAAGGAGACAAATAACACTTTAAAGGTGTGATATTCAGAATATATCCAATAGACTAGGTGTCACAACATCATCATTTAAAACCCATGTATATTACATCATAACTTTCAAACAATACAACACAAAAATCAATTTTAATTTAATTCATTATTTCAAGAAAACACCAAAATATATAAAAAAACACATTGTACACAATACAACAATATTTTCTCGTAAAATGATTCCACCTCTCATCAAACAGAATAATAAATCACTTGTTTCCCCAAACAATGGTGGCAACTCAATTCTTCTTATTCCCCACCATATTTTAGTAGCCCGATTTATATAAGTTTCTGTCCTTTATGTAACAAATCACTGGACATTCTTCAGGGGCCGAACAGTAATCTTGAGCTTCACATTACTTTCACACCAGATTTTAGAATCTATGGACACATAAATAAACACACATTACTACATGGGCATCTTTGGCCACCATGTAGACCTAGCCACACCCCAATCACCCCTAGGATTGACAGATATACAATTTATTAATATACCTCTCATCCGTCCGAAGAATTAATTGTCTTCTGACTCAAATAGCAAAACCCAGTAATGCTCTTCACCTTTGCAGTGGACAAGGCATTCGAAGAGTAAAGTACCTACAACAAGTACATATGAAAACTTAATCATAGGTCACCTAAAACATTTTAGGTCACCCACAACGATCTCAAATAACAACAACACTCAGGCTTACCCTGCAATCAAGGACTATTGACTCTCAATCCTACACCAGGTCTTCAGTCCACAATCGTTGACACAAATCTGAGTAGGGAAATTAACATCAAAGTCAAGGCGGAGTCCATATCTGGTCCCATCAATAAACCATCGGCACACTCTCTTACCTTTAACTAAAGTAACTGTGTTCTTTCACCATTCCCTCGGATACAATGGTGGCATGTTTTTGGGCAGACATTTTTATTATATGAAAAAGGGTTGAAAAAATGCCTATCTGTCTCTATAACTGAGACAGGTTTCACTGCCTCTGGGAAAACTAAGGAAATTGTCAGAATGTCCAAAACTATAAAGTCTGTCACTGTCGTGTCTCAAAAGCCCACCTCTGTCCTGACACTAATAACTTAAACCAACTGTACAAGGATATCTTCCCAAAGTAAAGGGTTACTTGCAGATGCAACCAATAGAAAGGTTCCCAGTCTCTCAGGTTATCCAAAGTGATAAAAATAAAGTAATGTTCAAAACTTTAGGACTCCCAGTTTAGGGTCATAATCCTTTTCCCTAGATTCCTTCTTGTAGTGTTTCTGTCCTTCTGGGGCCTCTCACACCTGTATTTCCCTATACAGTGGTCAGTAGGCAGTTCAGAAGAATATGCTCCTGTATTTCTATTGCTTATCCCACCAACTTGACACACTCCTTTTACCAAGCGTAGGATTCGTTACATTATATATGCTTTACTTATTTTGGGTCCGCGTCCCAGACTCGCAGTATTCAGGATGGTTCGGTTCACTCCACTGCCAAGCAATTGTGCTCTCATAGACTGTACCTCTTTTGGGTGCAATTACCAGACTCGCAATATTTATAACTGATTGGTTCACTCTCCTGCCAAGCAGTTATCCTTTTATGAACTTCTCAATGAATTTTGGGAGCTAGACTCGCAATATTCGAACCGGCCTGGTATACTCTCCTGCAAAGCCTTCGTCTTTTGGTGAGTTTGCCAGACTCGCAATATGTATAACTGCTTGGTTCTCTCTCCTGCCAAGCAGTAATCCTTTTATAAACTTCTCATTGAATTGTGGGTACTAGACTCGCAATATTCAAACCGGCTTTGTATACTCTCATGCAAAGCCTTCGTCCTTTCACGGACTGTCCCTCGAAATATTCTGATTAGCTTTGTTTCTGTTTCCCATCTCATATGGGTGTGGGTCCCTGACTCACACTTCATTCCCAGGGTCCCAGACCTTCTCGTTCTGGCTTCTGCCTTTACCCCCTTGATCCCCCGGACCTCCAGAATCTTTTGGGTAATCTGTGTACCTGTTTGCTTCTTCGTTGCAGGCACCGGTGTTTCCCAAGCAGCTGCTGCGTCTCTTGAGGATCCAGTAGCGTTCAGGGCTCCATCGCGATCTGTGGTTGCTCTGCGGGTGTCTGCTTCTCCCCGGTGATGCGTCCTCTCTCATGGAAACTTTGCAGGTGCTCTGGATTCCCTGGGGTTTCCTCTATGCAGCAGCCCGATCAGTCCTTGCTTCCTAGACCACCTTCGGGTTCTCCTCCTCCACTCGCGGATTCCCTCCTGCTGGCTCTCGTCTGCTTGCCCGCTGCGTGGCTCTCCTTCTTCCTCCTTGTAAGACAGGTCTCTCCTCGCATCTCAGCTGTGGTATATTTAAAATCCTGCTTGGGAAAATTGAAGTGCTTTGGAGCAATCGCATTCAATGAGAATCTAGAGCTCTCCCTCTGCTTTTCCAGAGAGATCCTTGAACTCCTGATCATCTTCTTCTTCTCAATATATAATATAAAGTCAGATGTAGTATACTTTGCATTCTCTAATGTTTCAGTCTTGTGGGTAGATTAAGTTTCCCAGTACTTTAAATAGAGTAATATGCAGCATACCTTGTTGTTTTAATCCTGTCAAGTATATTAGGTTGGCTATGACAATAGCAGATAATGGTCCTCTCAAAAGAAGAGGAAAGAGGATTTGGCGTTGGGGAAGGGTTTAGGTGTACTAACGCAGAGGAATACTGCGTTCTCTGTACATGGTCATCCCTAAATCCGAAAGGGGGTTCCTCCTCCATGTGATCCGTTCCCGGTGCACCACCCCCAGGGGGACTATTGTACTGTGGATGCACCGCCCTGACCCCATGGGAAAGGTCTCCTCCTTAGGGGAGAAGGGACAACATCCTCAGGTTCGTCACAATAGATAGGCCCACATTTTTTTTAAAACAAATTAGTATTCTAAACCCAGGGAACAGTGCCCAGGTGCCATTTTCACTCACAAGCACTGACACAATGGGCACAAAACATAATCCTTTTTGCAAGAGCGACCCCCCACCTATTAGTCCTGGTCCATCAAGCGAGCATGGGCAAGCTTTTACTAGCTTTTAATACTTCTGGGGTTATTCGGGTTAATCGGTAGTAGATACTCCTAGTTTTGCCAAGAGTGGGGCTAGCATGCAAGGAGATCGAATATCTTAGCCAGGATCACACCATTTGGTCATGTTTGAAAGCTGGGACTGGAGGTAGAGCTAAGATCTCCCAGTTCTACAGTCCACAAACTTAGCCACTCGAACGTAAGTACCAGTTAAGACGGCCAGACAGTGGCTTACTGGCAATATGAGGGTGGCAAGATAGGGTGAAGATTCCCTGAGAGCTCTGACTTCTTCAGCCATACACCTGTCTTGGGTCATTTTGGCGTCCGGGATCAGTGGGGGTTCTCCTGCACAGTATGGCTACTCGGAATCCCTGTGGGCATCTTTAGGAAATGTTTACAAGGCCGGTTTTATGGGTGTCCAAACGGGAGACACCCCGGGCACCGTTGGGCGTTAGGGGCGCAGCAGGCAGCCTGTTAATATCCCTCCGGGGAGTGCATGGAACCTTTTCATTTTAACAGCACTGTACGGACCCCGGACACAGAGGCAGGGGACACAAGCCTTCCCTGCCCACATCAATCTACCTTCCTTGATGCACGGAATGGCTCAATATTCTGCTAAGAGATTTTTTAAGGCGGCTACCACCGCCTAAATTAGCATCTCTTTGTGAACTTATAACATGCATAAACAGTGTGATCATTTCTGCGGTAGTTGGCCGTTTATGGTGGACTGGATGGGCTGCTGGCATAATCAAAAGGGCCAGAGAGTAGGAGTAGGCGGTTGTGGATGCAGGAGTGGGAGACCAAAGTAACTGACCAAAGGAAGCCACGATATTATAAGGGGAGTTATTGGCATTCATTTCTGGGGTTTTAGTAGATGGCTTGGCTCATTTTTTTGTTCGTGGGGTGTTTTAGAGAAATAAAATGAATGACTCTATAACATCCGAAAACCACTGTAGTTTCTTTTGAAAATCATTGCTTTCTGGTATATTCATCCAGTTGAAACAAAAGACCACAACTACCAGAATGCATTGATCTGTTAAACGAAAGCCAGGACTGGAGACACGTGCTTGGATAACAGGGAGTCGCCTTGAGAAAGTATGTTGTTTCCTGGGAGGTAGCAAGTTTGAGAAAGCATGGAGAAAACACAATGTCCGTACATACATGCTGCTTGTTGCTGCCATTTAATTTTTAGCAAATGGGTCAGGAAATGTATGTGCAGAGGTAGAAAACAATGCTTGCAGCAATAACTACTGGCAAAGCCAACAGTTTTGACATGTCTAGTGAAAAGGTGTTCTTTCTTGCTACTGTAGCTATTGAGATCACATGTACATGTACATTCGCGATTTTGCCTTACAATTGCATGTCCAAGTTACCATCATTTCGTAGGTTTTGCCAGAACATGCCAATATAAAACCTATTGCAGTTATTGTCGTCATACGTAAGGAACGTGCATAATTGCCAGGTATTCACACACTGGACAGATTTTGCCACCGGACTACAGCAACTGGAACACTTTAATAAGCATTTCAATATGTTGGAATTTAACTTGCATCATATAATTATAATGTGGTCATTTTGATTGAGCTTCTTGTAGATAGAGCACTTCAAAGCTCTGTATTAACCAGCGTTATTATTATCCACTCATGGGATTCGATTCATTGTCCTTGAATGAAGAAGTCCTAGTCCCTGGCACCTGGGTGGCAACTTGTTACTCGGTATATTGCCATTCCAGAAACCAGCGGCTTGCTCATGAGCTATCCATCTGGCATGCAACCATTTGCCAGAAGTTAACGTTGCGTGCCAAGGAACTCTGCCCATTAGGTAGCTGTTGTCATCACAAGCCTAAGTTCTCATGCAATCTTCTAGAAAGTTCCATCATCTGCTCCGGTACTCGCACCATACACCAGGTTTTCCCATTAAATGTCGCAACATTTGACACGTGTATCATGTGTTGTCTAGGCACGCAGTTCATATGGCAACGTGACTGCTTCACGTCATAACCTACTTCTCTGGTATTCTCCTATAGTGTTTTGCAGTAAAGGTATTATTTACAATTAACCTTACTTCATATAGCTGAAAACTGCCTTATTTCTAACCACCGACTAACTCTTTATTTGCCAGCTATTGACTGTTGTTATACTTTCGATTGAGACAAAATGGTGGGAAAATAGATGACAGCAGCAGCACTGGACGCTTTTGCGGAAGCATGATCTAGGAGCGCGCCCTTCATTTAGACAAAAAACAAACTCATGAAATAGATAATGAACTCCTCTTTAAAATATTGCATACGTTGTGTACCTAATAAGTCAATAAAACGGTATTTGCGTTGGAGTGATTCCGTGGTTCTGTAAAGTTGGTGCAGGCTGGCAGGAGAGGGTCGGTGTGCAGGGGCGTATTCCGGTGCTTCGCCCTCGGTGCAATATTGTCTAGAAACTGCGCTGCTTTTTACCTGCGTTTGCCTGCGCTAGCCCAGTTCCCACAATACGAGTGCTGCACATGTCGAAACTGTGCGAAGGCTGCCAGGGTCACGGAGTATCCGTGTGAATGCAACACCCAGCGCTGACCTCCTCCTCGCACTCGCAAGAGGAGGCGCTCGGGAGGCACCACGTAATGCCAGAAAAACAGAGCCAGGGCTGGCCTGGACTTTGTTCAGCCCTCGCCCTGCAGACAATAAGATAATTATGGCAAACAATTACCCGGCATGTCAGGTAACTTTTCTCCATGGGCCGGGCCTCTGCTTCTCTGGAGGCCCTCCCCTCTTGGAGAAACACCTGTTCCAACCTGCCAAGCAGGTTGCCGCTTAATGCGCGTTAAGCCCGACAGGAACACTTGGCAAGCAGGTTTTACTTTAGCTCTTTTTAACTTAGTAATCGGGGTATTTCGCGGGGAGCACACACGCAATCGGACGAAGAGGCCTGTCGGGGGGCCATTAAGCACCCTACAAATGATGGAGGTCCGCCACCGGGAAGAATATTATTAACGACAAGGAGTCGCGATTTCGAAATAACGTGTGGACTTGTCCCCGCAGAAGCTGCCGGGGTGCCTCTGATCCTGATACCCCGGGCTTCTCATCAGCCACGCTCCCCGCTCCGGCCCCACGAGGGAGGGAGTGCAGGTTGCGGAGAGACCCTCCAGGCGCGGGGACGTCTTCGCCTTGGACCCACCGACCCCCATTTCACCGGGCGTGCTTTGCGTGCGGACAACATGGACATTTGCGGGACGGCCCTGCGGTTCCTCCTGGCCCTGCTGCACGTTGGAGGTAAAGGGTGCTCCATTTCAAATGTAAACCGAGCAAACCGTGTGCAAAGTGTGTGTCCGTGCGAGGTTTCCAGTCAGAATACATTGCCATCCGTCCTGGTCGAGTTGGGTTCGCTTCCCTTTGTTATTGAGTTTCCCAGGAAGTATTTGAGGGTCCGCCCTAACATACATGTGTTGAAGTCACGCCACATGGCGTTGCCCGTGCCATACAATGGAGCGAGCTTGTATTTTTCAGCGGAATGACTTACATCTCTGTGCCTTATTTTCCCCAACTGCGAAACTGGAGTGCCCTAGAAATGATTCTTTTTAACTACACCCATACATGGTTTAATATACCCCACTGCTGCTCTGTAAATAATCATGCTTTCCATGTTAATAGTTGCTTCCCTGTCGCACGCATGCAAATGTGAGCCATGTTCGCTCCTCGATGTAACTGGAAAAAATGAAGTGCAGGTACACGCCAAGCTACAAAGCCGGACATTCCGAGGCGGCGCTCCCGTTTCCGCGCGGCACCCTGGGCACAGGTCCTTTTAGGCACACCCTGTTGTTTGCGGGCAATGCTCAGTAAGATTACATTATGTGACAAGGAGCACACACTTGGGTAAAGCAGTGGCTGAGATCTTTTCACGCAAACTTCCAATTTGTTGTTATACATTGTGTTAACAAACTTTGAATAGCTATGTTAAATGAGGCTTAGTTTTTAGTGTATCAAACTAGCAGATATTATAGCTGTAAACTAGGCTTTAGAAGGGGAGTTTTATTATTGCTCGCGTTCATTGCCTAATATTCGGTAGGTGAATGGAGCTGTGTCTGAGTTTCCATCACAACTCCAACAATTCCAACATTTAGATATTGGAATAGCCATTGCCAATAACAAAAACAGCATACAAAAGTAATTTCTCAGGATATCCAAATCCATCCCTGCGCCATCAAGGGACACCAATGGTAACAGGTGAAGCCCGGAACGGTGTTCCATGGTAGCACGCGAAGCCCGCTTAAGGAAACAGTGTTGCACGCCTTGTGTGCTAAGAGCATATTGGCTGCATGTTTGTCCCCCCTTTTGGTTCTGCAGGGTGGGCCCTGAAGGAGACATTCTGAACACTCTGGGTGGTGGATACGGTGCTGCTTTTACCTGCAAAGGCTAGTCCCTTAATTTGCGATTAAAAGAGAAATAAAAAGCTTTCATGTTCACCTGACAACATAGTTGAGTACCGGTACTCTCTTTCAAGCATTAAGTGCAGGTACTCAAATGATAAAAATATGAAGTGCAGGTACTGAGGGGCCGAGTAGCACTGGCCCATTTAAAGCACTACTCGTGGGGGAATTGTGTGTTGGCCATGGAGAGTGTCATGCAGAATTCTGGGCCACTGAATGATGACTAGTAAATGTGTCTTTATAAGACTGATGCTGGTAGTACAGTGGGTGTCTGCCCTGCTGCTCCCGGCACACCCACTGTGTAGATCTGCGAGATCTTGGTGCAGCCTGCCATATACATGTGTGATTCCTAGCAGGGCAGACTCACACCTTCGTCCTTAGGAGGTTGATAACATGAGTAAGATTGAGTTTCATCACACTCTGGCTGAAGACGCGTGACTGCGTGCAAAGGGGTGACTCAGGATTGGGAGAATGCTTTGCGGAAGAAGGAGGTGGGGAAGAAGCGTGAGTGCGTGCTAAGGGGCGACTCGGGATTGGGAGAATGCATTGCGGAAGAAGGGGGTGGGGAAGAAGCGTGAGTGTGTGCTAAGGGGCGACTCGGGATTGGGAGAATGCAATGCGGAAGAAGGGGGTGGGGAGGAAGCGTGAGTGCGTTCTAAGGGGCGACTCAAGATTGGGAGAATGCATTGCGGAAGAAGGGGGTGGGGAAGAAGCGTGAGTGCGTGCTAAGGGGAGACTCGGGATTGGCAGAATGCATTGCGGAAGAAGGGGGTGGGGAAGAAGCGTGAGTGCGTGCTAAGTGGCGACTCGGGATTGGGAGATTGCATTGTGGAAGAAGGGGGTGGGGAAGAAGCGTGAGTGCGTGCTAAGGGGCGACTCGGGATTGGGAGAATGCATTGCGGAAGAAGGGGGTGGGGAAGAAGCGTGAGTGCGTGCTAAGGGGTGACTCAAGATTGGGAGAATGCATTGCGGAAGAAGGGGGTGGGGAAGAAGCATGAGTGCGTGCTAAGGGGCGACTCAGGATTGGGAGAATGCATTGCGGAAGAAGGGGGTGGGGACGAAGCGTGAGTGCGTGCTAAGGAGCGACTTGGGATTGGGAGAATGCATTACGGAAGAAAGGTGTGCGGAAGAAGCGTGAGTGCGTGCTAAGGGGCGACTCGGATTGGGAGAATGCATTGCGGAAGAAGGGGGTGGGGAGGAAGCGTGAGTGTGCTAAGGGGTGACTCGGGATTGGGAGAATGCATTGTGGAAGAAGGGGATGCAGAAGAAGCGTGAGTGCGTGCTAAGGGGCAGCTCGGGATTGGGAGAATGCATTGCGGAAGAAGGGGGTGGGGAAGAAGCGTGAGTGCATGCTAAGGGGTGACTCGGGATTGGGAGAATGCATTGTGGAAGAAGAGGGTGCGGAAGAAGCGTGAGTGCATGCTAAGGGGTGACTCGGGATTGGGAGAATGCATTGTGGAAGAAGGGGGTGCAGAAGAAGCGTGAGTGCGTGCTAAGGGGTGACTCGGAATTGGGAGAATGCATTGTGGAAGAAGGGGGTGCAGAAGAAGCGTGAGTGCGTGCTAAGGGGTGACTCGGGATTGGGAGAATGCATTGTGGAAGAAGGGGGTGGGGAAGAAGCGTGAGTGCGTGCTAAGGGGTGACTCGGGATTGGGAGAATGCATTGTGGAAGAAGGGGGTGGGGAAGAAGCGTGAGTGCGTGCTAAGGGGTGACTCGGGATTGGGAGAATGCATTGTGGAAGAAGGGGATGCAGAAGAAGCGTGAGTGCGTGCTAAGGGGTGACTCGGGATTGGGAGAATGCATTGTGGAAGAAGGGGGTGCAGAAGAAGCGTGAGTGCGTGCTGAGGGGGGACTCGGGATTGGAAGAATGCATTGCGGAAGAAGGGGGTGGGGAAGAAGCGTGGGTGCGTGCTAAGGGGCGACTCAGGATTGGGAGAATGCATTACGGAAGAAGGCGGAGGGGAAGAAGCGTGAGTGCGTGCTAAGGGGTGACTCGGGATTGGGAGAATGCATTGCGGAAGAAGGGGGTGCGGAAGAAGCGTGAGTGCGTGCTAAGGGGCGACTCAGGATTGGGAGAATGCATTGCGGAAGAAGGGGGTGGGGAAGAAGCGTGAGTGCATGCTAAGGGGCAAATGCATTGCGGAAGAAGGGGGTGCAGAAGAAGCGTTAGTGCGTGCTAAGGGGTGACTCAGGATTGGGAGAATGCATTGCGGAAGAAGGGGGTAGGGAAGACGCGTGAGTGCGTGCAAAGGGGCGATTCAAGATTGGAAGAATGCATTGCAGAAGAAGGGGGTGGGGAAGAAGCGTGAGTGCATACTAAGGGGCGACTCAAGATTGGGAGAATGCATTGCGGAAGAAAGGTGTGCGGAAGAAGTGTGAGTGCGTGCTAATGGGGACTCGGGATTGGGAGACTGCATTGCGGAAGAAGGGGGTGCAGAAGAAGCGTGAGTGCATGCTAATGGGGAAACGGGATTGGGAAACTGCATTGCGGAAGAAGGGGGTGCAGAAGAAGCGTGAGTGCGTGCTAATGGGGACTCGGGATTGGGAGAATGCATTGCAGAAGAAGGGTATGCGGAAGAAGTGTGAGTGCATGCTAATGGGGAAACGGGATTGGGAAACTGCATTGCGGAAGAAGGGGGTGGAGAAGAAGCGTGAGTGAGTGCTAAGGGGTGACTTGGGATTGGGAGAATGCATTGCAGAAGAAGGGTATGCGGAAGAAGTGTGAGTGCGTGCTAAGGGGCGACTCGGTAGAAGGGGGTGGGGAAGAAGCGTGAGTGCGTGCTAAGGGGCCACTCGGAAGAAGGGGGTGTGGAAGAAGCGTGAGTGCGTGCTAAGGGGCGACTCAGGATTGGGAGAATGCATTGCGGAAGAAGGGGGTGGGGAAGAAGTGTGAGTGCATGCTAAGGTGCGACTCGGAAGAAGGGGGTGGGGAAGAAGCATGAGTGCGTGCTAAGGGGCGACTTGGGATTGGGAGAATAGATTGCGGAAGAAGGGGGTGGGGAGGAAGCGTGAGTGCGTGCTAACGGGTGACTCGGGATTGGGAGAATGCATTGCGGAAGAAGGGGGTGCGGAAGAAGCGTGAGTGCGCGCTAAGGGGCGACTCAGGATTGGGAGAATGCATTGCGGAAGAAGGGGGTGGGGAAGAAGTGTGAGTGCATGTTAAGGGGCGACTCGGATTGGGAGAATGCATTGCGGAAGAAGGGGGTGGGGAAGAAGCGTGAGTGCATGCTAAGGGGCAAATGCATTGCGGAAGAAGGGGGTGCAGAAGAAGCGTTAGTGCGTGCTAAGGGGTGACTCAGGATTGGGAGAATGCATTGCGGAAGAAGGGGGTAGGGAAGACGCGTGAGTGCGTGCAAAGGGGCGATTCAAGATTGGAAGAATGCATTGCAGAAGAAGGGGGTGGGGAAGAAGCGTGAGTGCATACTAAGGGGCGACTCAAGATTGGGAGAATGCATTGCGGAAGAAAGGTGTGCGGAAGAAGTGTGAGTGCGTGCTAATGGGGACTCGGGATTGGGAGACTGCATTGCGGAAGAAGGGGGTGCAGAAGAAGCGTGAGTGCATGCTAATGGGGAAACGGGATTGGGAAACTGCATTGCGGAAGAAGGGGGTGCAGAAGAAGCGTGAGTGCGTGCTAATGGGGACTCGGGATTGGGAGAATGCATTGCAGAAGAAGGGTATGCGGAAGAAGTGTGAGTGCATGCTAATGGGGAAACGGGATTGGGAAACTGCATTGCGGAAGAAGGGGGTGGAGAAGAAGCGTGAGTGAGTGCTAAGGGGTGACTTGGGATTGGGAGAATGCATTGCAGAAGAAGGGTATGCGGAAGAAGTGTGAGTGCGTGCTAAGGGGCGACTCGGTAGAAGGGGGTGGGGAAGAAGCGTGAGTGCGTGCTAAGGGGCCACTCGGAAGAAGGGGGTGTGGAAGAAGCGTGAGTGCGTGCTAAGGGGCGACTCAGGATTGGGAGAATGCATTGCGGAAGAAGGGGGTGGGGAAGAAGTGTGAGTGCATGCTAAGGTGCGACTCGGAAGAAGGGGGTGGGGAAGAAGCATGAGTGCGTGCTAAGGGGCGACTTGGGATTGGGAGAATAGATTGCGGAAGAAGGGGGTGGGGAGGAAGCGTGAGTGCGTGCTAACGGGTGACTCGGGATTGGGAGAATGCATTGCGGAAGAAGGGGGTGCGGAAGAAGCGTGAGTGCGCGCTAAGGGGCGACTCAGGATTGGGAGAATGCATTGCGGAAGAAGGGGGTGGGGAAGAAGTGTGAGTGCATGTTAAGGGGCGACTCGGATTGGGAGAATGCATTGCGGAAGAAGGGGGTGCAGAAGAAGCGTGAGTGCGTGCTAAGGGGTGACTCAGGATTGGGAGAATGCATTGCGGAAGAAGGGGGTGCAGAAGAAGCATGAGTGCGTGCTAAGGGGCGACTCGGGATTGGGAGAATGCATTGTGGAAGATGGGGGTGTGGAAGAAGCGTGAGTGCGTGCTAAGGGGTGACTCGGGATTGGGAGAATGCATTGTGGAAGAAGGGGGTGCGGAAGAAGCGTGAGTGCGTGCTAAGGGGTGACTCGGGATTGGGAGAATGCATTGTGGAAGAAGGGGGTGGGGAAGACGCGTGAGTGCGTGCAAAGGGGCGATTCAAGATTGGAAGAATGCATTGCAGAAGAAGGGGGTGGGGAAGAAGCGTGAGTGCATGCTAAGGGGCGACTCAAGATTGGGAGAATGCATTGCGGAAGAAAGGTGTGCGGAAGAAGTGTGAGTGCGTGCTAATGGGGACTCGGGATTGGGAGACTGCATTGCGGAAGAAGGGGGTGCAGAAGAAGCGTGAGTGCATGCTAATGGGGAAACGGGATTGGGAAACTGCATTGCGGAAGAAGGGGGTGCAGAAGAAGCATGAGTGCGTGCTAATGGGGACTTGGGATTGGGAGAATGCATTGCAGAAGAAGGGTATGCGGAAGAAGTGTGAGTGCATGCTAATGGGGAAACGGGATTGGGAAACTGCATTGCGGAAGAAGGGGTGGAGAAGAAGCGTGAGTGAGTGCTAAGGGGTGACTTGGGATTGGGAGAATGCATTGCAGAAGAAGGGTATGCGGAAGAAGTGTGAGTGCGTGCTAAGGGGCGACTCAGGATTGGGAGAATGCATTGCGAAAGAAGTGGTTGAGGAAGAAGCGTGAGTGCGTGCTAAGGGGCGACTCGGTAGAAGGGGTGGGGAAGAAGCGTGAGTGCGTGCTAAGGGGCGACTCGGAAGAAGGGGGTGTGGAAGAAGCATGAGTGCGTGCTAAGGGGCGACTCAGGATTGGGAGAATGCATTGCGGAAGAAGGGGGTGGGGAAGAAGTGTGAGTGCATGCTAAGGTGCGACTCGGAAGAAGGGGGTGGGGAAGAAGCATGAGTGCGTGCTAAGGGGCGACTTGGGATTGGGAGAATACATTGCGGAAGAAGGGGGTGCGGAAGAAGCGTGAGTGGGTGCTAAGGGGTGACTCGGGATTGGGAGAATGCATTGCGGAAGAAGGGGGTGCAGAAGAAGCGTGAGTGCGTGCTAAGGGGTGACTCGGGATTGGGAGAATGCATTGTGGAAGAAGGGGGTGGGGAAGAAGTGTGAGTGCATGCTAAAGGGCGACTCGGGATTGCGAGAATGCATTGCGGAAGAAGAGGGTGCGGAAGAAGTGTGAGTGCGTGCTAAGGGGCGACTGAGGATTGGGAGAATGCATTGCGGAAGAAGGGGGTGGGGAAGAAGCGTGAGTGCGTGCTAAGGGGCGACTCGGGATTGGGAGAATGTATTGCGTAAGAAGGGGGTGCGGAAGAAGTGTGAGTGCGCGCTAAGGGGCGACTCAGGATTGGGAGAATGCATTGCGGAAGAAGGGGGTGGGGAAGACGCGTGAGTGCCTGCTAACGGGTGACTTGGGATTGGGAGAATGCATTGCGGAAGAAGGGGGTGCAGAAGGAGCGTGAGTGCATGCTAAGGGACAACTCGGGATTGGGAGAATGCATTGTGGAAGAAGGGGGTGCAGAAGAAGCGTTAGTGCGTGCTAAGGGCCGACTCGGGATTGGGAGAATGCATTGTGGAAGAAGGGGATGCAGAAGAAGCATGAGTGCGTGCTAAGGGGCGACTCGGGATTGGGAGAATGCATTGTGGAAGAAGGGGGTGCAGAAGAAGTGTGAGTGCATGCTAAGGGGTGACTCGGGATTGGGAGAATGCATTGTGGAAGAAGGGGGTGCAGAAGAAGCCTGAGTGCGTGCTAAGGGGCGACTCGGGATTGGGAGAATGAATTGCGGAAGAAGGGGGTGGGGAAGAAGCGTGAGTGCGTGCTAAGGGGTGACTCGGGATTGGGACAATGCATTGCGGAAGAAGGGGGTGCGGAAGAAGCGTGAGTGTGTGCTAAGGGGCGATTCAAGATTGGGAGAATGCATTGCAGAAGAAGGGGGTGGGGAAGAAGCGTGAGTGCGTGCTAAGGGGCGACTCAAGATTGGGAGAATGCATTGCGGAAGAAAGGTGTGCAGAAGAAGAATGAGTGCGTGCTAAGGGGCGACTCGAGATTGGGAGAATGCATTGTGGAAGAAGGGGGTGCAGAAGAAGCGTGAGTGCGTGCTAATGGGGTCTCGGGATTGGGAGACTGCATTGCGGAAGAAGGGGGTGCAGAAGAAGCGTGAGTGCATGCTAATGGGGACTCGGGATTGGGAGACTGCATTGCGGAAGAAGGGGGTGCAGAAGAAGCGTGAGTGCGTGTTAATTGGGACTCGGGATTGGGAGACTGCATTGCGGAAGAAGGGGATGGGGAAGAAGCGTGAGTGCGTGCTAAGGGGTGACTCGGGATTGGGAGAATGCATTGCAGAAGAAGGGTGTGCGGAAGAAGTGTGAGTGCGTGCTAAGGGGCGACTCGGGATTGGGAGAATGCATTGCGGAAGAAGGGGGAGGGGAAGGAGCGTGAGTGCGTGCTAAGGGGCGACTCGGTAGAAGGGTGTGGGGAAGAAGTGTGAGTGCGTGCTAAGGGACGACTCGGAAGAAGGGGGTGGGGAAGAAGCGTGAGTGCGTGCTAAGGGGCGACTCAGGATTGGGAGAATGCATTGCGGAAGAAGGGTGTGGGGAAGAAGCGTGAGTGCGTGCTAAGGGGCGACTCGGAAGAAGGGGGTGGGGAAGAAGCGTGAGTGCGTGCTAAGGGGTAACTCGGGATTGGGAGAATGCATTGCTGAAGAAGGGGGTGGGGAAGAAGCGTGAGTGCGTGCTAAGGGGTGACTCGGGATTGGGAGAATGCATTGCGGAAGAAGGGGGTGGGGAAGAAGCGTGAATGTGCGCTAAGGGGCGATTCGGGATTGGGAGAATGCATTGCGGAAGAAGGGGGTGCAGAAGAAGCGTGAGTGCGCGCTAAGGAGTGACTCGGGATTGGGAGAATGCATTGAGGAAGAAGGGGGTGGGGAAGAAGCGTGAGTGCGTTCTAAGGGGCGACACGGGATTGGGAGAATGCATTGCGGAATAAGGGGGTGCGGAAGAAGC
Source organism: Ambystoma mexicanum (assembly GCF_040938575.1). NCBI lineage: Eukaryota > Metazoa > Chordata > Amphibia > Caudata > Ambystomatidae > Ambystoma > Ambystoma mexicanum. The sequence continues at coordinate 1,502,162,286 of NC_090921.1, forward strand.
GCGAGTGCGTGCTACGGGGCGACTCGGGATTGGGAGAATGCATTGCGGAAGAAGGGGGTGCGGAAGAAGCGTGAGTGCGTGCTAAGGGGCGACTCGGGATTGGGAGAATGCATTGAGGAAGAAGGGGGTGGGGAAGAAGCGTGAGTGCACGCTAAGGGGCGACTCGGGATTGGGAGAATGCATTGCAGAAGAAGGGGGTGGGGAAGAAGAGTGAGTGCACGCTAAGGGGCGACTCAGGATTGGGAGAATGCATTGCGGAAGAAGGGGTTGGGGAAGGAGCGTGAGTGCGCGCTAAGGGGCGACTCGAGATTGGGAGAATGCATTGCGGAAGAAGGGGGTGGGGAAGAAGCGTGAGTGCGTGCTAAGGGATGACTCGGGATTGGGAGAATGCATTGCGGAAGAAGGGGGTGGGAAAGAAGCGTGAGTGCGCGCTAAGGGGCGACTCGGGATTGGGAGAATGCATTGCGGAAGAAGGGGGTGGGGAAGAAGCGTGAGTGCGCGCTAAGGGGTGACTCGGGATTGGGAGAATTCATTGCGGAAGAAAGGTGTGGGGAAGACGCGTGAGTGCGTGCCAAGGGGTGACTCGGGATTGGGAGAATGCATTGCGGAAGAAGGGGGTGGGGAAGAAGTGTGAGTGCGTGCTAAGGGGTGACTCGGGATTGGGAGAATGCATTGCGGAAGAAGGGTGTGTGGAGGAAGCGTGAGTGCGTGCTAAGGGGAGACTCGGGATTGGGAGAATGCATTGCGGAAGAAGGGGGTGGGGAAGACGCGTGAGTGCATGCTAACGGGTGACTCGGGATTGGGAGAATGCATTGCGGAAGAAGGGGGTGGGAAGGAAGCATGAGTGCGTGCTAACGGGTGACTCGGGATTGGGAGAATGCATTGCGGAAGAAGGGCGTGTGGAGGAAGCGTGAGTGCGTGCCAAAGGGCGACTCGGGATTGGGAGAATGCATTGCGGAAGAAGGGCGTATGGAGGAAGCGTGAGTGCGTGCTAAGGGGTGACTCGGGATTGGGAGAATGCATTGTGGAAGAAGGGGGTGTGGAGGAAGCGTGAGTGCATGCTAAGGAGCGACACAGGATTCTTGGGAGAGAGTGACGTGGGCGCGATGCATTATGAAATGGTTCATGGTAGCAGAGTTCACCAAGCATATTCCTTGTACAGGCCCGCCGTATGAGTAAGTGTCTGCTCCCCAATACACCTCTCTCAAAGGACATGTGTATACAGGCTCACAAACAGGATTTCCATTGAGTCTGTGAGCCTGTGACTCAGTCAACAGTGCAGCTGCTTGAGACTGGCCATTTTACGTAGGCTGAGTAGTGTGGGTTCACCTTGCTGCTCATACCAGATCCCTACCTAAATAATAAATTACAAACAACTTGTGTGTATGGAAAATTTGTAGGCCATAGGCATTTTATTTTCTTACAGAAAATCCATCATAACAAATTATTACATAGACATATGCTTTTGGGCACATTGTGTCCAGTTCCGAAGCCGCTCAAGGCTCCTTCTGAGTCTTTGTTATCCCTGAGCCTTCGTTCCTGGGCACATGCCGCCTACGACGTTTCTTGGACCGTGTACCGAAAGAGTACTCGGCGTTCTTGCTTCCACTTTTGCACCATCTTTTTGTACCGTGTACCGAAGGAGTACTCGGCGTCCTGGCTCCTGCCTGCACACCCCCACCTATTCCGTTTCTCTTGTAGGGAGGGCTGGGTGGCAATGTTTTTCCTTTCCCTTCACCAGGTACCAAGAGCCTACCCGAGAGAGGTGAGCTCTTACCTGGTTTGTGCCGCCTCTTCTTTTCCAGGCTTACTTATACCCCCCCGGCCTTTTGTTCCTTCCTTGGGGCGGCCGGGTTACCCCCTGACCTCCTGTTGTTATATTTCGCACCTACCCAGGTGCTGTTACCTGCCCTTCCTGAGCCTTTGTTTCTTGTGGCGCCATTTGGACGCCCCTCCCTACGCTTTTGCGCCTTTTTCCCCCCACCCCGCGCCTAAACTCCCAGACCCTCTATCGTTCCGCATTTCATGCGGCCCGGGGCCTGGGTCATAGGCTGAGTAGTGTGGGTTCACCTTGCTGCTCATACCAGATCCCTACCTAAATAATAAATTACAGACAACTTGTGTGTATGGAAAATTTGTAGGCCGTAGGCATTTTATTTTCTTACAGAAAATCCATCATAACAAATGATTACATAGACATTTGCTTTTGGGCACATTGTGTCCAGTTCCGAAGCCGCTCAAGGCTCCTTCTGAGTCTTTGTTATCCCTGAGCCTTCGTTCCTGGGCACATGCCGCCACACCTGAGTGGGTGTCCTTTACGCCCGCTCAGGTCCCCCCCAAAATCCCCCTTCCTACAGCCTCTTGCCTGGAGTGCCCTAAAAATGTTGTCGGAAAAAAACCCCATCCCAACCTTTGATAGGTGCACTCCATCTTGGTGAAACATGTCCGGGTTGCTCCGGTGTAAGCCATGTCTTATGAAATGCAGACCTGTACTCTTGCAGTACTTCTCTACTGATTTATTTAACTTCTTTCTCGCTATCTCAATTGCGTGTCTCTTTTGTGCCCCATGCCAGATCCTTCTAGGTATTATTTCTGACATATAAATCTCTGTCTTCCACCAGCTGCGAGCTAAGCTATGTAGTGACTCACAGATCCTTCTTTACAATTTGCCCATGTTTGTGCTCACCAGATCGTTCCCCCCTAAATGTATAACCAGGTACTCGGGGGGGTTCCCTGAAACCTATTAAGTCCGATAGCCTGTCGTGGATGTCCACCCAGTGCATCCCCGGGAGGCCCCACCATGACGTAATTGTGTTCCTGAAATGTAATCCTTGGTTCACCTCTTCCAGCCACCTGCCCGCCCGGGACACAAAAGAGTGTCCCACTATCCAGGCCGATTTGTAGGGTCCGACCTCTGTGGAAACGGGGGAGATAAATATCATATCAGTTCCTCCCTTATGTAACTCTTAAAACATTGCGACTTCCATCCCCCAATTCGTTTCACCCCCTTCGTTCCCAGGCCCCCCGCCCACGCAGAGGTTGCTGCCCCTATCCTGAAAGAGTGTGTCCCAAACTCGGCTGGATCCCCTCCTGCCTTTGCCACTGCCTGCTTCAATACCACCTGAAACTGGTACCTGCTGAGTGCACTGCCGTCCTTATGTATCAATAACTGCCAGTCAATTTCTGGTCGCAGATCTAAAAATTCCCTGGTGATGCATCTGGGACAGTGGTCCTTCTCTCTGATGCAATTGAGATCTATCACTCTCCCCCTCCCTGTTTGGTCTGTCTTAGATTTCCTTAGCATTATTGACATACCTTTGTCGCCCATACTGATGTCTTTCCTTGCCAGGCCGTCTCCTGCCATCGTATTCCTGGCCACCAGTTCCCCTATTCTGAAAGCCCCATAGTACGCTAGCGCAAATGCTGCCCTGAACAGCGCAGTTTCGTATGTGCTGCTGCATGTATTTGGTAGCACTTTCAGTAAAATTATCAACTTCCCAAAATTGACCGGCCTTCTGCTATCTGGCTTCTTCCCCTCTAGCTTCGCCCATCCCCTCATCGCATATTTTATCTTATCGCTGCCAGTTGGGTCCGGTATGCCCGCCACTTTTGCGGTATATGCAACCGACGCTAGGTGCGCTGCTGCCCAGCTTTTCTTTTTACCTTTGGCAAATGCCCCTTCCAGAAATTCACAGATTTTTTCCGTCGATATTTTTTCCACCACTTTTCCACCTGTTTCCAACAACACATCTTTTACACTCTTTGCGTACTGCTTACCCGTCTTGTATGTCAGGGCATTCCTGGTCAGCTTGTCGATGACCCTTTCCTTTTTCCGCTCTTTTTCCACCACTTTTGAGTCGACCTTGAGGCCAACCGTGCTTTCCTTTCTAGTGCCTTCAATGGGACCCATGCCTTTCGTGGCGTGGGCGTCTTTTCCTTGTCGGCGTCCGGTCTCTGCTCCCTGAATCTCTCCCACTGAAAACGATAGATTGCATCAGCCACCACGTTCTCTTCCCCTGCGATATGCCTCGCTTTTATGCATGTATTTAATTTTAGGCTTTCCAGTGTGATTGCCCTCATCAATTCCAACACTACACTGCATGATGCACTTCCCTTGTTTAACACATGCACTACTGCCATATTATCTGACCATACCGCCAACTCCTTATTGCCTAGCTCCTTCCCCCAATGCGCATAACGCGACCCATATCGGGAAGATCTCTAGTAGCGTTATGTTCTTTGTCCATTCCGCCACCTGCCATGATTCAGGCCACTCATCTGCACACCATTTTCTCCCCAGTATTGCTCCAAAACCAAAACCACCGGCTGCGTCAGTGAATAACACTCTTTTACCCTCCTCGTTCACTGGCGAGGGTCATAACACTGTACCCCTGAAGTTTTCCAAAAAATCGGCCCAGACTTCTAAGTCTCTCTTGATTCCCCCTCCTAGCCTGACCCTGTGGTGCCCTTTGGTAGCACCTCTTGTCTTCAGCTCGATCCTTCTCTGGAACACCTTTCCCTGCGGTATGACTCTTTCTGCGAAGTTCAGTTTCCCTTCCAGTGCTTGCAATTCCTTCACGGTTGCCTTGTTTCTTCCTCGTAGCTCCTGTATTGTCTTGAGTAGCTCCGTCACTTTGTCCTCTGGAATCCGACACCTCCCCTTGTTCGAGTCGATCTCTATACCTAGAAATTGGATCACCTGTGTTGGTCCCGTCGTTTTCTCATCTGCCAGAGGAATGCCCCACTCACTCGTTATTTCTACGAATTTGTCCAGTGTTGCCTTGCACATGTCTGCCCCTTTGGGGCCGACAAATAAAAAGTCATCTAGGTAATGCACCATCATGGACTCCCTTATCTCCTGTGCCACTGCCCATTGCAAAAATGAACTCACCCTCTCGAAATATGCGCATAAGATGGCACACCCCATTGGGAGGCATTTGTCGATGAAGTATTCCCCCTCCCAATGCATACATAGCCATTTTTGTGATCCGATGTTGACTGGCAACAGGCGAAATGCCGATTTAATGTCTGCTTTCGCCATCCATGCCCCTTCCCCTGCTTTTCTGGCCAATTCCACTGCCTCTTCGAAATCTGAATATGTTACTGTTGCTTCGCTCTGAGCGATGCCATCGTTCACCGAGGCCCCCGGGGGGTAGGATAAGTGGTGTATCAACCTGTATTCCCCTTCCTCTTTCTTCGGCACCAGCCCTAGCGGATAGCACAAGAATTCTTCAAAGGGTAGGGCCGTGAATGGGCCCTCCACCCTCCCTAGTTCTACTTCCTTCCTGATCTTCTTGGTCACTATCTCTCTGTTTTCAATTGCTGATTTCAGATTCCTGGGAATGTCTTGCGCTCCTTGGCCGGTGAACGGGATGTTGAACCCCTCCCTAAAGCCTCGCCTAATCTGCTCCGCCGCTTCTTGATCGGGGTAATCTCGGAGCCACTTTTCCATTCTCTCGATTTTTACCGGCGTGGCCCCTTTCCTGCCCCAGTTCTTATTTCCGTGCCTCGTCTCTTCTGCCGCTCGGAGCTGCGGCCCTTGTGCACTTGAAACTGCTGTGGTCACCTTTGCATCTCTCGCATTTGTGGCTGAATTTGCACTTCCAACCCCAGCTGCATGGTACCCCTTTTTCAAAGCTCCTGCATTGCCCTGGTTCTGTTCGAGCCGTACCCGGGCTCCCACTGCCCCACCTTGTGTTGTTGAGGGCAGGCTGCTCTGCCACCCTCTCTGTGGCCCGTAATTTCCACTCCGAAAACTCCGTTCCCTGTATCTGTCGTAACTGGAGTCGTATCTCCTTTAACTAGATCTATAATCTGTCTTGTAATCGATCTGCCAGTACTGCCTTCTCTGCTGCCCACCTGTATTCCGCTCCTTGGAATCCCATTTTTCTTTCAGCACATTAAAAATGTAGAGGTTAAAGTTTTCCTCGTCCCAGCCCATGTCCGGGAAGCAGTCCATCTCCTTTCTGAACTCATGGTCGTACTCTAGCCATGCGTCCCCACCAAACGCTGCGTGGACCTTCAGCACCCTCGGTTGATAAGCAACTAACGCTACCCCATCCTCTGGAAATTTCTGTAATATGATTGTCGACATTATGGTAAAGGCCGACATCCAATTATCGAAGTTCCTAACTACTGGCCCCTTTTTGAGTAAACTCTTTTCATCCTCTTTCATGTCTTCGACTGCTACATTCATCCCCCTTTTTTGGCAATCTAATAATGTAAATATATCGATCAACTCCTTTCTCCAAATTTTTTCCTTTACTTTGTCATTTATGTACCAGGCCATCGCTTTCATTGACCTGCCCTGTGCGTCTTTACCAATGGTTGGCCTGCCATATTTCGTCATGAGTGGTGCCTCGTTCTCTACCGCTGCCGCCGTTGTTGTTGCCCCTGCCCCTATGTTTGGACCTACCGTCGCGCTTTGCTACTGGTGTCCCTTGCAGTGTCGAGACCGGAACTTCCTTGGGCTCAACTGGCTCTTCTTTCTGCATTACTTCCAGCACCCATTGGGCTCCATACTCCTTCTCCGCTTTTCTTGCCCATTCTGAGAATTCTCGGGCCCTCTTCGCTCTCCCATCCGCCATCCTTCTCGTCTGAATTCTGTCGGTCACGCTTCCGTTTGGCAACTGCAACGACTATTCCTCTCGCTCGCTCCGGTGCCGTTTCAGTTGCCGCGTTAGTCTCAAGCGACGAACGCTGTATAAAATGCGTGAACCCGCAAGAGCTCCGCTTATTGAAGGGTTGAAAGCACGTGAGCCCGCAAGAGCAAACGTTTTTCCTTTCCCTTCCCCAGGTACCAAGAGCCTACCCGAGAGAGGTGAGCTCTTACCTGGTTTGTGCCGCCTCTCCTTTTCCAGGCTTACTTATACCCCCCCGGCCTTTTGTTCCTTCCTGGGGGTGGCCGGGTTACCCCCTGACCTCCTGTTGTTATATTTCGCACCTACCCAGGTGCTGTTTCCTGCCCTTCCTGGGCCTTTGTTTCTTGTGGCGCCATTCGGACGCCCCTCCCTACGCTTCCGCGCCGTTTTCCCCCCACCCCGCGCCTAAACTCCCAGACCCTCTATCGTTCGACATTTCATGCGGCCCGGGGCCTGGGTCACAATCCTCGGTGAGCCTCAATTCATATGAAAAGATTGGTTTCTAAAAAGGATGCCTAGAGAATGGGCAGCCATGTTGCAAGGCCAACACCTTATTTCAGTGTGTTTAATTTTGGAAGAGAGAACAAAGTTGCTGTGTTTCTCTACATTGATGATGTATTTGATGTATTTAATTTGCAAAGCAAGTAACACACTTACATGGAAGCAAAGTTCTTCTAATTTATAGTCTTTACTCTTTGCCCAAGATCACAATTGCATGCCGCAATCTATTTACATCTCTCGGTTCGGTGCCTCCATACCTCTTGGCTATGAGTGATGCGTATTCAGAGATATTCTGTTTGAGACTGATGTCAACAACGGAGTCTTTTAATACACACTAAGAGAATCCATATAAATGCAGCAGTAAAATGCCCGGGGCATAACTTGCAGGCACAGACAAGCAATCATCTTGTAAAGTACGATCTGTGCCATTTTCATGCATTTAAAACACAGATCTGGGGAAGAGGGCGGAAGGACCCCGCCCATTATCGGCTTTTCAAATAGGTGGAGTTGCTGGAATCACTTTGGAATCCGTCTATTTTTTTACGCCTGCAAAATCAGTAGTTAATGCCGCCCTCCATCCGCACACATTTTAGGTGAAATTACAAAGCAACATTAAAAGGCACGGCAGCCGTGGACCGCCGATGGATTCCCAGGCCTGTAGTGCACCCCTTTGGAAAACAATTAAAATTACCAAGAGAGGGCTGCTGGCACATGAGTGTTAGTGGCTGTGATCCTATCCAGGGACTTTACACTCCAATAAAACAACGTTTTAATGCTTTTTAGCACATACACCTCTCTTGTTAATCCATTGCTCCTTCAAACCTGTTGGGTAACGTGTCTGCCAGCGTCACACGAAATACTTATGTTAATTAATTCAGATGAGCCCAAAGTATATACATGTAGTGGATTGCATGCCTTGAATTCTACATTGAACAATGGAGAACAACACTAAAGCAACATATTTAAATCGTATAACTTGCTGGGCTGCCTTATGTTCGATTGCCATTCTCTTACAAGTCTTTTATCTTTTGAGAATGTACCACTGTTTACTTAACACTTTCGAGAAGGGTTACTTATTTTTTGTCAGATTGAGAGCAACCCATGCGGTCAGGCATGTGGATGGGTTCTGAGAGGAGTTGAGAGATGGCGTGAGTGCTAGAGACTCCCTATATGTTCAACGTGCCTGAATTTGTCGTAGGTCATCACTGCACTTTGATGTCAGAGGAATTGAGGCGTAGTCTGGTGTAATTAGGCAGAGAATGATCTGAACAGCGTGAATTAATTTTGTCATATTGCTTGCTGCATTCAGATGTGTGTGGATAGCCATGCCAGCGGCCAGAGTCCACCAGATTGGAGCGTTATACGTACCAAGTAGAATTTGGTGGTTATTTGTTGTTTGCGCGCCCGCTCAGGTAATTGGCTTCTTCTGTTGATTGTTGCGGCTGGGATAAAACTGTTTGTGAAAGCAACAGTCTATGCTCCAACTATTTGCAACAAGAGGAGGCATGGTTGTACTTCCCGGTTCTTGTAAGCGATAGCGTGACAAGTCTACCCAGATATTGAGCGCTTACTGAACCTTTTCAGTTGTTACCTTTACCATGGACCGCCCATCCTATAGTTCATACATGCGCAATACCTGCCCATCCCTCATTCCTTCCAGAGTGATTACAGGGCTAGTTCTTGATTACCCTGCTGGAGTATTGCACGGGGGACCTCCACCTGGCCTACTGGTGCGAGACATGGCCATGACACACGTCCTCCCATGACAATTACCCGCAGTGCATCCCAATCTGTCCAAATGCGATGGTGGTGTGATTCTACCATTGTGGGTGCGATTTGCCTGTTTTCCGGTACATGCCAGGTGCAGTGACTCATCAATCCGGTGACATTTCATATATGAAGGGCTGTGATTCCACTAGTGGTGCTTGTGGGAAACCAGGGCCACGATTGGTGCATGATAGTGTGTGTGTTCCGGGCTGCCATGAAAGCTGCCCTTGCCACCAGATGCGGAGAGGTTGGGGTCGCTGCAAATGCAGTTGGCGCTGCCAGGTGCTGAGTGTTTCTGAGTTCAGATTGGTAATTGTACGTTTTTCAGGGAGGGGTTTCAGGAGAATGCTGCAAATAGCCAGGTTTTGAGGACTATGTTTGAAGGAAACATAGTTTTCCGTGCAGCGCATGTACAGGGGAAGAGTGTTCCCGATGGTGGGAGCTTAAATAAAGGAAGCCGAGCCACCAACTCTGGTGGAGTGCTAAGGGAGAATAGCGAGGAGGAGAGCTGAGCCCAATCAGAGGTTTCTGGGGGGTTGTTACTGGATGATTTTATTCTAAAGGAACATAAGTCCTGTATTATGGAGGGCTCGGTTTATGATGCACATGGCTTTAACGGTTGCTAATAGGCTAACAGGGAGACAGTGCAATATTCTGAGTGTGGGGGTGATGCGTTCTCTGGGTGAGAGGGCAAGGAGCAGTCTGGCTGCTGCATTCTGGATTTGTTGAAGTTTCCTGAGCTGGCGTGGCAGGACACTGAGATAGAGGAAGTTGGAATATTATAGGCAGGAGTTGATGATGGCTAGTATTGGGGAGACTCTTTGGGGATAGGAGAGGTACGATGCGGAAGTGGCAAGTTTTGGATACAGGGTTGATGTGTTTGGAGAGAGATACGTCTGCGTCCATGGTGCATCCTAGTTTTTTATCAGAGGTGGATGCGACAGGTTTGGATCCCAGGCTAAGGTTGGGGGATCAGAGCTGTTTTGCCACATACCATTATTTCTGATTTGCACGGGTTGAGGATTAGTTGGTTGGTCGTCATGCATAAGTCAATATCCGAGAGGCGAGATCAGGAGGTAGGGAGGCTGGATTCTTGGGTTTTGTGAGTGGATAAGAACTGGCAGTGGGCTTGGGTGGAGGTTGAAACCGAGGGGTAAAGGGGAGGCTCCTTTTGGCACCCCTTTTTTGACGTGGCCAGGGGCGGAGGAAAAAGGAGAGTGGAGGATGATTTGCAAGCGTTTGAAAATAAAAAAGAACCAATTAAGGATGGAGTGTTTGATACCTAGGGTGAGGAGTTTGTTCCTGAGTGTTGCGGGGTCGATGCTTTCAAAGGCTGCGGACAAATGCAGGAGGATGAGTGCAGCACACACTTCAGAATCGGCAGTTCTTTTTAGGTCGTCCCAGATAGACACCAGAGAGGATTCCGTTCCACAGAGAGGTCGGAACTCCGATTGGGCTGAGTCGAGGAGTTAATTTGTTTCTGTGAAGAGGCCAAGTTGCTTATATGCCGCACAGTCAATTAGTTTAGCAATGAAGTGGGTGTTGGAGATTGTGTGGTAGCTTCATGGGGAGAGTAGGTTGAGGCTGGATTATTTGAGTAGCAGTCTGACATGAGAGGTTTTGAAAATCTCTGGCAAGGTGCCAGATGAGAGGGATTTATTTATGATGGAGCGGGCTACGCTGCCAGCACAGGTGGAAGTAAGGATATCTTTAGAAGAGATGGTGGGTAAGGATCTCCAGAAGTTGGTCAGGAGGGCTTGGAAAAGCTTGGGGTTCAGAGAGGGCCGGATGTATATGGCGGAATCTGAACTAGTTTTGTGGTGGTGGTATGATGTCTTTCAAGCGCAACGTTATGAAAGTGTTTGGAAAGTTGATCGTAGAGAGTGTGTGACTTAGGGGAGCTGGGAGTTAGGCAAATAGGTCAATTCAATTCCCCAAGGATTTTGTGGAGTTCTCTGCATGGATTTTGGAGTTGGAGATTCTGTTTCCACAGTGCATTTTTGCGTTCTTGATTTCGTACAAATATGCCCTGTTCCGTCTTGCGAGGACTGTTTTGTTTTGTGGGGTGGGTTTGGTCCTGCAGGTTCGCTCTAGGTGATGATTGAGGGTTTACTCTACAACTAGCCCTGGAACAGTTGTGATCAAGTGCTTGGGTTGCAGCTGGGCAAAATAAATGTGTTATTGCTTGAAAATCATTTAATCTCATTGTGTCAACATGGCCAGTTTATTATTGAAGAGGTTCTATTCAGAGTGCACATTATTTTGAAAAAAAAGCCTCACCAGGTAAAATGGACTGAATAGTAAAAATAAAGACCAAGTATGCAAACATATTTTGAATATCATATACTTGTTTGAATAGCCAGCTGAAAGAGCCCCTTTGAGTTGTTTTGTGTTTGAACAATGCATGTTCTACTAACTTTATGTGTGTGCTTCTACCCGCCATTAGCTGATTTCAGGCAAGTTTATCTCTAAGCTAGGTTTTGAAAATTCCCCAAGCTTAGAACGAGATGTAATTGGCTAATGACAGGTGTTGTGGTCTTCATTGTCCCTTTTCAGCTAAACAGGATTCCTTTAAAAAATGTTGGCACTTGATCCGGTTTTTTTCTCCCATAACAAAGCATATTCCCTATTCGGTTTCATTAATCTTCACAGCTCTGTAAAGAGCATAATTGAAGGGCTTCCTTTGTCGCTATAGGTTTTTTTTCCATCGTTCTGCTCTCTATATAGTTCCCAGGCTGTTATCTCTGCATTCATTTTGCACCCACTGGCCTGTGTTTGAGTTTTTGGGACTTTACTTTACATACTACATACTAGTAGGGTAAAGTATTGATCACTAACAAGCCATTGTATTGTTCCTCAGGTCATTGCGCATCTAGTGTGTTACCGCCCCCATAGTCCCACACTCCCCTTCAAAACATTTTCCCTACCCAACACTTGGGTATTCCATAAACTCCCCTGTATGGTACCCTACACCTTTCCCAACTGTCCAGCTACTCCCAGAAAACACTCGGTGAGTGTACGTCCTCTGACATAACCTTCCCTCACATTCCCCAACTTGCCGATGTTCCTCTTTCACCCACCTTCACTAATAAATACCCCATTAACTTTACACTTGGGCTACAGATAGCCAATCATTGAAACAAAACAGCTTTGCTCGCTGACTGCTTTGACTTCCACTATGCTCACCTTTCTGTTACGGCAATGTCTCTGAGATGGACCACCCAACATGACACTGCCGCACTCGCAACCTTCCACACAGACTCTGCCCCTTTCTCCCACTGAAATAGACTGGCTAAAAAAGCCCAGGCTTAAGCCTCATAATTTACAAAGGTTGCCCCTTAGCCCCTGTTCCCACCCCTCTATTTACACCCCCCCCCCTCATTTCAATACTTTGCGTTCCAATTCCTGGCACCAATCACCCCTCTAATTCATCAGGACCATGACTTGTTTTCTTTATGTCAGGAAACATTTGTAATATTGTTTTGAATTTGATTGGGCTAAATGTCCCATCATTCTCTGTTTTTATTCCATTCAAGGATGGATACACTGCCCCTCCATCTCTTTCATAGCTTTCCAGGACACCGATTCAAATCCTCTGCTCTTGCCTGGTCTAGTCATCCTTCATCTATAGTAGAATCCTCCATTCAGCCGAGCTAACCAGCGACCAACATCAATCTGCATACCCAAAGGCGGAGCTATCCCTAGCTGGGCCCGCCCGGGGCTGAACAAGCACGGTGTGACAAGAATCGGGATGGCTCCCTGTACGGAGACACCTTGATTTCCTTTGGAGAGGGCTTAGGAAGTTCAACCTTCAGTAGGTGTCATGGTCCGAACTCTCAAATTCCGAAATGTAACGGTGCAGTCTGACTTTACTCTTAGGAAGGAAGGGGGTGGTCTAAAGGTACAGCTAATTACATACACGCACAAACATCACACATACCCATTCCCAACTGCAATGTCCAATTCAATGTTAGTATCACTTTAACATAATGCAAAACACCCAAACATATATACGTCACAGCATCATACCAAACCAAACAGTAACCAGACAATTCACAGCACTGCTCACTCCTTTAGCTAATCACCAGCAAAGAAAAATATGTAGTACTTTACATGCATTTATAGAAACGCCGCCTTGAACGACAAATAACCCCTAGTATTTCGAAAATATTTGCAGCTATTTTACATGTGATGCTCTTCCAAAAATAACCTTAAATATGACATGCTCATAAAACAAACAAAAAAGTCACATAAACAAGCGAGTGAAAGGAGGATAATGGGATAGGGTGAGGGAGGATTTACAGGATTTACGTGAGGAGGGGGGGCCTAAAAGTAGGAGGCGTGCACATGCAGAGTTGCAGTGGGCAGGGGGAAGACTTTTAAATTGTCAAATGTTTTCCTATTTCCTGCGGTAATCAGAAAACCATGCATTACCGCCGGAATGATTACCTGTAATGTGCACTGCAGGAATGGAAAGCAGTATTGGGTTGAACGGGGGAATTTCTCAGGGAAACTATAGCCAATATTGAAAGAGTGGGAGTTTGGGGGGTGCATATGCCATGGGACACTGCCATAGGTCGTGGCTGGTGCGATCTGGTTAGCTAGTAGGCGGGGGAGATTGCCATGTCCAGTGGGCCTTCATCAGCCGTGGCTACTGCCATGGCCAGTGGGCCTCCATTGGCCATGGCCTCTATCCCTCCAGTGGGCACAGAGAAGATACTGCGTAGGAAGACCCTTGAAATTCAGTGAAAAAAAATTAGCCAAGACAGAGTTAAGATGATATGATTTTTTGCCACTAAACCCACAAAATTTGCTGGGTGTTGGAAGTGATGACCATCTTCACTGCGAGCCGCCCCTTCCCATTGCTCAGCCAATCAGCTCATACAGGGCTCATTGCAGGGGCCAACAATGAGATAAAAAATCACATTGTGCGCGCATCTCTGAGTGGGACTCTGGGTTGTCACTTGACACGCCCACAAAATGTCATGGGTATTGTTGCGATAAATCCTTGCACCTTAAGTAAAATATCGTGAATTTGTTCACAATTCAAATATCTCAACTGCATTTAGTAGAAGCTATCATGGAGCCACTGCAGCTGTCCCAACCTTGCTGTACTTAGCCAATCATGTCTTTAGGTGAAAACCATAAGACATGGTGCTCTGGTGTAACTTCCATTTTCTACTGGACCCAGTTATGAAATGGGGTTTGTACATCTCCGGAATTGCTATCAATGCAAATACCAGAGTTGGTTTATTTTTTATCAGGAACATTTCCCCACCTCTATTTCCACCTCTGGCGTTCCCCAGGGCTCCAACCCTGTCTCCCTGGCTCTTTAACACTATCTTGTTCCACTTGCACACATAATTTCCACCTTCTCCCCAACTTCCAGTGTTATGCAGATGACAGACAACCCCTCTTCAAATCTTCCCTTTGATCCGCTCCTTACTTCCTCCATCATTCCTGGTTACCTATCTGCCATCCAGTCCTGGTGCACTTCCAATGATCTCTGCCTCAACGCCAGCAAGACTGAGATCCTTCCCATTGGGACTCCTGCTCCCTCATTCTTTCCCTCACTCTGGCCATCTTCTATGCCCCCCCTTCTTCTTCATCTGATGCCAGATACCTTGGAGTCATCTTTGATTCCTCTCTTTCTTTCCTCCCTCACATTCAGGACCTTGCCAAGAAGACCTACTTTCAACTCCACCCCCTCAAAGTAATCCTTCCTTTCCCCACTTTCCCCCCAGAAGCTCAATGTCTCTAGAGCTCTGGTCCCCTCTAGGCTAGATTACTGCAATAGCCTTTTCCTTAATGTACCCTCTTCTTCTCTACAACCCCTACAACTAATCCAGAATAGGGCTGCAATACTTATCCTTGGCCCCAAGCCCAGGGACTGCATCTCTCCAGCCCTAAAATCCCTCCACTGGCTCCCAGTTGCTGCAAGGACAAAATTCAAATCCCTCTGAATCATCCATAAGGCTGTCTGGGGCCGGGGACCACGCTATCTACAACTAGCTCACTAAATACACTCCCTCCAGATCTTTACGCTTTTCCGGCATCAACTCCCTGTGTGTCGTATAACAGCAAGCTGGTGGCCGATCTCTTTCCTTGGCAGGCTCCCTCCTATGGAACAGCCTCCCCCTGCCTCATTGTCTTGAGACGGATTTCCTCAAATTCTGGAAGCTTCTCAAGGCCTTCCTTTTCACCTCCTCATTCCCTTCCTCCCTCCTCTGCTAAACCCCACAGCTGCTGAGATTGCTCACCAGAGCCTTTCTGTGTCCTCCTGGGTCCTGGCCTCCCACACCAAATTGCCTGCAGCCTCTGCCTGTCTCCCAGCACTTGTCTTGGCACCCACTGGCCTATCCCACCACAGGTCTGCACTTATTTATCCTTTGGCAGCTGACCACCTAGCACTTACCACCCCCACTTCCTCATCCCGCTCTCTCTGCACTTGTACGTTCGGAATGCTCACAAGGCCTAGTTGTTCCGTCTCTTTCTTTCATTGTTATATTTGCTTTTCCTTCCCATGTTCCTTCCCCTTTGACCTGTGGGCGCTTTGAAACACAATTTACTTGTTGTATAAATGCCTTACAAATGCATAAATAAATAAATTGTTGTTTTGAGAGGATAAGTGCTCGCCTTTGACATGGGTCCAGCCTACACATCGTAAGTTTGAAATCTCAGCAGGGTTGATTCAGCCATTCATCTGGCGGAGATTGGGAAACATGGACCACCTATTATTACGCTGCATAGAAGTGAGGGAATGCTGGCTGGGCTTGCTATATGCAAACCATATATTACATTAAAAACGGATATACAATTGATTTTACCTGTGGTATGGCAAATAAAAACATGATACTAGACGCCAGTAAGTGGGCGCCATCTGGGAAATCTGACACTTTTGTCAAATATCCAAACATCATAATATCAGGGTGCGATGAATCATTCTTTGACATTAAAGTTGTTCAGAATTTAAAACGATAATAGCAGGATCATAAAGCATGTAGTGGCACTATTTAGTGAGCGGGTCAGGGGGCGATATGGACATTTATTTCTTCCTCAGGCTTACTAGGTTAAAATGCGTTTTTATGAGAAATAAGATATTGAATCCGATTTTCATCAGAGGTTGTAGTGCGGCAAAAATACAGCAGTAGATTTCCTACGAAAATAGCACTCGGGTTACAACTTATACAAGGTTTGTCCACTTCATTGTGCATAAATATTTGGAAGTTAAATGTAACGTGTTATTGGGGTATTTGAAGCTTCACCTGCTGTAGCAAGGGTCTGAAACCTGGGGCTCTCAAGATATGTCGGACTGCAACTGCCATGATCCCTCACCATTCTCTATGCTTCCTTGGGATGATGGGAGTTGTAGTAAAACATATCTGGAGAGAAATGTGCATGTAGGGTTATGCCTTAGCATTTGGTAACTGTCCCATGTATATTATGGCATTATTGGGACATTTGAAGCTGCACTTGAAATGTGACAGACAAAGGCTGTTGGCTTTGCCAATACTCATTCTACTGGACAAAAAGTTAGTGGGCCGCATTTCCCCTGTAAAAGTACACTTTCCGCTGCGCTAAAGACCAATCTCTGATTCACAGATCGGACTTTGTGCTTGCCCTTCCCACCTAGTGTGCCCAGGAGGTACAGGAAGGGTCAGCGCAAAGATTAAAATCGGGCAGTACATTCAAAATCCTCATTAAACGAGGGAAATGAGGAAGAACACGACTTGGGGAGGGAGGGAGGCATCCTGAAAACAAAAAACATGCCCCATCAAGCACTAAGTGAACCCTATTCACTGCAGCTATTTTGCAGTAGTTTTGACTCCAAAGGAGAAGGCTCTTGCCGTTACCTGTCGCTAAAGCACAAACCGCAATGAAAGCTCACGCATAAAAGTGTAATGCAACCGCAATGAACATACGTGGAACACAATGCTGGATCCTGAATTGCTAGCACTGATATTACTGTATGGAAGGATGAGGAGGAAGGCAAGAATATTCCATCCATGAACAACACTGTGTTCTGTCTATGTGCCCTGTGCAGCATGTTATGGCCTGCTGGTGTATGCATGCTTTTGCGTTTCTTTCTCATTTGTTTGACAATGATCTCTGACAAAGTATATCCTATGGCTGTCGTATGTTTGGCCACACTCGGTCATATTGGTATTGGCCTATTTGCTGTGGGACATGTCTGCATGCTTCTTGTGAGTGTGTTGTTTAGTGTCATGCCTTCATGGCCAAACTAAATTTGTGAACACTGGTATTTGTGGGAAGATTACATGCGTGGAGTTGCACGTGTGACACATCTTTGTCATACACGTCTGTTGCTTGACTACTTCCATGCTTTAAAGTGCAGGCATATTGGTCATTAATGGACATTGGGTGCGTGGGTTTGTTAACCATGTGGCCTGTGGTTGGCATGTCACTTCCGATGTACATGTGTTCATGGGTGTTGAGTCATGTTGGGGGGTTGATTGACGTAGGCATTTCTTTGGTGGACTTGCCCATGTGGACATGTGTTTCAGGGTTACAGAAGGGACCATCACAACGGTGGGGGTAGCGAGGGATGGTTGCCTGATGCGACTCTTTGTGCTGGGCATTGGATGTTTGGTGTCGGTGTATCAGTGTTGGTTGAGTATGTTTTGGATTGTGGGTGTGATGGTGTTGATGTGCGTAGACCTTTGCAGATGAGGGGTATATTTCATGTTGATGGTTTGTTCTCTTATTGTGGAAGGGTACTCATTTGTTTAGGTGTCTGACCAGATGTTATGATATGATATGATATGGCATTTGTAACGCACCTATACACAAGTGTTTCAAGGCGCGATGAGGCAGGGAGGGGGGAACAAGGGGAAGACAGACAACGATCCTACTAGGCCAGGTATCAGTTAGATCGCGCAAGTGCAGGGGTAGGGGGAAGGGAAAAAGTGCAAGGGGAAGGGGCGGGGGGAAGTGCAGTACAGGGTAAGTAGAAAAAAAAATAATAATAAATAGGGCCAGCTGGTGGCAAGTGCAAGGTAAGTGCAGACAAGTGCTGGGAAGGGGGGGCTGTAGGGATACAGAGACAGTCCCGCCGTGCAGGGGTTGCCAGGGAGGCAGTGCAAGTGGAGAGTGGCTTGGCCAAGGACCGAGGTCGGTGAGAGTGGCCCAGTTGCAGATTCAGTGCAGTTTCAGTGAAGAATTTAGCAGGGGAGAGGGAGAGAGAAAGCAGAAGCAAAGAGGAAGGTTTTGAGGTGCTTCCGGAACTGGAGATGGTTCTCCTCAAGTTTCAGGGAGGAAGGAAGGCTGTTCCAGAGGGAGGCCCCTGCCGCCGAGAGAGATCTACCCCCAGCTCGTTGCTTTGAGAAGCGGCTGACCCTGAGGGAGTAGGAAACGGATGAGCGAAGGGCTCGGGAAGGAAGATATTTAGGAAGAGAGAGTTGAAGGTGTTCCACGCAGCAGGGATGATTGCAGTTTCTTGTCCACTATGTTCCTTTATGGTACCACAGCTGTTCATGTGGACATTTGGCACTTGCTTGTCCATGTGGATGTGCTCACACATCATGTAGAGGTATGGCCTATTGGCATTAGGGATATGGGAAGGGATGTGGTCTAGCTTCAATTCACTGAGCTACACAACCCACATGTGGACTATGTCACATGAACATCAAGGAACCAAAGTGTAGCTGCATTGACAATATGGATGATTGTTGTGCAGCTGAATGTGATATAGATCCAAGCCATGGAAGAGGCGTCTGCCCTGGACTCATGGAAGACCAGGCCTGAGGAGCTGTGGTACTTACGTGTTCCACAGTGATCTTGGCCATGGGTGTTCAAAATGCATAGCTGGCAGGTGTAGCTGTTAGGATTGTAAGACTGAAGCCACCACCCTACAGTAAAAGTCCCGCAAGCCTGTCCATCACCTTGTAGGGACAGTGAATAGGTTTGGGTATCCATTACGGCTAATGGTTGTGGGTATCCATTGCTGTTGGGTTTGTGACTGTGCCATATTCTAAACCGTTCATGAGTGTGTGCCAACATTCTGTTGTCTGTTCAGCAGGCATCATTATTTGTGCATCTGTGGGTGTCCGATTGTTGTGTCCCTACATTTAAGAGGCATGGGGGTGACATCTAGGGAGCTGTTGCCAGGCAGGTGTTGTAGCTAAATTACATGAGAGTGCATGTGGGCGACTTGGGTGGACTGGGGATTCATCATAGGCCTCTGCATGCAAGATGGTTCATAGGATGTTCAGTCATACATTTAACATTTCATCCAAATCCTGGTGTCAGTACTGTTCACTGTAGGAATGGGTGTTGGGGTGATGTGTATTTGGTGTGCATTGTTGTGATGTGGCAACTTGTTGGGGCAAGTACTGTGTAGGAGAGAAGTGGGTGTAGAGTGATGCAGATTTGGGGGTGAAGATGAATCTGGGTACTGGGACGAGGTCAGACTTTGGGTGCAGTCTGAATATAGGAGGTTGGGGCACAGATTAACTGGGGTACTGGGATGAGGGTGGATTTGTGGGTGCTGCCTTAATGTAGGGGGATGGGGTGCAGATTAGTCTGGGTAGTTGAATGAGGGCAGACTTGTGGGTGCTGCCTTACTGTAAGGGTTTGGGGGCACAGATTAGTTGGGGTACTGGGACAGGGGTGGACCTGTGGGTCCTGCCTTAATGTAGGAGGTTGGGGCGCAGATCATTCGGGGGACTAGGATGAGGGCAGACTTGAAGATGCTGCCTTAATGTAGGGGCTTGGGGTGCAGATTATTCGGGGTACTGGGACAAGGGTGGATTTGTGTGTGAGGCCTTAATGTGAGGGGTTGGAGTGCAGATTAGTCAGGCTACTAGGATGAGGATTTGTCAGTCGCAGGAGAGGAGTGTGAGTAATTGTGTTTGATGGTAAGAAATCATTGATTACATCTGTACAATGAGTCTTACTCAATGGTTGTACAACAGCGCTGTGTTTTTTTTTATCCAAGGGAGCATGTTGTGGGTATAACGAGTGCTACCCGTTTGCGCTGCTGGTTTCTGTGCACATTTAATTCCATGAACCAGCTCCCACCAGTGTTAATTTGCATCGCACAATGGTCTTGCTCTCACTAACTAATTAGCCCAGACTTGGCCCTTTTTTTGGAAATTAGGACCAGTGTCTTGTGGATTGCCTGAAAGAGTAATAGTAGGACTCACGGTGAAATAGTATTAACAGGAAGTAATCGGTGCATTTAATTTTGGCATACAACCCGTGTACCATCAAGAGAGTGTTTCCCTAATAGATAGTTCCTTCAATTGGTGTTATCTACGCCATTTGCAGTGAGGCACAAAGTGCTGAGGCCGCTTTATTCATAAGTGCAAAACATTTCAAAGACAATCGGAGGTAGACGGGCCTCCAGGGAGATTGACCGTTTTGCCTGTTTGTGCGCAAGTACATCGCTGAAGGCAATGCAAATAATTAACGGATTAAGGCTCGATATTGCTGTTTTAGGCATACATAATTAAATAAATAAAAATAGTTGTTTTTGTTTCATTTAGGGAATTACATGTAACAATTATAAACTCAGAAATCCAGATTATGGTCATTGCAGTCCAGAGTCACTAATTATTTTGTCCAAAGGTTGTTAGTGCACGTCAAGATAATAGACTACGAAACGTTTGGCAAGAGCCGCTACAATTCTCTAAGCTCGCCATGTAGCTTGTTAATAAAATATGAGCACTTAATGTTGCTAACACGTACCAAGAAAAATAGTGTGAGCACTGTGCACTTGGTAACTAAGACACCTCTGTTTATACCAACAGCATCCAGCCCTTGAAAACGTATTGTGCTAGCGTCCCATTGTCCCATTGCAAGGATAATTTGTAAACAAATGTTTAATCCTGGGCACTCATATGGTCTGATTTACGGAAACGTTTTACTATATTGCAATCCCATTGAAAGACGCATTGTAAATCCTTTTGCCCTATAGCCTGTTCACTCATTCCCTGCAAGCTTTCGTGTTTAGGAAGCCTCCATCTTGAAGAATACAAGAGTTTACCGATTTCAACAAATCAGCAGAATTATGTTTCAAACTGTGTTCTTCCAAGGCAGAAACATGCCGATTGCAATATCTAGGGTCGGGATTGAGGATGATGATGCTAAACAATAGATGCCTACGCAGGAAATTGGGCAAGAATTTTGTCTCGAATATATGGCAGTGTCAAAGGGTTGATTCGACATGAAGTTCTGGCGCTTCGATCAAATCAGTCCACTATATCCGGCCAAACTCTTCATGTGCAGGCAATCCGACACACTCATATATCATTACTGATCATAGTGGCTGGAGAATGTATTTAGTGGGTCTGGCTCTCCGCCTGATGATGGTTGGTAGACCTTCTGTATGTGCTTGTGTGTGTATGTGTTTACATGTGTATATTTTGCGGTTCATGTTGGTGTTGAACCCGTGTATCCAACACTAGGCCCTTTAAGATGGGGTTGCCATACTTTGAGATAGACAAGGATGCCAAATATACTCAAACATCAATAATCAGACTAAGGGCCTCATTACGACCCAGGCGGTAAGTTACCGCCTGGGTCGTACCTTTACCACCATGGCGTAAACTACGTTTACGCCATGGTGGTTGGCGGACTTACCGCCCCATTCCGAGGTTGGCGGGGCGGTAAGTCCCCAATCCCCATTTACCCTTCCCCATTCCCATTTTTGCCCCATAGGGCATAATAGGAGTGGGGAAGGCGTTAATTACGCCACCGTAAATTATGGTGGCGTAATTAACATCAAGGTCCCTTAGCGCCATGGATTTTAACACCTGCTAAAAGCAGGTGTTAAAACCTCCATGGCGCTAAGGGACCTCGGAATCAGGCGGTAAGGGTCGGCGCTGTTTAAGCCGCCGTAAACCCCTTACCGCCTGAGTCGTAATGAGGCCCTAACTCAGGAAGTTGGCAAAGTAAGTCTGTTTTATTTTCAATTGTCTAAAACAGGGAGTACAACGAACAACAGAAAACGTGTGCTCGATTTTTCTCACGCAGCTAGTTTCATAAAAAAACACAGTTTATGTAGTAAAAACTTGTCATCATTGACGTCAATGTACGTGGCACCCTACAAAAACCTACCTCGGAAAGTGATAGGCTTTAAGGGAACATCTAGGTATACGTTCCATACTTGTCAGGGAAGGTAATTGGGTTTCTCACATCAGGTGAGCCACTAAGTCTTCCTCTGGTGCAAGTCACTATGAACATCACCAAGTACACAACGTCCCATTGGTTATACAAACTACAGGGCTCTTAATTGCAAGCCCCTCTATAATTGGTTGCCACCCTTGTACCCCTCTGTAATATTTCACACAAGCTAGCAGCACACAGGCTGGCACTCAGGTGCTGGTGGGCTGGTCCTAACCATAGCTTCCCACCCAATTAGCCTGACATCTATCATCACTCTTGCTGTCTGCCAGTCCATTAGCCTTTGAACATTGGCCTTGTGAATGTTCTCTGTGCCTGAGAATAAAAGGGAGTATAGGCATACTTTGTCTCTTGGTTTCGATATAGCTCAACCCAGTGTCTATTTTCATCCGACCACGTGACTGGAGACCATGTTTCAGAGCATTTTGCTGTATTATACTCCATTAAATGAAGAACCTCTGACGTCTTCAATGTTCTCGCACCTCACCTCAAACAGGAGTTTGTTCTTTTTCACACGTTTTGTAGCTTCTGCATGAACATTCAGGCTCATGGCGGCCTTGACTTCTTGGTGCTGGGCCAGCCATGCCTTTCTTCGATTCACCTCCATCATTAGTTATTTTTCCAACTGCGCCACACAGAAAAAGCCATTCTGTTCATGGGGTCCAGACTCTGCTAAAGGGCATTGTGGAACATCCATAGTCTGTACATTCCTATGCATATACATGGGTGCATCGCCGAAATCTATTTACTATGTAGCCAGCCTTAAGAATAATTTGTCTACTTGCGTTACTGCGTCTGTACAATGGTAAAAAGACTTGGTATCTCCTTCATTATATCTGTAACATGAGCATCTTCATCTTGAGCCCGAAATGTTGCTCATCTTTAACACCTCCTCCTTTGATTCTTATAGAATGTTTATACTCTTCAGCCTGTTTTCTGAGTGCGTCCACTCTGTTTTGTATGACGTCACCAGTCTTCTTTCTCGCTCGTTTTTTCTCACTTCTTCTGGGATTTCGTTCAGATGGCCATCATATATTCATGAGTGCATATATGGTTTTCTCAATGGGAAACTTACTTGCATGATTCTTTGCGGTATAGGCATTCTCACTGGTACTGCACGTGTCTCACACTATGGTTCCCAACATATAGGCAGCAGGGGGGTGGAGCTTTGAGTGGGGATACCTGGCTCCACCTGTACAGTGTGTTTGTCTTTATTCATATGTGGCTTTGGCTGTTAGCATGTGAGTGCACGTGTATCTGTGTATGTGTGTGGATGCCTTACTGTGCATGTCTGTGATTGTGTGTGCATCTGTGCTTGTCCATGTATATGTATGCTAGTGTGTCTGCATTTGTGCATACGTGTGTTTATGCATGTTTGGGTGCACTATTCGTGTTAACGAAATATGTATTACACTCCTAAACAGTTCCCAATTAATCTTTCCCAAACGAATATGGTGCTAAAAGCACATGCTCACCCCTTGTAGCCTGAAGCGGATCACTTTAATAGGAAGTTGAAGCCCCTCCACACCAACACATGTCACATGTAGCAGTGCAAAACCACTCTCTTCTAAAAACATATCAGACTTGCAGAAAATGTACCACCAATTTTGGAACCAGAAAAAACATGTTCTAATTGGAGCTTTTTACAAGACTCTGGTTCTGGGATCCTGGTCAAATTACTTAATTTCCCTAAAGGCCAGCAATTCGCATGTTTAAAATAAGAATACATCTGTGTATTCTGTGTAGCCTGAAAGCATGTTGAGACGATTCTGCTTGCTGTGATGTGCCATACAAATCAACCCATGACCAAAGGATACATAGTTCATAGGCAGTCTTGCAGGTGATTGGTCAGTCTCTCATCTGCTCACAAACAACTAAGTTTTATCTGGTAACTAAAGTACAATTCCAGGTTGTGTTTAAAATCCCCAATTTGAACTAGAAATACTGTGCTTTGAGAGATAGGTGGACGTGGTCGAGGAGCGAATTACCAGCAGGTTTAATTCAAGCTCTGCATTCGCCTGGGAAGGTAGAAAAGTAGTGTCCCCCAGATTCTGGTTGAGAAAATGCAGAGTGAATAACCACATCTGACGTTGAAATGATTGTGATCGAGGTGTGTGTATATTTGCAAAATATCGATATTTATTCCGCACACTCATAATACCATGACCACAAAAAAACATGTTTTTCTGTTCTGTGTTGTGACTTAAGCCCCTCCTGGACTCGTGGAAAAGTCACGTGTAATGTGACATGTGGGAGACGTGTCATCATGTCAAAAAAGGGCTGAGCGGCTTCCTGCTCGGCAGTCTTTTACTACCATGACTCCTGCCTCCAACATGTCATTTAGCACGGCTGCAGTGCTGCGCACAAGGCAGTGAGCCTGCCCTGCAGAGCCCTACACCAGCAGGGTCCGGAACTACCAGGCCCCATAACGTTGGCAGCGAGGGTGGGATTCGGTGCTCCGCCGATAACGGATATGAAAGGCAGGCCAGTCCTGCCACGCGGCGAAGCTCGATCGCACATGAGGGAGTTTGCGCCTGGCCAAAAGGGGACACAGCCTTGCCCCTACCAGGATACCGAACTCCCTGGTGCCTGGTGAAGCTTGCTCTTGCTTGGAGCTAAGTCTGTGAGCTCCCCCAACTGTCTGACTTGTCTGATGCCGCAAGCCGTGGCATGCACCTGACCTGCTGGCGTCCCCATCATGATCTGTCGGCCTCCCTGGCATACAATGTACTACCCCTGCCTGGAGGAACCTACCCACTGTGCTACCCAGACCGCTACCAGTAATGGCTCCTGCCTGGGTGAGCCTGGACAGGGTGGGTGGCCAGTCTGTTGTCCTGTCCTTGTGGCTTGGGTTTTCTGCCATCCAAAGATCTAGGCACCTCCCTGGCATGCAACAAACAAGATGACTCTCCCTTGGGGGAGCCCGCCATGAGGGAGCCCACCATGGCGTGACCCGGACAGCTGCACGCGATGGCTCCTGCCTAGGGCAGACTCAACAGGGCTTGGCTGAGAGTCTCCTGCGCTGTAATTGCGGCGTTGATTGCCGCCACCAATTAACTGAATCTACTCCTGCCTGGGGGAGCCTGCCTAGGGCATGGCCTGGTCCGATGCCGGCAACGAATCCTGCCTGGGGGAGAGGGAATGAGGCGCGACATCCACCAGAATAATTTGAATATCTTCCGCAGATACTGAGAATTCCTGCAGGGCTGGGAAAGGCAAATGGTGCGGCATAAACCATTGCCGATGGTGCGGCCTTGGTCGCATCAGCGAGGAACAGCAAGTCTCCCGCTGAGAAGGACATCGCGAGTGGCCTCTACTGCCCTGCAGTGTTGCCAACCTAGCGACTTTCTGCCTATATTTAGTGAGAAAGTACGCCCCCCTGGCGACTTTTTCTTCAAAAAGCGGCTAGCGAGAAATCTAGCTACTTTTTTCAATTGGTTTGGAGACTTGCTCATTTATGCAAGTTTCCAAACCAATTGAAAAAAGTGTGGTCATTCGCCCGTTTTCTAATGGGAGTAATGCAAAAACACACTGATAGCTTAAAAGGGAGGTGTTAAAAGGGGAGGGGGCCACAGTAAAACACACTGATAACTTAAAAGGGAGGTGTTAAAAGGGGAGGGGGCCACAGTAAAAGCCATACATCGCAGGGGGAAAGAGGAGGTAATTATGCAAATTAGGCAGTGACGTCATCTAGCTACTTCTGGCGACTTCTAGGGGAGCCAATAGCTACTTTCTTCACTGAGGAGTTGGCAACACTGCTGCCCTGCCCAGGACCCCAACCACAGACATCGGGTGTCTCGGCCCCTTCCAAGCGATGTCGTAACTGGCAACGGCTTTCCCGGAGGAAAGTGCTTGTGCGGCCGGGTGACCCCTCTGCACATGCGGCCCGCAGCCTTCGAGTGAAGTGGTCTGCTTCCCGACTGTGGAGAGCGTGAGCGGCAGAACAGCTCCACTTGGCATGGACTATGCTGGAGACACAGCAATGAGACCGCTGCAGGCGATGCGGCCCCCGGTAACCCCGGGGGCAGCTATGCCGGCCAGTGGGACGTGCGTGGTTGCCGAATCTCTTGCACTAATCAGGTTGTGAGTACCTCCTGTTGTTGTGGTATCCAAACGAGCCCCAAATGGACCCAGTGGCTGGGCACCTTGTTGCTTGTGGGAGTTTCCCCGCACCTTGTGCATTAAAGTTGTCCTCATGTGTGCCGCCCTCTGACTAACAGCCCAACCTGAACGGGTAGATATGTGTATGTCAACGGAATAGTTATGGATGCACGTGATCGACAAGACGTTTACTTCACATGTCATTTTTTTTATAGCCCATTGGAAAAGGCTAGATCTTGGTGCTGTGCCCCCACCCATCTTGTGGGCTTAAATTGGCCCCAGACAAAGTGACCGTGTCCATATCCATGTAAATGTACAACTGCATGTGTCTGTGTTTGACATCCTGTGACTCCCTGCCTACTCATAGTACATTCACAAGCATACAGAGTGTAAGGTTATGCTCTTTGAACATTTACCATTGGCATGGGATGTTATGACTTAAGCCCCTCCTTTGCTCGTGCAAAAGACACGTGTAATGTGATATGTGGAAGAGTGTCATCATGTCAACAAACGGCTGTGCGGCTTCCCGCGCGGCAGCCTTTTACCACTGTGGCTCCTGCCTCCAGCATGTCGTTTAGCGCGGCGGCTGCACTGTGCATGGGGCAGGTCCGCTTAGCACTCCACCAGCAGGGCCCGGGACCAGCGGGCCCCATAACAGTCTGGTGGGAAATGCTCTACGATGCTTCTGTGTTAGAGTGCACATAAGGGTACTTTTGGGCTACCTAACGTAAGACTATATCAAAGTGCTTTTAAAATACATGCCTCGCACTATTGATACATGCCTCACATTCTTGATACATGCCTGGCACTCTTGATACATGCCTCACACTCTTGATACATGCCTCGCACTCTTGATACATGCCTCGCACTCTTGATACATGCCTCACATTCCTGATACATGCCTGGCACTCTTGATACATGCCTCACACTCTTGATACATGCCTCGCACTCTTGATACATGCCTCGCACTCTTGATACATGCCTCACACTCTTGGTTGTCTAAATAGGACGCACCAAAGTCTGGTTGGTTCATATAATAAAGTGATGCTGTAAAACCCCAGCCACTCTCCTTCCGGAAATGGCTTGATTGGCCAGTGATAACACGAGGCATGGGGACGGATGTGGAGTGGAAACGCGAAGCAGGGGGAAGGAGCAGCAGTCAAGTGGCTCAGAGACCTTGGACGTTGCACCGGCGCGGAGTTGTAGTGATTGAGCACTTCAAAATAAAGCTGTCATGAAAACTGAATTTGCTCAAGGTGATGTATTGCTTCAATGAGCGTGAAGGCAGCGCGTGCTCAATAAAGGTGGGGATGAGCCCAGGAGGTAGCGGGTGCAAGCCACTGCATAATAGAGCGGGCATACAGCTTCTTAAACATGGGTGAGGGCAATACCAAGAGGCCAGCTTTACAATTTACATGGAAGCGCTGGGGGTCGAGTGTGCACCCTTGGCATCCACTGCGCTGTCAACTGAAGATTAACATATATTTGACACACTTCCACGTGAAAAGAACAGAACCAGATCCCAAGCATTGGATAGTCATGCCAGAGGCCCTCCCACCAACCAAGAAGTTCTGCTCGGTGGAGGAAAACGTCATTAAGCACAGCCACACATTCTACAATATGAAACTCCAACGATATTATTGGGCACTGCTTGACTGACCTACAAGAGCTGCCCACCTTCAAGGCATACAACTGGCTCGGGATCCATGACAGAAAAGGGCCCACGGTCACAAATGGCCATGCATTCCTTTTCTGATAGACTGAGTAGTACCAACGGGGCAGGATTTTGGTAGAATGTTTTTCAAATTGTGCAATTTAAAGAATATTTTTCCGGTAAGACTGATCAAATTGACCAGCTGCACCATGAAGCAACTCATGAAAGTGACCCACTTTGGCCAATAGAACTGGCCCACTGTAGCATGTTGGGCCTGCACTTTGGCGTTGCCATATGCGCCAATCCAAGCATGCCCATCTTATACCACTTTTATACACACACCAGGAAGATATTCTGGGTCATGCTGCTGTTGCGACGCAAGAACATGCACATACAAGAAACTCTCATGCAGAGCAAAAATCCCACCCCAGGAAAAAGGCGTATGGCAATAGGCAATGACACTCGCTAAAGCTGTGGAAGAGACAGCACAATGTGCACAAATAGAAAATGGGGGTTCCGGGGGGAACACAAAACGTTTCCCCCGGGGTTGTTTTGGGTGTTGCACAGGCCAGCTCGCCTGCGCATAGAGCGCCACTGGGGGTATTTAAGGGGGCAGGGAAGGTTCGAGAGCAGGCGACGGTTGAGGACGAGCGTTTGTCTTATTTATTTAATTGTTGGGGGAATTGAAAATGTTTAATTATTCATTTGTTTGGAAAACTGTTAAAAACAGATATGTTAGTCTGTAAGGCCAGGGGCTAGGTTAGCGTTTATTAGTGAGCTTTGGCCTGTCACATTAAAGCAACCTTTTCCTCTACAAGCTAGTCTGGGTGTTTTGTGCAGTAAGCCCAAAAGTAGTTAAGCAAGAAATCAATCATCTGTGAGTCCGTGAATAGAAATGAAAGACATTGCGGAAGCAGTTGACAGAGGAGAGAGGGTGTCAGCAGGAGCCATCTTGCCTGAGGAGAGACGGTGTCAGCAGGAGCCATCTTGCCTTAGGAGAGAGGGTGTCAGCAGGAGCCATCTTGCCCGAGGAGAAAGGGTGTCAGCAGGAGCCATCTTGCCTGAGGAGAGAGGGTGTCAGCAGGAGCCATCTTGCCTGAGGAGAGAGGGTGTCAGCAGGAGCCATCTTGCCCGAGGAGAAAGGGTGTCAGCAGGAGCCATCTTGCCCGAGGAGAAAAGGTGTCAGCAGGAGCCATCTTGCCCGGGACCTAGACTGCAGACGAAGGACAGACGATGCACAGAATGCTCCAGTAGCGCCCCTGCAAAGGCATGCTGGAGAGACCTGTCAAAGCAAGCGCCCCCAGATAACTTCCAGCAGATCCACATCGAGCTGAAGCTAAACTGTACACAAGATTTCAAACGGGATAGAGCAGAGGAATGTGCACTGTGATTCCGCAGACTCGAATGCTGTTTCCTCAACAAGCAACTAGACTATTTGGGATACTAAATCTTGATGGAAGGAGGATATCACAAGCACAGCGTGGTGAAAAGCATTTCAGAAGCCAGGATCAGCTGATGTTGTCAATAAGAATGGTTCAACATTATGCGAAATTCTTAAAAGACTTTAAAACCAATATGGAGTTCAGGAAAGCAAACCTACGCAAAGGGGCCCACTATGTCTGCTAAGAGGAAGGTGACCGGACTTTCAACAAATACACTATTGAGAAATCTATACGCCTGTGCTCATTCGCCTCCAGATTGAAACCATTGTCTCCAAAGATGCACCTGATTACGGGTTAGAAGCCGTGCTCATGCAACTTGATGGGCCCTCAATGAGAACGTAAGTTTTTGCGAAAAAGTCCCTGTCAAAGCCGCAAAGATAATACTCCTTTATGGAAAGCGAGATCTGGGTGTGTCCCTGGTCTCCAAACCACTTCGACACATACCTCTGGGGAAGACATTTCTAGCTTGAAATGGAACATTTCATCATCATTTCGGGAGCAGCAAACTCAAAAAACCCTGACAGCCTGGCTGCTATGAGTACATTCCAAAATCTCAAAAATCAACAACACTATGAAGTATGTTCTTTGTCGGCAGAAAAAAACAGGGGGGCTGCCTTACTGGACTACTCCGACTGAGGGTGAGGAAACAATAAAGGAAAAAGTGTTGTGGCCAGCATGCACAATGTGTGTGAACAGATTCACAGGGCCATTAGATAGACTCTCTGGGAGGTGCATACAGAAGCAGACGGCACCTTAGGGGGAGATCTTGGACTTCCCCAATGAAAGATGGCCCAATGAGAAGAAAGGAGCTTAGAACCTGCAAACATTTTGCAAGTAGCCAGCAAACTGCAAGCCAATGGAAACCATCTTTTAAGAGCAGACCAAATAGTAATGCCATCAAGGTCAACAAACTAGCAGCTGAAGGTAATTCGGCCCAGACTCTCACATACAATTCGCCAAAGAGCACTTCTGATGGCCATGCATAGATCAGGAAGTTGACCCCATCATCGATCACTACTAGACATGAAACAAGCAAGTGCTTGTTCTTGAAACCTGCACTACTGATAAATGTTTCGTGGTCTGGACGGGTATGGAAAAAAGAGTCACTTAATTTCACATGTATAATTTAAAACCTGGACCGCCTATTCGACACACAGACTATACCTCTAAATTGACAGAAATAGAATTCCTATAATCGCATATGAATGACTCAGCAATTGAGCTCTTCAAAGAAGTGTTCAGCAGAGAAGGTTTGCCAAATTGTCTTGGGCAATTGGGTTACGTTTGTGAAATTGAAATTCAGACATACATCAATGTGCATGGTAGTAGTAGTAGGTTTCCAATGCATTTGTGGATAATGTGCCTACTACAAATTATTTTATTTTTTAAAGATTTATATTTATCAATGACTGAAATGAGTATCTTACCTGTCGAACAATCGTGGCTCACAGGAGACGCAGAAAGAAGTTCATGGCAATATTCCATTACAATGGATCGCCGAAAATAAATAAAGAATAGCTTCAGCAACTGCAATTTTATCAAACGTAAAGAAATTATACTAATTTCAGTGATCAATAAGACGAACTGAACATATTTGAGCGGAGGCAGCATGTAATACAAGTTTGACTGAGAGTCACCAGAACTACAAATAAATAATGATATAACTTGGTCTACGTGACGGGTATTTGAATATTGGCAAGGACCAAACTATTAGGCAAAATAACATATGTGTATATGTATATAGACCCTGAAGAAGCTCCGTTTAAGAGGGAAACACATGTTGGACTAATGTTGTTATGATCTGAAACATATTATGTAACAAGTTTGTCCCATTTTGGTCTAATGTTGATCGGAAAGATCGTTGTGTTCTCCCCTGTTCCCCTCCCTTGCCTTGTCGCGCTCTGATATACTTGTGTACGTGCGCGATACAAATAAAATATCATATCATATCATACAATGCTACATATTTTGTCCTTTCTTTCTATAAACATACATGTGTTTCAGTTTAAAGTCCGAGGTATGATGTGTATTATTTTGAAATAAGTTAGTAACATTTTAAAAAATAATTAATTTGTAGTAGGTATATACTCCACAAATACATTGGAACACTCTTAACTGTCCAAGCAACCACACAGGGCATAGCGCCATGTTTGGGGATTGCAGACAACTACAGAAGACACACCTTCTTTCAATAGGAGGCGCACAGTGTCCTTTTGGCCCATCTGTTTAGACATGGGAGTAGTATGTTAAGTATATTGGATGATTATAAAGTATACTAAGACACAACAGGCAGCTATATCAAACTCATTAATACAAGAAGGTATTTGTAACTTGAGAAGAAAAGTTAATTCCCAATTAGATAAAACGAGCAGCAAATGCATCTGCATGAGTTAAATACAATAGAACGAATTAGATGTAATTGTGAACGGAGAATACACGTCTGTTTCCTATTAGATGAAAGCCCTGATGGAAGTAAATGCACAAACATGAGTGGGAAGCTAGAAATGGCATCTCTTGGTTGAGCCAACGGCGTAGTTCATAATTAATTCATGCAGCACAGCTGCATGATGGCAGGTCGGAAACTAATGTGGGCTCTGCAGTGCAGCAAAGCAGACCTCACGCTTCGGATACACTGTGAACTCAGCCTTGTTTCAGCCAATTTCCATTTCTAATGCCTTCCTCTTTATAGCTGCGCACACGCACAACTAGTGCTTTCTTTTTGTTGTACCTTAAAAAATTCGGTGAAGCGGGATTAGCCTGAACGAGAAAAAGGCCAGGTGTTCAGTTTTGTTTAAAAAGGCAGCGAGCGCAGGAATGGTCCAATAGCCTAGGGAGATGTTTCCAAAGTGTGGGTGCAAGGACAGAAAAGATAGGTCCTCCTCTTCATGTTTGGCACTGCCTGAGAATCAGGGCTCAAGTCGAGGGAACACGCGTGGACGGAGTCCACCCACTTTTTTCAGAGGGTGGAATCAGTCTCCGCCCCACCCCGCCCCTCCCCCATAGCTAAAACGAGAACCATTGAATGTCCTTTGTGAATTTCTGAATAGAGCCGACCTCTGAGATCGAACCACAGGCGAGAGGTTTGGAGGCCTGACACTTCACCACTGCACTATACAACCTGATGAAAACTGACAAACAACCAAAGGTGAAATGTTCCATTTCTGTAATGCAAGTTCCAGGGAAACATTTGTATTTGTTTTAGGAGTTTAAAACATGCACACCTTTTAACGTTTGCAAAAACACTATTAGAAGAAAATATCCTCTTTTGGTTTTGTGTGTGTGTTGATTTTATGAAAGGCAAATACCATTCGTCCTGTCCAATTTGGGTGGTTATGCAAAACAATGAAATGTGCATATTTCATCTTGATATGATAATTTCTGGCGACGTCACATCCCATTGCATTTGTTGATGAGTCCCCCCACTTTCATTTTTAGGACTTCACCCCTGCTGGGAATGGAATGGAGGGCCAAGGCTGCAGAGCGCAGCGAGTGCAAGGTGCTAGAGTGCCAGAGTGTGGTTGCAAGGAAACATGGGCCGCTATCGTAGGTCCAGCACTGAACTACACAGACAGCCTCATATTGTTGGAAACGCAAATCGCATGCAGAGGACCACAAATATTGCCACGTGCATGGTGCTGGGTCTCCTCCATGCAATTTTAAATATCTGTGGTGGAGGGGAATGGTAAAAGATGAGCAAACTCGCATTTGCTTTTCCGTTTTCCTTCTCTCCGTCTCGTGGACAAGTCAACACTGTCTACAAATTATGCTTTGCACATGGCATTTACTAACGGATTCCTATGGAATCCTCATGGTTTTGAGCAGGTGCAAAACTGATGTGGATTCCGTAGGAATCCATTATTTTTATATCTCAATTAAAATCTCAGGTAGGCATAAATCGAAGTGCTCACACCAGACGCCGAAGGTCAGCACGGAGGAGATCTTATCTATGCTCTGTGCCCCTCCTCCGCCTTGTGTCAGCATTAAAAGGAGACTTAAATGCATTACGCCTCACATTTATGCCTCTGTTTAATGGACGGCCCATTTTAGAATGAGGTTCCGAGAGTTTGTAAAGGTGGGAAGCTAGTGCGGGTTTGCTAAAATGTGGTGATATGAATGGGTTGGCGAAGTCTGGATATAAGGCGCGGAACAGATCTCTGGAGAGTTTGATGGTGTTGCAGCTTCATACAGGAAGACCAAGGTAGAGGGAAGTGGCAAAGTCAGGAGAGGAAGGAATGAGGACAGAAGCAGCTGAGATATGGGCAGAACAGGTGAGAAACAGAAATACTTGGCTCAAGAGGTGGAGGTAAGGCGTGGCAAGAGGATGACAGTTGCTTAATCGGAGAAATGCTATAGGTAACAGAGATGGGATATGGTCATGAAGAGGAGGACCAGAAACGAGACCCTTCAAAGGTTACAGGGCCTCCAAAAACAACAATCTGTTTCTTGTCTTAGTTGAGTCTAAAGGAATGACCACTCTTCTTCAGGTCAATAACAATATTTGGAAGCAAGGACACTTGAAGTCCTGGCACCCAACTCCTCATCCAATCAGATTAGGTTCTGGATGCCAGCTACATACGTACAGGAGGTACACCTGAAGGCTGATTCTAAAGAATCCAGGTGTTGAGCACAGAGAATAAAAATAATAGGTGAGAAAAAAGAGACAAGGGAGCACAAACCAACCAAGGGGGGGCTTAGGGGGTTTACCACTGGGAACATAACTTGAATAATGAGTTAAAATGATACATTTTACAGCACACTTTCAGTAAACAATTAGGTAAAAAGACAGAAAGTTTCCAATTGGTTTTGTAGTCTTACCCATGAAGCAATCCTTTAGATGCATGTCACTAACAGCGCACAGGAGCATTTCCCAGCGCATTTTCATGATGCCTTTGCCCACAATATATGGCAGTATAAAAAATGTTTGTGCTTGCTGTGCCCACACATTTCTAAGGTTTCTTCACCAATATATGCGATTATTACCATATAAGAACACACTCATGTTAGCTTTGCACATAATGCCAGTGATGATACTATAAGAAAACATGTTCATGCTGGTTCTACCAATATATGGCAGTACCCCACATAAGAGCATGCTTCTGTTGGTTTTGCTATTAAAAATCTCATCCCACAATATGAAAACATGTCCGAACTGGCTGGACCAAAATGCCGGTATAGCCAGGTAACAACCCATAATGCTTGCTTTCTCATAGATGCTCGGTAAATATGTCATGCCAAAGAAATAGCTAGACTGGATGCACCAAAATGCCTAGCCAGGTAATCACACTTATTGTGCCACCTTTATCAACAATGGCCAGTAAAAATATCATGGTGAAAAATGGCCAAACTGACAACCAAAAATACCAGTCTAGCCACTTAGTAACACGTCTAATCCCTGCTTTATCAGAGAAGCCCAGTAAAAAACGCCCTGCCACAGTATGAAATGGCTAGATTGGCTACAGAAAAATACCAATCTGGCCACCTAATAACACTTATCATGCTTTCTTTATCATGATGTACGGAGAAATCAAAGAGAACAAAAGCAACAAATGTTCAAAGGAGAAGTATGACATCAGAAAATGTTCAAAGATATATAAGTTGGCAGCAGGATACAGAGTAACTGATTCACAAGGATAAAGGGGGATTAGCAAGGTATATAGCCCACCAAGTCAATACAAAAGCCTTCAGAAACACAGTAATCCAGCTGATGGAAATATATGGAACATTGAGAAAATGGCCTTGTGTATGAAAAGCAAATCTAACTAAACCGATATTCTTCAGTTGTGTTCACTGTGACAAGTGAAGAGACATAGAAGAGGATCAAAAAAGGCACTTGGAAGTAGATTTGGACACCAGACAGGAAGAAGATAGTGAATCCCCTCTGGAAGCAATTGAGAAAACAGTGAGTGGAAAGTGCAGAACTGAGAAGCTCTAAGGAGATGTGATAAGTACTGATCAAGCATAAGAACCATGAACCGCACGAGTCCTGATAGCTTTTTGCTATGCCACATTTTCAGCCTGCATAGGCGTACAGGCACAAGCTGCCTGGGCATAGAGCCAGCCAGGGGCTGTGAAGTACGGAAGAGTCATCTTCAGATAACCGCCATGTTGATCCTGGCCTGAATACATTTTTGGAGTCCTTGATTGTGTGCTTAAGAATTAAAGCTGTCATGTGACTTAAATATGTTCAAAATGATTTGGTACACCAATAGGCATGAGGGTACACGTACATCAACTGATAATACCTTCAATAATCCCTCACACTGAAGGTTTTTGAACAATTGTTTAAAAAGTGTGAAAGTTCCCTTAATTGAAAAAAGAACCATTAATATTGGGTAACCCAGCAGTTAATATGAATAATAGAAATGTTGAATGGAAGCCCTGGGCTGCTGCTGGTATTTATGATGTATGGCTCCCAGTAAAACATTGCATCACCTTCAAAACAATGTGCATAACGCACAGGGCAATCAGCTGACAAGGAGCAGAATTCCTACAAAAGAAAATAACAGTCTACAAACCAACAAGACCCCTCCGATCAAGCAACAAAATCCGCCTGGAACTCAAACCATACCTTAAGAAAACCTTAAGAAAAAACTTGGAGGCACCTTCTTCTACCACTTAGCCGCAAAAACCTGGAACAACATCCCAAAAGATATAAGAAACACTGAAGTTCACCTAAAATTCAGGAAACACCACAGACTAAACCTGGAAACCAAAACTGGAAAAAGGATGACTAAACCGAAAGGACACGGACATCCCCGACCCGAGAGAGTAACTCCCACGGCACCTGGACGGGTGACACCGAATAGACTGGAACACAGGCGGCACGCACAGAGACTGAGTCAACTACCCCAGACAATCCCACCAACACTTTTGCCCGCCCCTTAATTACCGCCAAGTACCACAGTGGTGTGGAATTATTGAGATATTGGCAATCACCCCACTACCTGAGAGGTTGTCATTGGCAGGTGCACTGGCCACAGGAGTATGAAGGGAGGATAAGGGGAGCTATGAGAGAGCAGATTAGAGGTGGGGGCCAGAGGAGTAAGGAACCTGTATGCCAGTCGGACCCAGATCAGGACAGAACCGCATCAGCGGAGACTACGCAAGCCAAGCGCATCAATTCAGGATAGAGACGCAAACAAACCAACCCTACTAACAATTTCCCTTTCTGCATACACCTCTCAAACTCCAAACCAAACACAACCAAAACGTACAGCACAACAAACCGCACAAACTTCACTACATCGCAACAACAAAACAAAAACACACATAGCCTTGCACAACAGTACACGACAACTACCGGCCGCAAACACCCCAGGCCCAGCCAACAGACCCATCGGGCTGAGGCCGCCAACAGCACATTACTGCTCTCTTTCACTTTTCCTGCTTCCTCCCACTAACTCAACCTCCCCTCCTCTTTCAGAGCCGCCAAAGCGCCAGGGGACCACTCCGGTGGTGATAGTTGTGGGATGTATTTACCCATGCATCCTAGCCCTACCTCAAAACTGTGCAGTACTGACATGAAAACATCATGATGGCCAGAGCTTCACAGGGAAATGCATGAAGAATAGGCTGCCACTCATTTTTGCCGATGTTATGGGCACAGAAGGACACTGCCTAAAACCACCATTGGACTACCCGCACAGTAGTCTGAAACCATTGGGAATGGCAATGCTGATTGCCAAATGCAACCTAGAATTGTGGGGAATTCATTTCTTAAATCCCAAAAATGGGTGCAGTACCAGTATTCACCACTATCCAAAAGCCGGCGTTTTAAAACCACTCTGTTTCCCTGAAGGCAAGTCAAAATGCCTATTTTCAAACATTGCAATATGTGCAAAATATTTACTGAACACCAGCAGACATTTGGCAGAATGGAGTGTTGTGTGCCTACAAAATCTGGGAAATGAAGAGCCCAAAACAATGCTTATAACAAAACTGCTATGGAGTCAGCAGTTTAAGTTGCACTGGATTTAAAGACACTAAAATCGAAAATGTTTAGATTAAATGAGTGAGCTATGTTTGGTGTCACATGCCTTTGTAACTGTTTAAATGTCATAGTTTTAAACTTAGAATCAGCCTTCTAGCTGCATATGTAAAAATGTTTAGTTTTATTTGAATGCAGAAACTGGGGAACAAAAAGTGACATTTTATCTGAAACCCGGCTTAAGGAACTGAATTCTGCCTGGCAACTACCCCCATCAGGAGGGAAATTTGAGTCACCACTGTGTTCCCAGGCCAACCTTCCTTTTGCTGCCCACACGAAGGATATGCCATCTATCTGATAATTGAATTATCTGTGCTCTGCAGGAGAGTGAACAAAGCCCTCATCACTCAGGCAAAGGTTTTTATTACCGCAGTCGTAAAATGTAGCTTCCTCTTGGCAAGAGCTGGGAGGGGCACTGCCTGTGAGAGCAAGCTGGCTTGGCAGAAACTGGAAAGACTGGTTTCTATACCATGTGACCTGGGAAACCACACCCCTTTGGAGCCAGAACATAACTTTAAAAAGATGAATAACTCATAGAGCGGACATGTGAAAATTTTATAAATGATACCATAATTCTTGTGATTTTTCTGCCCACATTTTAAGAGGTTTTTCGACCCGGTGGCATGTTCAGGGGGGTGTCAGCGGAAAAGTGGATATTACTCTAAATGTATGCATGTTAAAAATCTGAAACTTCATCAGTTAATGTCCCTACTCCCTGCACACATGTATGTAAAGTTGGGTCAATGTCAGAAATTGCAAAATCAGTTAAAAAGTGAAATATGTGCCATTTCTGAATGCAAGCTCCCAGGAAGAGCAGAGTTTGAACAGGGTATACCTCCTGTAATGCATGATGGGTGCATATGATTTTAAAACAATATGTACCTCTGCAAATATGTATTTGTTTCAAATCTAGATTTGTGTGTAAGTTGACAGGAGGAGTGGACTTTCTGCAGGCTGTAAAATGACATCACTCTGACTCACAGTTCATTCCCCAATCAAATGATAAATGGAAGTTTGACCAATTAGAAGCTGAGAGAGAGGTAGGGTCAGTGATGCTAGAACACACCCACATTCTAAACACATAAAAGCAGACAGACAGGACAGATAGGGACCTTCAAATTCCATCTGCAGCGGGACGCTCTGCCGGAAAAATCCATACTTACCTCCATCAACCTCCAGAAAGCCAAACTAGAGACTTCAATCTATCCAGAACTAAGAGAACCAGAGAGAAAGCAGTGCTGTACCCAGAGAGAGACCCAGACCAGCAGAGAGAGCTGACCCAGATCACTGTGAAGTGCAGAGGCCAGACCAGACCAGACCAGAGTCCAGTTTAAAACCCTGACCAGATCCGTGACGAGGCCCATTTCACTCAAGAATATAGTGTGAGTACCTAGAAAACTGTGCAGATCCAATCTCCTAGTTAAAATAATATAATTCAATCCTATTTTAATCTAAGTAGAACTGTCTCCTAGCTGTCACCTGTCATTTCTAGTTGCAAGCTGCACTTGTCATTTTGAGCTTTTGAAATTTGCAAACCCAAAAATGACCTTTATTAAATCGCTCATATCTCCGCGACCGTTTGGGCTAGAGACTTGCAGTAACTTTCCTCTGATAGCTTAGAATCGTAGCTTTGAATCGCACCAAGAACCGCATTCCTACCCCTTATAGTTTTACCGCAATCGCGGAACACGCATCCGCGAATTTTACCGCGATTTGCAATTTCTTCACATGTAAAAACTGCTGCTGTTTGCTTTCCATTTGTCAGAAATTCGTTTAACCTGCTAACTATCCCTGCATCATTGCTAGTGTGAGCCTGGACTAATATTAACTAGATACCACTCACCCTGAACCTCTGAAAAGGAATAAAAAGCATTTCCAGCATATTTCTCATTCATTGCCAGCACATATCAAAGCAATTTGGGCCTGTGATTTCAAAACTCCTACCTGTTTTCTGTTGTCTAATCTTGCTGGATTGAACCGATTACATTGATTGCATTTCTGAGAACTGTGTGCTTTCCTCCCATTTCCTTGCATTGCATAAAGAGGGGGGGAGGGAATAGCCAGAGAAAAGTGATTACATTGTTTGGTTGAAATCATATTGAGTATTTTCTGTACTGCATTCATTGAATATTGCATCCACCTGAGCTTACATAAAGCATCCTCTACCACATTATACTTTTGTTCCTATTTACCAGTGTGTTACCTTATCCATTCATGTCAACTCATTAGTGATTATAAGAAGTGTGCTAGTGCCAGATTCTCCGTTGTTGATCTTTATCATATCAGATTAAGTGTGCTATTCAATTATTAATTTATTATAAAGTGTGATCTATATATCTCTTGTTTAAATTATCAAATAAACCTTTTAACTTGTAAAACAGAACTACTTCTTGGCTCAGTGGGGTCAGGGGGATTCCAAGAGAGGGGTGTTATATAGGGGTAGTCATCCAGAACGCATGAACTGGACCTAAAGATATATCAATAAGGGTTTTCATTCAGTATTCTAGACTAGGCGTTAACTTAGCTGTAGTGCTGAATTGAATCCTCTTACAAATTGGGGGCTCGAGCCGAGACGTTGGGTTAGATTTACCACTTGTGCAGCTTAATACAGTGTGCTAACTGACGGGATACATACATCCGGTCGGATCACCACGCTGCATTACGCTGTGAAGCATTCCTCAAAAGGGACACTCCAAGAAAAGTTCTGTTCTGCAAAAATAAAATACAAACTTCTGTAAGTCAGGACAGAGACCAATCTCTAGAATGACGACCTTAGTAGACATGAAAATAGCCAGAGAGCACCTCTTGCACAAGCTATTTGTGAGAGGTGAATGGACCGAACAGGGCCAGGATGCGTGGTTGCAGGCCATCACACAACAGGTCACTGAAACAGGGTCAGATATATATAGAGATCAGGGTCCCTTACATGTGGCCCTGAGTGAACTATATATGGCTCCTAAAGCCAAAGATGAACACAATAAGATTGCCAGGGTAGCGGCGTATTTATATTTACATATGGGAGCCGTGCAGGACAAATGTGCTGAAGGCCAAGATCTGGCGAGTAGGCAACTGCTGGCATTACAGAAGGTCCAATCTGACCTGGTCTCTTCTGAGCAGAGGCTGCAGAGGAGCCAGGAGTCAGAAAATGACAGCAGACTGTACATCACTAAAATGAGGGAGGATATGGATGTGCTGCAAAAGGAAAAGTCAGAACAGGATACCAGATTTCTGGCCCTGCAGAAGGAGCACCAAGACAGTTTGGACTCCTTACTGCAGAGCCAGAAAAAGCTGGAGCAACAATTAGACTTTAACAGGGCATGCACGGAGCAGGTAGCCACCCTGCAAAGTCATCTAGATAGAGTGAAGGTAGAGAGCAACAAGCTGATCTTGAAAGACCTGGATACCCAGGCAGAGTTTGATGAGGAACGCCAAAAAGCTGGTGCCCTTCAACGGCAAAGGGACGACCTGGCGGCACAAATGCAGGCTCTTAGTCAGGAAAGAGACGCCTTAGGCCAGGAAGTCTGCCATTTAAAAAGAAAAATGGAAGAAAACCACCTGGCCCACCAGGGACTGGGTGATCTCCAAAAAGAACACCAGAACTTGTTAGAGCACACCAGGAGGGTGGAGGATGCTCTAGCAAGAAAGGAGCAGGCCAATAGGGACACAGCTCAGGAGGTAACCCTCCTGCAGCAAAGACTGGCCCAGTTCTCCAGGACCAACCAGGAAGCACAGAGGGAAAACGAGGCCCTCTGTGAACACAATGATAGGCTCCAACAACAGGTAGCGATGCAGGAGAGACTGATAGAGTCCAGTAAGGCCTTAACTGAAGAACTGAAGGCACAAATGCAGGCTCTTGCATTGCAACAGGGAGCAGGGGC
This sequence comes from Ambystoma mexicanum, assembly GCF_040938575.1. Taxonomy (NCBI): domain Eukaryota; kingdom Metazoa; phylum Chordata; class Amphibia; order Caudata; family Ambystomatidae; genus Ambystoma; species Ambystoma mexicanum. The sequence continues at coordinate 1,502,203,403 of NC_090921.1, forward strand.
GGATAGAGATGAGGTTCGCTGGGAAAGGGAAACTCAGGAGCATAACCTCAGGAGCCCTAGTACCAGAGGCCCTCATACCTCTCAGTCCCTGGACTCTGCCAACCCCATGTTCCCTGGCGCACATGAGCACAGGGCCACAGGGATGGCAGATTACTATCCAGCTAAGAGTATGGGGCTCATAGGCCAGAACCACTCAGGAATGGAGGGGTGGGCATCCGGGTATGGGCACCCAAGTACAGTACAGTTCAATGGGGAACCCCAGGAGAGTAGGCCCATTAAGGGCATCCTGAAAACCTCTGCCCAGTTAGGTCAGTGGAGGGGGTACCCATCAAATCCTGGCAGCAAGGAGGAATCTGAAGACCCCTCTGAACTGCGCAGGACACAGGAGACCAGGTCCCCACATTCTGCCAGCCATTCCCAGGCTCGCAGAATCCGGGAAAACCTGGAAGAACAGACGGGAACCTCTGGGAGCAGTGCCTCTGAGTCCGAGGAAGAATGGACAAGGGTTACCCGAACCAAAAAGGCCAATAAGGAAAAAAGGGCCTTGCTTAAGGACCCTTTAAAGCAGATTAAGGCGATCAGGAGCGTCATCACGCCTTACCATAAGAACGCTAAGTATTCTGTTTGGGAGCACTTAGAGTTGTTTGAGCAAATGATGGAGACTTTCCATATGAAGGACAGCCAAAGCTGTATTCAATATGTAAAGTGGACCTTCTCCCCGGAATACTCCAGTTTCTTTGCGGGGCTGGAGGACCAAAATCATTTAAGATGGTCCACATATAAGGCGGCCATCCTGAAACATTTTTCTGTTCACAGAAATCCTCAAGAGGCTCGCAAGGCAGCCTACAATTTGCAATGTGGGGAGGATCAGGCCCCACAAGAATTTGTGCAGGAGTTAAAGCGTGCTTTTGCACAGACCACAAGAAGGGTGCGCACGGACAGCAGGGAATTTATAAATACGTTTTTCCATGCCTTGCCCAAATATATCATGACCCAGCTCGTGAGGGATTTTCACGAGAAAAGATCTTTAGACTGGGTCATTGAACAGGCTACCCGGATCTATGAGGTGCAGAAACCGGTAGATAGCAAAAGTAATGCCCAGAAAAACCCCAAAGCCAACAGCACCCCTGCTGCTGCCAAGGTGGCAGAGGTAAAGGTTACCCCCGTTTTGGATTTGGAGATGGGGGGGCCTAAAAACCTGCCTGCACCTAATAATGCTAGGCCCAGGAGGTCCTTGGGTCAGTCACAGACAGGGAGCCAAGGAGGCAGCCCCACAAATGGGGTCCCTCGCTCTCCTGATTATGTAAGTCCCCGTTACAAGGGAAATCGACCCATCCTGGGTTATGTGTGGACCTTCCAGCCCAAGGGGGGGGATCCAGACAAGCACCTAACCCAGGGAACTTCCCTCCAAACTTCCCACAGGAGGGCAGAAATTTACCAAACCCTGGGCAGGACTTTTTCCCCAGATATCCACCCGACTTCCAGCCCCAAAACCATCCATCCTTCTTTCCCCAATTCCCTGAGCCCAGACCACTGAATCCGGGAGAGGGGAGGCCAAGGGGGGAGGGGTACCCAAATCTTCCCAACCCGGGGTATTACCAGAGGAGGGACAGCTACCCTTCCCGGGATCAGCCCAGGGGAGAAAACAGGGCCCCGTATCAGCCTGAGCGGGTTTCCCAGTTAGAGCGCCAGGTTCAAAACATGGCGCGGGATCTGGGTCACATACTGAGGGCTCAGCAGAACCCTCAGATGGGCGTGCCGGCGCAGAACGCACCCAACTCTGGACCTGGTGCTCCAGAACAATGACGGGGGCAGCACCCCGATAACTCACCGGTTCCCAGGGAGGAGGCACAAAGGGAAGGGGGGTGTAAAGCCTTGGAGGAAGCTTCCTTCCTCACTTGTAAACAGCCCCTGGAAACCCAGGAACCGGAAACGAAATCTCTTGCCCCTGAAAGTCTGCCTCCTAAGGAGCAGAGGGGGGGTAGGAGAAACAAAAGACCCAAACAGACTCAGTTTGAGGAGGAGGTACAGATCTTCCAATTTGAGGGAGAGGGATCCTCAGAGGATCCTGGGAAAAGGATCTTCTCCTTCAGAGAGGGGGGAACTCCTCCCAAAGAAAAATGGGTCCCTAGGGATGCAAATCCAGACTGGGGAGATGTGGAGACTGAGCTACCGCCGCCCACCATCTCATCCCAGAACCAACAGCAAGAAAATCCCCTGGTTCAAACCCATCCTGGGGACTGCCTCCAAAAAGGGGGGGGCAGCCCAGAACCGGAACCAGGGGAACCCACAATGGCTCTGATCTCCAGTTGCCAACTTTTTCTTTCAGATTCCCAAGACTCTCCACAGAATTCTGCCCAAATCTCTTCGCTATCGATGTCCAAAACCAGAAAGTTAGCCCACCAGTTGTCCAAAAATGTACATTATCTGTGCCCCCTTGAGGAGAAGGAGGGAAGATATTATGCCCCGGTACAAGTACAGGGGCAGGGTACAATCTCGGCACTGGTGGACACTGGATCTCAAGCTACCCTTCTGTCCAGAAGGGCCTTTGACGAACTGAATGCAGGAAGGGGAGAGAATTACCAAATTCCTCTCACCTCTCTTCCTGGACAACTGCAGAACTTTGACGGGAAGGAAATTCCCGTTGAGGGGACTGCAGACTTGGACATTAAGATTGGGCGACATAAGTTGAAACACCCGGTCATAGTAGTGACCCCAGAGGGCACCCCTTGTTTATTAGGGAATGACCTCCTGAGAAGGTTGTCACCCCTAATAGATTGCGTAAACAAGGTCCTCTGGACCCAGACTAGCCGACCAATAAAATTAAAACAGAGTGTCAACCATGTTAGTTTAAACGGCACATGCCACATGGTTGAACAAAAATCTGACCAAGTAGAATTTCACTTCCAGAACAACCAGATTCCAGACGTGACAGTAATAGCAGTAGGACAACAGACTAGTGATGAGGGGTCCTCTCTATTTCTGAAAATCAACCTTCCTTCCAGTTTAAGGTGGTATTCCACGCTGGAAGGAAACACTCTGAAATTCTATACCAATCCACAATCTGAAACTCCCACTCCTATAGTCCAGAAAGATGTGAAATCAGCTCAAAGCCTGGCTGATATTCAGCAAATTGGAGAGCAGTTGTTCATCCCTGTTCAGTTAAATGATGGGAAGGACTCTGTTCTCGCTCGAGTGTGTGTGAACAACGGTAAGAGCTTCATCAGCGAAGCCATGTTCCGCCAACTCCCAAAAGATCCAGCCATTCCCACCTTCAAACTGATAGACAAATGGGAAATGGACCTGGAAGCACCTAATTCCAAACATCTCCTGCCAAGCAGGTGTATGCTCAAAATCTCCATTGGCAACAAGAGCATAGTCCACAATTGTTGGGTCGTGCGAGACGTCCCTGCCGCCTTTTACTTAGGCAGTGACATTCTCAATCGCTTTGCCATTAGTTTGGACCTAATAAACTTCAAAGCTTGGTCCCGATTAGCGGATAATCCCATGGGCTTCGATGATCCAGAAAAAGCATTAAGGTCAGCTCAATTGCTACCTTATGCAGTTGAAATTCAGGTAAAAGAGGAAGTCACCATCCCAGAAAGGACCCGACAATTCTCCCTGGAAGTGAAAGTTAAAAGAGGACAAGAGTTGAAAAACCCTGATGCTTACATACATCTAAATGCTTCTCTCCAACAGCAAGGGTTGGGGGTAAACCCAACACCATTAGTCAACATAGAACATGACACCATTCCAATAGAGGTGGATAACAGCGACTTAAAGAGTATTACTCTAGCCGCAGGCACCATTATTGGAATGGCGGTTGATGACCGACATTTCTCCATTGATCTTAGAAATGAACTGTTAGGACCAATCCCCAAGGACTGTTTTGACAGTGACAGTGAGGACAATACAACACCAGACAGGATTTTTACCCGGCATGGGGGGAACTTCCTGGTGTACACTTCCTGCCCCTATGGTAAGGAAGATGTGACTTGTGATTTCAGGAGGGATGAGGTGATGTTCCAGGTCCATGAGGGCTGCCTTTCCCACCTGAAGCCTCCAGTCCAAATCAGCACTCTGACCAGGGACTTCTCCACCCAGCTGGAGGAGGCCGCGGAAATAGCCAAACCAGAAGTCTTTCCAGGCTTCAGGCAGATGGTGGAAGAGAGAGTCAACCTAGCTGATGCCTGTGTGACTCTGGAACAAAAGCAAAAGTTGAAACAAGTTTTCTTGGATTTCCAAGATCTCTTTGCGGTAGACTCATATGACTGTGGTCGCACTGACATCCACACAACAACAATCCCCACGGACCCTGGCATGACTCCTGTGTTTGTGAAGCAATATCGTTTGCCTCTCGCATCAATGGAGTCCCTTACTGAAATAATTAAGAACCTTGAGTCCAGGGGAATAATCCGTCCAGTCCACAGCACCTTCAATAATCCGGTGCTGGGAATATTGAAGCCAAACGGCCAGTGGAGACTCTGCGCCGACCTCAGGGAGCTCAACAAACGGGTCCATACTTCCCGATGGCCTCTGCCCTACATTGACCAAGGGCTGGCCCAGATTCAGGGGTCACAGGTATTCACTGCAATAGACCTGACCAATGGATACTGGACCGTGCCTGTCAGTAGGGAGGACCAATACAAACTGGCTTTTACCTTTGGGGGCCAGCAATACACATGGACCCGGACTCCCTTCGGATACCTTAACTCCGGTAATGAGTTCAATATTTTCCTACATAAGGCCATGCCCAACTTGGGTGCACGGGGTAACCTGGCTTATGTAGATGATGTCCTCATCAAAAGTTCATCTGTGGAGGAACACATAGCGGAGATCCGTTATGTTCTGACACAGTTGAGGGCCGCCGGAGCAAAACTTTCCTTTCAGAAAGCACAGTGGTGTAGAACCCGTGTTAATTTCTTGGGGCATGAGATTACTCCTCAGGGTCTCTGTCCCCAGGAAAAGAAAGTGGAAGCACTTCAGAAACTGAAAGACCCCACAACTCTGCGGGAACTAAGGAGCCTCCTTGGACTGACTAATTACAGCAGAAAGTTCATTGAGGGCTACGCAGAGATCACCAGACCCCTGATTCATCTCCTGAAGGGGGGGGGTCAAGTGGGAATGGGGTCCAGAACAAGCCGAGGCAGTAAAACAACTCAAAAGAAGCCTCTCACAAGCACCTTGCCTAGCTTACCCTGTCAGAAAGAAGGAGTTCTTCCTGGAGACAGGGTTCTCTAATACGTGCTTGACGGCAGTATTATACCAAAAGCATGACAAGGTCAATAAAGTAATCTCCTATGCGAGCAAAACTTTATCCTCTGTGGAGGAAAAATTCAACGATTGTGAGAAGGCACTCCTGGCAACGGTGTGGGCATTGAAGAATTACCGCCCGTTTATCCAGGGGGAACACATCATAGTGGAGACTCCACACCAGCCTCTGCAATATCTCCAAAGTGACAGAATCCGGGCCGGAAATGTGAGTAATTCCCGAATTACTTCCTGGATTCTGTCAATGCAAGGCTTTCCTGTGGAGGTCAGATATGGCCAAAACAAGAAGAGTCCCCTCGCGCAAGGTCTGGCTGACTTGCATGATTGTGCCAGAGAAAACTGTCTCGAGGACGAAAGTCTAAAAATCAAGGACAACATGGAGGCATACCTTAATTCCCCACACAAAGTCTTTGATGAGGACAAGTGTGAGGGAATGCCCACTGTGTATGTGGATGGATGCTCTTACCATGTTGACAACAACGGGGAGAAAGAACTAGTGGCCGGCGTAGGGAATGCATGGGTGAATGAGTCCCCAGAACCCTCCGCCGGATACAACATTGGTCCCCGAAGTAGTCAGGTGGCAGAATTGATGGCTGTGCATCAAGCCATCCTCACTGCTGTCCAGCATCAACTCCACGAACTGGTCATAATCACAGATTCGGATTATGTACGGAACGGGTTCGTGGAGCACCTGGTTAATTGGAAAACCCGAGGCATGTTATGTGCTAACAACAAACCCTTGAAACATGGGAAGTTGATCCAAAACATTGATGATCTGGTCACATCGAATGGGATGACCATCTATTGGAAAAAGATCAAGGGTCATTCCAAAGTAGAGGGACCAGACAAAACTGGAAATGACTTAGCTGATCAGCTGGCCAAAACCGGGGCCATCCAAGGGGATCTAATTGAGATTGAGTCCCTGTTGGGGGAAATCCAGGTCACTGCTATCACTAGGTCCCAGACAAATGCTCACAACGACCTTTCAATTGCACAATGGAGTAAGGAGACCCCTTATGCTGATTTGATTACCGCTCAGAAGGGGGATCCAATTATTGGTAAATTTTACCAGCACCTTGAGGACCCTGAGAACTTTCCCCTGACGGATACCGATTACATTGGGAAAGAGGACCTAAGAGTGTTGATGAAATGTCCAAAAATGTTCCGGATCCAAGACGGTTTGTTGGTAAGGAAATCCAAAGCTGGCCACGATCAGTGGGTGGTTCCTACCTCATTCCGAAGCCTGATGTTAAGTCACGCCCATGATGCGGCCACCGCCGGTCATAGGGGGTTTCACACAACATTGGAAATCTTAAGAGAGGTTGCATACTGGCCACACATGGGGCAGGACCTCGACCAGTACCTGAAGGGTTGTCTTGTGTGTGCACAATTTCAGCCATCATCCCTCACGCACCGGGCGCCTTTACAAAAGAGGGGAATGACACTCCCATGGTCAGATTTACAAATCGACTTTGTAGGCCCTGTGATTCGCTCGGCTAGGGGGAATAAGTACATGTTGACTGTGACATGCTTGTTTACCAAGTGGGTGGAATGTCTCCCAGCCCCAAATTGCAAGGCAGAAACTGCAGCTGCCTTGATGATTAACCACATCTTTTCTCGTTTTGGTCTACCTCAAAGGATTGAGTCAGACAGAGGTAGCCACTTCACCAGTGAAGTAATGACAAAGATGTGGGAGATACTGGGGGTCAAAAGGAAGTTGCATATTGCTTATAGACCAGCTTCTTCTGGGGCAGTAGAGAGATATAACCGGACAATTGTGAGCATATTAAAGAAGTTTGTGGCAGATTCTGGGCCAAGTTGGGATATCCGATTACCTCTGGTCCTAATGGCTATCAGATCTACCCCTTCATCTGCAACCAAAATGTCACCATTTGAGTTGATGACTGGACGCAAGATGGTGCTTCCTCAGCATTTGCTCTACAGGACCCAAGAGCAGACACTGATAAATGCCTCCACTACTCATGAGTATGTAGAGAATTTAAGGAAACACCTCCAACATGCTTTTGCTTATGCTCAGCGGAATCTAGAAAGATCGGCTGATAGCATGAAGACCCATTATGACCTGAAAACTTCCAGGAAGGAATATCAGGTGGGAGACCGGGTCTATCTATACAACTTCCAAAGGAACCAGGCCAAGCAGCGCAAATTTTTGCCTACATGGAAGGGACCCTTTGAGATCGTCGATAAGATCTCCCCTGTGGCCTACAAGATCCGCATCCCCAAAGGCGGTTCGGCAGAGGGGGAAGACAAGTGGGTACACATAAACCAGTTGAAGTGTTGCCATCCCAGGCACACTCTGCAACAACTGGAGGAATCCTCTGGAATCCTAGCGGGTACTGTCTCAGACTAATTCTGTTCCAATCATAAAACATACCACATCTAGTCTCTAAAATATTGTGATTTGCATGAAACTGTCTCTTAGTTATACTGTTTTTTTTTTTTATTAAAATAAGAATGTAATGTTTCGTTATGATAAAATGCATATGCTGCCCCACTATCTCAACGGTGGTGGAAAAACGTCTATGAATAGGTATTGCCGCTCTTCCTTTGTCGTCCTAGGAGAAAGAAAACCTTGAGACGGGCCAAGGAGGACGATCCGGAGACCGGGAGCTGAGACGCAACGGGCTCGGGGTACCGCCCAATATTCCCATCAGGACCGGCGAGGAGAACCGATCGATCCGACCGGATGGAGGAAAAGATGCTGAACTGTGCCATCTATTGGAAGAAGATGAGGAAACATCCCAGATCTTGCGAGTCCCATCAGTGAAACCGAATGGCCATCGCAAGAGGGGGGCTTGTGGGATGTATTTACCCATGCATCCTAGCCCTACCTCAAAACTGTGCAGTACTGACATGAAAACATCATGATGGCCAGAGCTTCCCAGAAAATGCACAGGGAAATGCATGAAGAATAGGCTGCCACTCATTTTTGCCGATGTTATGGGCACAGAAGGACACTGCCTAAAACCACCATTGGACTACCCGCACAGTAGTCTGAAACCATTGGGAATGGCAATGCTGATTGCCAAATGCAACCTAGAATTGTGGGGAATTCATTTCTTAAATCCCAAAAATGGGTGCAGTACCAGTACTCACCACTATCCAAAAGCCGGCGTTTTAAAACCACTCTGTTTCCCTGAAGGCAAGTCAAAATGCCTATTTTCAAACATTGCAATATGTGCAAAATATTTACTGAACACCAGCAGACATTTGGCAGAATGGAGTGTTGTGTGCCTACAAAATCTGGGAAATGAAGAGCCCAAAACAATGCTTATAACAAAACTGCTATGGAGTCAGCAGTTTAAGTTGCACTGGATTTAAAGACACTAAAATCGAAAATGTTTAGATTAAATGAGTGAGCTATGTTTGGTGTCACATGCCTTTGTAACTGTTTAAATGTCATAGTTTTAAACTTAGAATCAGCCTTCTAGCTGCATATGTAAAAATGTTTAGTTTTATTTGAATGCAGAAACTGGGGAACAAAAAGTGACATTTTATCTGAAACCCGGCTTAAGGAACTGAATTCTGCCTGGCAACTACCCCCATCAGGAGGGAAATTTGAGTCACCACTGTGTTCCCAGGCCAACCTTCCTTTTGCTGCCCACACGAAGGATATGCCATCTATCTGATAATTGAATTATCTGTGCTCTGCAGGAGAGTGAACAAAGCCCTCTTCACTCAGGCAAAGGTTTTTATTACCGCAGTCGTAAAATGTAGCTTCCTCTTGGCAAGAGCTGGGAGGGGCACTGCCTGTGAGAGCAAGCTGGCTTGGCAGAAACTGGAAAGACTGGTTTCTATACCATGTGACCTGGGAAACCACACCCCTTTGGAGCCAGAACATAACTTTAAAAAGATGAATAACTCATAGAGCGGACATGTGAAAATTTTATAAATGATACCATAATTCTTGTGATTTTTCTGCCCACATTTTAAGAGGTTTTTCGACCCGGTGGCATGTTCAGGGGGGTGTCAGCGGAAAAGTGCATATTACTCTAAATGTATGCATGTTAAAAATCTGAAACTTCATCAGTTAATGTCCCTACTCCCTGCACACATGTATGTAAAGTTGGGTCAATGTCAGAAATTGCAAAATCAGTTAAAAAGTGAAATATGTGCCATTTCTGAATGCAAGCTCCCAGGAAGAGCAGAGTTTGAACAGGGTATACCTCCTGTAATGCATGATGGGTGCATATGATTTTAAAACAATATGTACCTCTGCAAATATGTATTTGTTTCAAATCTAGATTTGTGTGTAAGTTGACAGGAGGAGTGGACTTTCTGCAGGCTGTAAAATGACATCACTCTGACTCACAGTTCATTCCCCAATCAAATGATAAATGGAAGTTTGACCAATTAGAAGCTGAGAGAGAGGTAGGGTCAGTGATGCTAGAACACACCCACATTCTAAACACATAAAAGCAGACAGACAGGACAGATAGGGACCTTCAAATTCCATCTGCAGCGGGACGCTCTGCCGGAAAAATCCATACTTACCTCCATCAACCTCCAGAAAGCCAAACTAGAGACTTCAATCTATCCAGAACTAAGAGAACCAGAGAGAAAGCAGTGCTGTACCCAGAGAGAGACCCAGACCAGCAGAGAGAGCTGACCCAGATCACTGTGAAGTGCAGAGGCCAGAGCAGACCAGACCAGAGTCCAGTTTAAAACCCTGACCAGATCCGTGACGAGGCCCATTTCACTCAAGAATATAGTGTGAGTACCTAGAAAACTGTGCAGATCCAATCTCCTAGTTAAAATAATATAATTCAATCCTATTTTAATCTAAGTAGAACTGTCTCCTAGCTGTCACCTGTCATTTCTAGTTGCAAGCTGCACTTGTCATTTTGAGCTTTTGAAATTTGCAAACCCAAAAACGACCTTTATTAAATCGCTCATATCTCCGCGACCGTTTGGGCTAGAGACTTGCAGTAACTTTCCTCTGATAGCTTAGAATCGTAGCTTTGAATCGCACCAAGAACCGCATTCCTACCCCTTATAGTTTTACCGCAATCGCAGAACACACATCCGCGAATTTTACCGCGATTTGCAATTTCTTCACATGTAAAAACTGCTGCTGTTTGCTTTCCATTTGTCAGAAATTCGTTTAACCTGCTAACTATCCCTGCATCATTGCTAGTGTGAGCCTGGACTAATATTAACTAGATACCACTCACCCTGAACCTCTGAAAAGGAATAAAAAGCATTTCCAGCATATTTCTCATTCATTGCCAGCACATATCAAAGCAATTTGGGCCTGTGATTTCAAAACTCCTACCTGTTTTCTGTTGTCTAATCTTGCTGGATTGAACCGATTACATTGATTGCATTTCTGAGAACTGTGTGCTTTCCTCCCATTTCCTTGCATTGCATAAAGAGGGGGGGAGGGAATAGCCAGAGAAAAGTGATTACATTGTTTGGTTGAAATCATATTGAGTATTTTCTGTACTGCATTCATTGAATATTGCATCCACCTGAGCTTACATAAAGCATCCTCTACCACATTATACTTTTGTTCCTATTTACCAGTGTGTTACCTTATCCATTCATGTCAACTCATTAGTGATTATAAGAAGTGTGCTAGTGCCAGATTCTCCGTTGTTGATCTTTATCATATCAGATTAAGTGTGCTATTCAATTATTAATTTATTATAAAGTGTGATCTATATATCTCTTGTTTAAATTATCAAATAAACCTTTTAACTTGTAAAACAGAACTACTTCTTGGCTCAGTGGGGTCAGGGGGATTCCAAGAGAGGGGTGTTATATAGGGGTAGTCATCCAGAACGCATGAACTGGACCTAAAGATATATCAATAAGGGTTTTCATTCAGTATTCTAGACTAGGCGTTAACTTAGCTGTAGTGCTGAATTGAATCCTCTTACATAGTGCGCGGTACAAATGTCCTTTAACATTAACACTAACATGTGTGGATAAATAACTACCTATTTGAATTCAGGAATTTAAAATGTAAATGCAAGATTGCAGAGTTTGAACTTCCAAGAGGACCTGCTTCGGCTCTTTATTGCAGACTCCTTTTAATAGAGTCTCTGAACAACCAGGGCTATGTAATGTGGTAAAGAGATGTTTTCTGCCAGCTGCTGTTGGATGTTGAAACCTAAATGTGCATATGAGCTGCAATTCCGGACTCCGGTTCTAGATGTCACCTGAGGACTATGACCAGGCATATGAGGCATTCACTGTCATTGGATGTCATTTCTGAGCTATGCAAGTCTGAATGTGCCATATAATGTCACCTGCCGGATTTGTCAGGCTGTACCTTACTTATTAGGGTTATATCTTGTATGGGAGGCTTTGATAGGAATGAGATGGCGGCAGTCTGTGTTTGGCATATTGTGACATCACCTGGGAATGTGCGGCAGTATTTAGTATTTGATGCCTGGAATGCGACGTTGTAACTACTATCAGATGTCATTAAGTGGCCCAATGCGGCTATTTAGAAAGTGGACTATGTTGGTTCCTGGATTACTCACATCATATCATGAACCCATCCATGGCATATAAAGGCAGCACTCTATTTAAAATATGGGTAGTTACTTAAGAAGAAAAAGTCTATTTTAGTGACTATTTTTTATTTTATGAATCTCATCTCTGCTCAACGGTCACATGAAGCAATTTCCCTTGATGGCACACGGGTGTGTTAGATCACTTCCATTAGTCCTGGTCCTTTGCTTAAGAGGTGTTACAGTCTTGCTGGGTATGATGAGCTATGTGCAAGTAAATCGGCAAAAGGGAACGTTTGTACACACACACGCGCGCGCACACACATACCCTTTCCTGTGGCTTATTCGTTTCAGCTCCTTAATCCTCAGAGCTCCCTACGCCAGCAAGGGAGGAACCTTAGTGTTGTGTGTTTACCATCACTGTCCTGTACGTTCCTTCAGCACTGCAGGATCGGGTGTTGCTCCTCCACCAGTCAACCACCCGCCATGTTGCTCCAGTGTGCTGTCCTTGGAAGATGTGCAGAACTGAGAGCAAACGGGAGAGAGAGAGAGAGGGAGAGAGAGAGAGGGTAGCAGATAGAACTGAGAAACTTTTCCGAATGCTAGTGAAGTGTTTTATCCTGGCAGTTAAAGCATGTGTTAAGGTATGATATATGAAACATCCGATTGTGTTCGGGTCTTACTATGCCCCAGTGAAGATGGTCGCTGTGGCGCTGCGCTAAACTAATCTATGCTCTTCAATCTGTGAAACCCCAGAAACTCTGGGCACACCTCTTAAGCAGCGTGTGCTGTACACTGGAATTGAGTTGCCTGCATGGGTAGCTAGTACACCTTTGACAGCAATTGTGAACTATCTTTTTGATAGATGTCAGTTAAACTATGGGCAAATGCTGTGGGTATGTAAGTCTGGGAGGTGCAGAAACATGGAACTTAGATTTGAAACCTGTGTCAAGATATGAAAGATTGCAATTCCCATATGTTAATAGCTTTCAAAAATAGTATCACCTGCTTTTAATAGTTCTATGTTGATTTGCCAATGTAGGCCTTTCAGAATTTTAATGTTTTACTTGAGTGTCACTTTCCTTATGTCCTATTTCTGTGGTTGAATGTGTAATGAGGGTTTCCGTGGATTGAAGTCACGGAGACATGAACAGTCAACAGTAGGTTGTGGGTTCACATGCATGTTGCATGCCTACTACTGTCCGGTTTACTTTACCCGTGTAGCTACTATTGTTGTCCACTTGTATGTGTTTCTGCAGTGTATTACCCCAATAAAATCTAAATAAATAATATAGCAGCTCTGAGAAAATGAAGCAATGCGTTGCAACCACCAGGGTGGAGGTGCAGCTGCACGTGGGCTTTCAGAAGAGAAGAACCGGTTACACCACAAGGTCCTCTATTTACTGAACTACTGATGCAATCAGTTTAGTTGGGCGTGTTAAGAATTTCACGACTTTTAGGGAGTAACAGCAGGTGCAGTGCTGCACAGGTCACAGTACAAGATATAGGATTCCTGCCCCAGAGCCGTACCAACAATCTTATCTAACCCCTGGCCCAGCATTTACCCTGACCTGCCAAGTAAAAAGTAATGCGTGCTCCTGGCTCTGCTCCGTTGACTTATCACAAGACATGACGTTGGAGGACCGACCTCCTCAGAAAGCGGGGGATTTGCTGACAGACCCTGCCTTCTGCGATTGGGATCGAGCATGAGAGTTAACTTGACATACGACACTTCCGTAGTCTCAATTTCACTTTAGTGGAAACTGCCTGAGGACAGACTGCATTGCTGAAATATGCCAGTCCACATGTCTTGAGAATAGACAAACCGTGTCTGGTCTGTGTTTCAAGGCTGTATTTGGTACACATCTAATTTACTTTACAGTTCAGAAAGAGGATGCTGTTGAAACCAGAACCAAGGCTCGCCCAACGTGTTAGGGTTATTTGAATTGAGATTTGTATTTCATTATTTAGTTCACATTTTTGCCAAAGATTCAAAAGAGAAATAAATAAGTGTGGACCGAGTTCCAAAATGAGACCGGATCTATGTGTATATATGTGTGTTTATGTTTCTTGAACATATACAGTGCACTAATGCCGCAGGTGACTTCTTGGAGCTAGATATGGCTTCCTAGTGCTATTAGATTTGTGAGAGACATAACATTTACCGTTAGCTGTTTTTAACAAATGGAGTGCTTAAGATGCCCATGCATGGAAAACTGCATCCATAATAAGGGAAGAAGATAAACACCCAGTGCTGGAGGGCCTTTAATGGCTTCCTTAAGATGGCATCTAGACCATTACTATATGTTTAAAAATAGAGGGTCCAATAAGAAGCCTTGGAGGACACAACACCTTATGGATAATCTTTTTGTGGTCTCCCCTATAGAACCATAACATACTCTAGATTTCAAATGAGTGTAGATTATGTAAAAGTGTGGTCTTCCTAGAGGCTTGAAGATGTGCTCCTGCTCCCACCTCTTCACGACTGAAAGACCAACGTATTGTGTCAATATAGTTGATTCCTACGTACGGGTACTGGATCCTCAATTCTGTTTGTCGTGCTGTAATGGGCCACCTAATCGGCTGGATTAATGGTTGATGCTAACGGGTTACCTGTCTGGGATTATTGTGTGCAACAGACTATCACAGACCAAAATCCCCTGAATCTTCTCCGGAAGAAATGGCTTCTCCCTTTTAGTCTGTTAAATTAACTAACAATACTTATTTCTAGTCTGGTGTTTTTCCTAAAGTGATGATGAAGCATTTTAATAACCTTCTTAAGGTGTTTATTACCAATCCCACATTCATTCTAATACCAATTCATCAATTCTTTTTCAAACTTGCTTTATTGGTGGCAGCGAGTGTAATCATATGAGAAATTTAACTGAGATAAAGCATTAATGATACCGAGAACCCCATAGTCTGACAAGAAGGAAGACCAAGAACTATGAACAGATTCCGGTTATTTCGCTCTATCTGTCCGAGGCAGATGTTTTCCAACTGTAAGTGAGATACTGTAGGGAAATGAATGTATCATTCAACCGTATTCCGCATGGAGTGCAATGGGTGGGTACAAAGGTATATTGAGAGGTACAGAGAGGGTATCCTTCTGCTTAACAGTGGCCATTGATTGATTGGATTTGGAGTGCAGATTCTGCCACTGGTTCTATAATGCATGTCTGATTAATGCTGCTATAAAAAGACACCAGGGTTACTACCCTGCTTCCTATTCTGAATAACGAATAGCATCAAAAGTTGGTGAGCTCCTCTGGGATAAAAGAAAAATCATAATGGGAGTAAAGTGACATCTTGCCAATCGCCATTCTTTCTCCAAAAGGTTTGGAAAATTCTGTTTAGAGAATTCTTTCCACATTATTCAAAGTTCTGAAATTTAAAACAATGCAGCTTGGATTATACCATGCAAATGTTTTGTTTAGCTGTAAGACGCTAAGAAGTAATGGAGTCGGATCGGACCCATTCGATTTATTTAAGGTTTTGATGTAATGGGGCAGGATGGAAAAATGCCTACAGGTATTCCTGAACATAATAAGGGACAACATCAGAAAAGTGCAAAAGCAAGGATAACAAAAAAAGTGGTCTTTGACTATAACACAATGCCAAAACCTAGTCTTGGGACACCTTAAACTAATCCAAAACAACAGCCAAATGATGGCGACAAAAAAGGTCCACCCTAAGCTTATGAAGCCCTTAGCCTCAAGGCTAAGCCTATCCTAAAATGCAAAGTCTGCAATTCTTTGGCCAACGCAAAAGTCCTAAAATCTACCTGATAAAAGTCCAACCCTAATCTATAACAAAAGTCATAAGTGGTTCTTGTGGTTCAAAATGCCCCTGGTAGTATGATGCCCAGTGCACAGGGATGCGCTTTCCAGGTACTCTTTTCACAAGAAATATTTTGCCATCCAGCATACCTTGGTGTATTTGCTCCCCCTGCAGGTAATGTAAAATGTGACTGTCTGCCCCGCCCAATTACTGGATTTGTTGTTAGTTGAGAATGTTCTCCACTCTTCCCTAAGGGTCTTTATGAAGATGCTGGTTTCATCTCCCTGCCACTCGGCTTGATTCATTTTGGCTTTTTCCAGCCCTTAATTCTTAGCTGGTGCAATGCCCTTGTCACCAGCTCTCTTCACCTGTTTAATTAGAAACATGGTAATTGTAAATTGGGCTATCTCCCTGCCAAACTACTGAGTTATTGGCTGGTTCAATGTTAACTTGTCCCTCAAATTGAGAGTACTTATCAGGCAGTTAATTTCAGCCTCTTGAATGGCCCCTTTCTCATTCTATCTTCTCATCTTTGGGATTTGTTGGTGGAAAGCTTAGGCTTCAGGCTGTTGGAAACCTTTGTTTTTGGGGTAGGACCAGCAACCAATCTCACTCTTAAAAGTGTGCTTCACCATGGACTAAGTGATTCTCTCACACTCTGACCCAGTCTCTCAAAATATCCACACCCATCACCCCAGTAGCAGCCTCCTCTGCTGCCTAGGGAGTATAGTTGGGCTGTCTCAGAACACAACCATGGGATTTGTGGGTAGCTCAGTATTTTCTCTTCTCCCTTACACGAGTGGAGATGTTCGGCAGCCAATTCCATCTTGGTGCCAGAAGCCTTGCTTTATTTTGTTCCCTCTCCTGAGATGATATTGGAAAGCCCCAGGCTTCAAGCTCTCATATTCCCTCCAGGCAGACTGTTGCTGGTTAGGGTTAGTCCAAGCAGCCAATCCCATCCCCAGCTACCCAACTCTCAACAGAGCCACGAGCTTCTCCTGCACTCTGCCTAGTCTCTGTCTGCAGGGTCTCCAGAGACCCACCACCTTCCTCCAGGTATTGGCTTCCTTTTCCATCCAGGGAGCTCTGAAGAATATGTCTGTGACACCTGTTGACTTTTTCCAGCCCTAGTTATCCCCATCGAGTGCTAGTACTCTTTGTAATCACTCTTGGGATTGGCATTTTCCTAAAGTGACTCGTGTGCCTGGCCGCCCAGCTAGGTTTCTTAAATTCATCCCTTCGGTAATTAAAGGTTTTCTGCTATTGATTTCCTTTGAAATTACGCTCCCGTTGTTCCCTTACCTTGAAGGCATTTGACCATTTTGGTGCCATCTTGCAAGTGGGGAAATACAGTGTTGTCATTCTGTGGAGGAATTCTGTGGTTGCCCAAAAAACACAGGTGAATGAGTGCACCTTTTCCTACCAGCTGCGAGGTAAGCTAGTGGCTTGCTCTGAGCAGTTCTTACTTTTCCTGATCCATGCTTGCACTGTTGGGGGACCAGTCTTAGTCAATGGATCAGATCCATGATGTGCCTCCTGCAGCACTGCACCCTTCTGGGAAATGGAGTCTTCACCAAAGGCTTCTTGTCTCAGACAACGTATGAGTGCTAGACTTGATGAAGCTTTTTTACACGGAGACGGGGGAGAATACAGCAGGGAACCCCCATACATCTACCCTCCATAGGCAATTTTGGGAGAATATGGGGCACCACAGTCCCCTGAGCTGGAGCCCTGTCATGTAAAAAGATGGCGAGCTGCTTCACCTTGCTGCAAGCACCTAGTAGATGACTGCACCCGACATCCGCCAATCTCTCTGTAGTTTGCAACCAGTGGAGGGCGTCGTTTTTCGAGTTGGAGAATCTTCAGTTTGAGCCATTCATTCTCCTTGACAAAGTCATTTATTGCCTGGTATTCCCGGGGAGGTGTCAGATAGACACATCTGGGGTGCACATTCAGTTTGGGTTGCCACTGATGAAAGACAATTGCTTTATTTGGTGATGGTATGATGTCTTGAGGTTACCAAAAGTCCTTAGCTCAAATGTATTACACACTCTTGTAATTCCCTTAGTGCCTGGACTCTGTCCTCCATCCAGTCAATATTGCTCCTACCTATCAAAAACTCCATCTACCCCAACCAGGATTGTTCCCTTTTTGCTAGGTTCTAGATGTTTGGTAAAGATTTCCCCTATGCCTATCTCTCTGGCTAAAGCAATTCATCTGTTTTAATTGATCGAGTATTGGGAGACAGGCAATAGGCTTCCAAACTGCTTGAGCCTTGGCGGCAGCTGGCAAGCGGCCTCCTCAGTCAAGCCATGCCAAGTAGGTGATGACCATCAGAAGACGGATGAGAGCGTTACACATCTAAATCAGTTTGCCTTCATTTTGTCAGACTTCCCATTTAACGACAAAGTGGCCTCCTTCAGAAACATTTCAATTTAATTGAGTTATTTTGTCCGTTGACCCTTTTCATGGGGGTGGGGGGTGTAAACCATTCCTTTTGGGCCGATAAATTAGCTTAAAGGTTACAAAACAAACAACAAAATGCTATTAAAACCCACAAATTGCTTCTCGTTTTCTTATACTTCAGTAGAAGAATTGACTGCTAAATGCTAACGGCAGCGGGCAGACAGCCCAGCATCAGTGCGCTTGTCCCACTTCATCCAACGTCCTAAGCCATGCTGCCATCGTGCCGGGAGGCAGTACTGTAAACGTAGAGATAAGGAGGGCAGTGACAATTGAGACAAGCTTCACTAGGTTGGGAAACTCTTTGCTGGACTCAGTGCCTTACCATCCCCTGGTCACCCAGCACAATTGAACTGTGGAGTCTTCTAATCAAGTGCTTTAATGCCACCCCAAAACCAATAACCTGCACCCCACTCCATCCCTAAATAGTATAATATTCATTCCTGACGCAGCATTTTTCTAGTTCGTTAGGGCAGAGTCAATGATCACACACGCATGTGCCTAAAGGACACGGAATGTTGATTTTCAGAACCACACAAGAATCACACAAGCCTCTGGACATCCCATATACATGTGATGTATAAAGACAGTACAATACAGCACTCATGCAACCTAAAATATACTCACTGTATTGCAGCCTACAGCACTCGATTATCCTAAAACCTAGTAATCCAATTCCAAGGGCTCACTTTACCTCTGATCTAGTAGTAGTAGTAGATGGCAGATAAGGTGAAGGACATGCCAGTCCCTGTGGTCTTTAATTCAGCAGACAAGTGAAAACCTGGGGCTGACCAGATATAAATGGACTCCTGCGGAGTGCCTACTCGGCACATACCCCAGACCAGCAAAGCTAAAGCACCTCGTTAGATTAATGGACATTATGTGCATCCTGGCCAAGAGGACAATTGCAATGTCCTGGAAGAAACCATCGGGACCGCAACAGAAAATCTGGCACAGTGAACTGAAACGATGGGTGCTGGCAGAAACGAGAGCCTGGGAGGAAAGCGTGGCCAGATCCACAGATTTCTCGAGCACGACCTTAGACGCCTGGAAAGGACTCACAGACCCCTTGTTCTACCCCTCCGACGATAAGCCCCCATGAACCAGCACAAACCCACAGTGGGTAGACCCACGGACAGAATTGGACCCCTCGAGGCAGCCCAATCCAAACTTCATGCGATCCCTGCCACGGGAAGTTTCCCCCCCCCCCTGAAAGTCCCAATCCCCCCCTGTGCCCCACTCGGCACCGGCTTCTCAAGATACAAACATTTGGAGATAGTTAAAGTTTTAATGTTAAGTTGTAAATGTTAATAATCCGAGATGCAATGTGATTTATTGTTTGATGGCACTCATGGCACTTTTCCTGTGCTTGTAATAAATAATAAATGTCAATAAACAGATTTGAAAAAAAAAAAAAAAAAAAGGTGAAGGACATTCCAAGAGTTATGCATTTTTGCTGGATTTCTTTAATGATCTACTCAGCACTGAACAGCTCAGAGTTTGGCGCTCATTTTTGGACCAATGATTTTAGGCATTGGCCATCAATACGAGTATGGCAGTATGGCAAAAAAATTGCGTTAATGGAATTACCTCCACCTTTACCACTCTGCTGAATCAGGGCTTTCAGAAAATTGGCGATAATTCCACCATCAGCTCTGACTCCACCGACAGTAATTCGGTCAGCTTTACTCCTCAGAGGTATTCTACCTTTGCTCACCTTTCCCCAGAAGCTCACTGTCTCCAGAGCCCTGGTTCTCTCAAGGCTTGCCTATTGCAACAGCCTCTTTCTCAATCTACCTAAATTAACTCTACCCTCCGTCCTCTGCAACTCATCCAAAATAGGACCACAAGACTTATCCTTGGCCTCAAGGACCTGCATCTCTTCGGCTCTGAAATCCCTACACTGGCTCTTGGTGGCTGCAAGGATCAAGTTCAAGACCCCCTGCATTGTCCACAAGGCCTTCTGGGGCCGGGGCCCGAACTATCTCCAACGCTCTCTTCCTAAGTACCTTGCTACCAGAGCCCTCCGCTCATTTACCTCCAATTCTCTATGGGTGAGTCGCTTCTCCAAGCAGAAACTGGATGGTAGATCTCTTTCCTCTGCAGGTGCCTCCCTCTGGAATGGTCTCCATGCCACTGTCTGCCTTGAGCCAGACCACCTTAAGTTCCAGAAGCTCCTCAAGACCTTCCTCTTCTCCTCTTCCTTCTCTCTGCCTCTCCCCTGCTAACCTTTCCCCACATTCCTTTTCTCTCTACCTTCCCTCTGCTATCCCTCCCTTCCTCCTGCTGTTACGCTGACTGGCTGCCTGGTGCTCCTCTGAATCATATAGGACACCTGCCCCCTCCTGCCCAGTCCCTACTACTTGCCTACAGGCCCTCCTGCACTGCCACCTGGCCTTCCTTGCACTTTCTGGGCATGTTCCCCTTGGAGGCCCTGCCTTCCTGCACTTAACACAGGACACTGTTCTACTGGGTGCACTTCTCCCCTTCCCCTCCCTTCCTCTGCACTTCTTGTCTGCGCACTCGCACAATCTAAATGATATACTAGGTCTAGTAAGATCGTGTGTCTTGTTTTCCCCTGTTTTTCCCCCTCCTTGCCTGTTTACGCCTTTAAACACTTGTGTATAGGCGCATTATAAATTACCTATCAATCAATCAATCGGCAGAAATACCGCCTGAAACCAAAATGGTAATTCCGTCATATTAGAAGTAGAAATGCTGCCAACTAATTGCAGCAATTCCACCAAAAACACAGTACATTTACTTCCACCCATAAAATGGCAGTAAAAGCAAACAGGTGATCAAAATTAAGCTACTGGTGCACCCAATGGACTCAAACGGTACATAAGGCCCACACCCTCCCCAAGCACACTACCTGTAGCCAACCTGGAAATTCAGCACCTAATGCTCTACATTGTGGTGCAGATGCATGGACCGCACCATAGAGCACATGGTGCAGATGCGGAGGAGATGCCATGCAAGGTGATCACGCATTCCCTGGCTCTGGCCATCACTCTCTACCGGCTTAATAGGGAGACTATCACTTGGCTACTTTCTATAATCCAGGATCAACATCCAAACTATCTTATCACTGCTACTCAAGCTTGTGTCTGTGCTGCATTTCCTTGCTACAGACACCTACCAGCACACTGTGGGCATGGTGCATGGCATGTCGCAGCCCACAATTTAAATCGTGCTTGTGCAGGTGCTGGATTTACTCTTGCGTCAATCACCTCACCACATCTCCATGCCCACCACCCCGGTACAGATAAAAGTAACAAACACATGATTTTTCTCGGCTGTCAAACTGCCGAATGTGATAGCTGCCCTTGACTGCACAGCTGAGTATTTATCTGTTATCCCTTCTTAAACTTAACACCAAATTAATCCTTTTAGGAGATTTGAATCTCTGGCTGGGTAGCGATATGGATGCTACTGCAGGGGCCATGGAGACTGCTCTTGACTCACTGGGTTTTTCACAATTTATCCGAGAGCCCACACACATAAAGGCACACACCCTGGATTGAGTCACCTCCCATAATCTGAATCTATCGGCCATTAAAGTTACACCATGCCCCTGGTTGGATCACTTTTGTATCTACTTTCCGACTTGCATCAACCTTTTTACAAAGAGATTGACTGAGACTAAGATAGCCAGTCAGAAGCTACAAGATACTGACCCTAGAGAACCTTAGAACTTGGGCCATGACCTTGAATGCAGAGATTCTTAATACAGAAAGATTAGAGGATATTTCGGACACTCTCGTTAAATCTCTGAGAGTTGTCACGGAGACCTTAGCATCCTTAAAGGAAAAATGGCAGGCAAAACGCAGAAGTAATCCCTGGTTCAACGACAACCTTATGAAGCTCAAGGCTAAAAGAATCAAATATTTCTATGGAATGCCGAAAAGACAGCTATCCTATTGCTTTCCACCAGCCTTGGGGCCCGCAATGGTTGATTCCCTCAGGATGCTCCTGTGATGCTGACCTTCGATAAGGAGCTGGCCCAAAACAGAATAGATAACATCTTTGTAAACATTGAAGCTTGGCACCTTGTGACTAGTTTTGGCATCCAGTACAGGGTTGAAAGTGACCATCATCCCCTGGTGCTGGAGGTGAAGGAGTGCTTTTTGGGACTAACCGATGCCAGATCTAAGACATCTGAGGCTGGGGTACCACTGGTTCTTACCAGCTATACTAGAGGCAACATTAGATGGGGAATCCTTGACCTGGATAAAATCCTACCCATGACATACATACCATGACATAATTCCGCTCCTCGACAAATTTGTTACCACAGATTCGCAGGACAGCACAGCGCTTGTCAATCTCCTTGAGTGGTTACTGGGATATTTTCAAAACCACAAAAATCGGTTCACAAATTTGTAGAGGTCAGGACACCCTTGCAGGATATGGAGCGTAGGTAGGCCAAAGGCCAGTTGGTTAGCGAGGCTAGAACTCCACGTAGAACTGGCTTTTCTGAGCTCCGGGAAGCCTGAACACAGTACCAAAATCTCTTGAAGAATAAGTAAAAGGCCTGAAGTGAGGATACCTGGGGTGCATTGCTATCTGCAATAGGTAAAGGTGATTTTAGGGCCTTCTGGAGCATAATTGGGGCAGGGCGCAAAACTGGGTGTGACACGATGCAGGGTTGTATCACTGTGAATCCACCTGGGTTGAGTAGTTCTCAGGGCTTTAGAGGGAAGATAGATCCCGAATCAAGGTTATTGCCGGGGGTGGAAAATATGGACCGAGGGTGGTGGCCTGCAAGTACCCATTGCCCATCCTTACACGTGAGGAAGCAGGAGGAAGTAGGTAGAGCTCTATACAGCCAGAAATTGGGCTAGGCCCTGGGCCCAGAGATTCCCAGTAGATTTGTATGCTAGAGTGTCAGGTACCGGATCCCTTATTTTACTAAGCTATTTAATGCAGTTTTTAAACACAATGCTGTTGCCACATCATGGGCCTGAGTCGAGATAATTCCCATCAATTAAAAGGGAGCAAGAGAATCACCTGCACATTTATGTCCAGTATCATTATTGGACGCAGGGGGCAAATGTATGCCATAGCAATTCTCTCTCAATTTGAATCTTGGATTACAGACAATCACATAATCACTCACAGCAATGCAGGGTTTTGTGGGGGGCTGAGCACAGTCCATCAAAGCCTACGGCTCAGGTTGATATCTGATAAGTATGCTGTAATTAGAAATATGTGCGTCTTTGCAATATTTGTAGATTTGCAGACAGCCTTCAGCACAGTGCGCAGGAGCCATCTGTGGGAGGTCCTTCATGGACTAAATAGTCAGGTACAACTGTTCGACACCAGTCAGAACTTGTACTCAGGCAACTTAGCTCTTGTCCGTTGGGAAATAGATGGTAGCACCTCAAGAACCTTCAAGATCGAGAAAGGGATCCGACATGGGGTGCATACTGGCCCCTAAGTTATTTTGCATCTTTATTTATGGAGTAATGGCAAGCTGCTGACTTCCCAGACTGATGCCCTCAAAGATTCCGGCCCTACTGTTTGCAGATGATGCTGTATTATTGATATGAACACCTACTGGCATGTGCAAATACCTAGGGATACTTGTGGATTTCTGCAAGAACAATGGCCTGGCCCTCAACGTCACAAAGACAAAATCAATGGTATTCCTTTCAAGAACCAGGAGAAAGTCCAGAGGATTAAGGCTAGAGCTGGATGAGGGCCATATTGAACGGGTTGATTCTTATGAATATCTGGGGCTAAGGGGAATGTCATATTTTGATTGGAGCATGCATTTGTTCGAAGCTAAAGTTACATTGGCAAGGTAAAACGGCGCTCTGTCAATCTTGTGCTACTGAGCAAGGGTAATGGCGCAGTTGGTGTCTCTCTGGAGGCCTACATAGCCCAAGCTAGCGTGCAGCAATTTATGGGTAGAGCTATGGGAGCAGGCAAGTATCGGCTCCTTATCTACAGTAGAAAATAAGTATTTAAAGAACTTCTTGGGTCTGACCCTTTCTATGCCCAACCTACCTGTATTCCTAGAAACAGGGACGCAATGTATTGAATTCCTCTGTCGCTTGTGCCTTTTTACTATTGGGCTCGACTATGGTTGAATGACTCCTTGCTCAAATACAAAGATGCCTTGATGGATGTTATTACCCAAGTAGGGGGTCCTTCTTTATCTTGGGTTGTCCATGTTGAGAAGCTATTATATCTTCTGGATCAGGCCAAGTATTATAACCTATTCCGCTAAGGCTGCAATAAAGGACGCATCGTTGGTAAAGGTTGCCTGTGACAAATGCTCCAAGGCTGCAGGATAGTCAGACCTGGCACACTACTAGAGCATAAAGGTGAAGGGGGGCTATTTAGACTACGTAAACCTGAAACACGAAAGAGCATTGTTTGTCAAGCTACGCATAGGGATTTTACAGACTGCAAGCCTCCGCCACAAATGGAACAATAATGCATCGTCCATGTGTCCATTGTGTGGCAGCAAGAATGAAACTACAGTCTACTTTTTAATGATATGTTCAGCCGCCACACTGCTATTGAGTAACCGATACCTACGGCCATTACCTTTGGCCTGCGGTTGCCAGACGATTGATGAGGCATGTCCGTTTGTATTAACTCTAGCCAGGTGCTTGCAGTTTATGCTACCTGTAAATACCTTGTGTGGGCCTGGAGGGCAAGACTGGAGGGCAAGACTGAAGAAGGTACAGATGCACTGATGATGATGTTGGGGTAGATCGGTTTATTTAGCTTGTATTTATGATATTGCTTTTAGTCAGATTGCTGTGTTCCCAATGTTGTATGTATTGTTTTAATGCACTATTATAGGATGATAGTTTGCTTTTATGACATTACTGTTGAAATAAGGCATTGTGAAATGATAGGAATAGAGAAAGGTTCAATGGACCAGACTAGTGAAAATATGGAGACAGGGAAGACCAACACTAAAGCTCTCCAGAATCCCTATAATCCATCAAGACTTGACAAGTCATGGCAGCCATGACACCTGTGAGCACATTTATACCACACCAAGACAAACACCCAGAGCTTAGCGTTTCAACTTTTCCACTTGCCGCCACTTTGATGTCCATAATGCCCTTGGTGGTATGTGCTTTGCCTTATTCCCTGTTAGCAAAAACCGGGGAGAAGAAACACTCTCCCAGTCAGTTTACTTTCTGGAATGTTTGCGTGGCTTTTATGGCACCTTGGCACAGCCCATTCCTATACCTTGCTGCATTACATTAGCTCGCCGCGCACTGTGCATTTGCGCTCCTGACGCCTAGCATATAACTTTCACTTTCCACGCTGTACACTTTGACACTTCTGGGAATTCGCATACTACGCATTTGAGAAAACTACAGCAAACTGACTTGTTGCACCCTCTGCTCAGCTCTTCTGGCAGCATGCTACGGTATCTACCCTACACATAAGAGAACCACGGAAATTACCAAGACCCACTATTTACCAAGGTATGTACCAAGGCATGTACCATCTTTCTACCTGAGAGAGCATAGGCGAAATCCAGTGAGGAAAACTGGAGGACTTTGACGAGATAACAAGATGGCTCATTGAATCAACTGAGTATTGTGTAAACCCCTTCTAAACACCTTCTAACCCAGCCTGAAGTAGCAGGACTATTCAGTCTTGGACATTGAAGGAGCTGGCCTGGAGTGGCTGGAGGACATACTCCAGGTAAGGGAAAGCACCAGTGGTAGAAACAGGGGAGCAGGGACAAGGGTTGATACTGTCGGGGTATAGGAGTAATTGAGTTCACTCATCTTGCAGAAATGAAAACTCTCAGAAGACAACAAAGACAGAGTTGATAAGAATATGACACCAGGGGGATTCAGGATGGAAGTTACAACAAACATCTCCTTTAGCTTTACTGAGCCCCCTGGGCCTAGTACTGACAGGCCACACGTGGAGGATGCACTGTGTGCCTGCTCGTCCACCTAAGTTGAGGCATTACAGTTGGGTTGTCCTTGCTCCCTGGATATAGTAAGTCCACTTGAAGGAGTTGAGGCTGGCTTTAGTGACTTCCCAAAAGTGGTTGTGGGGCTAATTTGGGGTGGGTGGACCAATTACCCATGTGGTAGTCCACTGCCATGTAAGATGGGCTAAGGGAGGGTAACTAGGGGATCCTCGCCAGACCACCCACAGGCCCATAATCTGCTACCTTGGGAGGCACCCAACCTCCTGATACTCTTCCACCTCATCCTCCACCCCCTTCATATCCTTTTCTCCCTCCTGTCTTTCTATTTTTCCCACAGCTCATAATCTTGGCCTCTATTTTGATTCCAATCTCTCTTTTGCCCACCACATTTCTCTTACCTCGCGTTCCTGTCATTTTCATCTTCATAATTTCATAAAGTTCGTCCCTTCCTCACTTTCCAAGCTTCAAAACGTCTTATTTCCTCCCTAATCTTTTGTCGACTCCACCACTCTTTTTAGTCTCCCAAGCTCTTGTCTTGCCATTCTAAAATCAATCTATGATTCTTCTATTTGTCTACTTTGTCTTCTCTCTTATCGAGACTCTATCTCCTCTTCACTTGTTTCACTTGGTTGGTTACCTTTTCACTCCCAACTCCTATTTCATTTTCTTTGCTTAGTTTTGAAATCCCTCTATGGGCTTGCCCCTGACTACCTTGCTGCACTTGTATCTTTCTATACCCCATTCGGTTCTCTCTGTTCTTCTTCCATCTTTAGACTCAACGTTCCCTGTCCTCCATGCGCCCAGTCCCGTTTCCGAACTTTTCATCTTCCTGATCCTTTACATTGGAATGCTCTTCCACCCTCTTTCTGCTCTATTACTGCGTATTCTCTCTTTGTTTCTCTCCTTGAAAACCCACCTTCTTCAATATCCCTGATTGTTTGCTACCAGGATTGATGTTCATTGCCTATCATTCTTTTGTACCGCACCTTGTTTTTAAAATGTACAGTGCTTTGGCTTAAGGCGCTATATAAAATATAAATAAAATACAAATACAAATACAAATACTGCTCTGCCAGACCATGTAGCCAGGGAGTGGTCTCTATCACAGCATTAAAACACTGCTTCACCGCAGCATACATTTTTGATTCTAGAGTTAGTTTTCTCTTCATCAGGATTTCTAAGCTCTTGACTACTTTTGGTGTATTTGGAGAGAAGTGCACATCTTTGGAGGTCATGATATTGGTGTGTGGGGTGAAGTGTTAGCAAGGCGAATCAAGATTTCTTTTTTTAGTTGACGCCCAGGTTGTTTCAGGCCTTCCATGAATTGACTTAAATAAGGCAGTCTTTGAAGTTGGTGTTTGTTATGGTTTGTTGTGAGTTTCAAGATCATTTGTGTTATCTGCGTAATTGTTGCAGGTGAGGCAATGCCTCTTGATCCGTCTAAAATGTGAGGCCACATAAATGTTAAAGGGCAGGGGTGAGAGGCTTGATCCTTGTGGTGCGGTTATGTTGCATGTTTTGGAATTGCAGGGAGGATGCCAGCTTGCTTCTCCTCTGTCTGTAAAGAATGGAGTCATGCCTCATAGATGGCTGGCCCCCAACCATACTTTCTTGAGTCTTTTGATAAATGATGGGCGGCTCTTGAATTTACAAGGACTATGGTGGCTAAATAACGTGGTCATCCACGTTGGTCTTTAGGTCATCCAGTATGGGCAGGAGTGTGGATTCTGTTCAGGATTTGATTGTATGCATACCTTCTGTGGTGATTATGGCAATGGTGTGTTGGAGATAGTTGTCTTTTTGTGTGCATTTTTGATGAATAATTTGAGGTAGACTTACTTAAAGTTTTGTGGTATAACTCCTATGTCAAAAAGACCTTCTTTTCAGTACAGTAAAGTTATGGGCTGCAAGCGCCCGGGCTTCCCGGCAGAAGTCTGGTTAGGGCATTGAGCAGCGTGCTTTATCCA
Source organism: Ambystoma mexicanum (assembly GCF_040938575.1). Taxonomy (NCBI): domain Eukaryota; kingdom Metazoa; phylum Chordata; class Amphibia; order Caudata; family Ambystomatidae; genus Ambystoma; species Ambystoma mexicanum. Next base: position 1,502,231,293 of record NC_090921.1, read on the forward strand.
CCCTTCCAAAATGGGAAGGTTGTGGGAACTTCACTTCTATGTCACTCGTGTGCATATTTGTGTGTGCAATCTTTATTTCGAATTAAAGCACCTCTGAACTTGAGTTTGGTTAGGAAGGTATTATTTTATCTTTTGGATTTATTTGTCCTTTCCATTTGGTTGCAGCTAGGTTTATGAACACTGAATTAGTTGTTCAGTTTAATATATATGCTTGGTTATACTTATAAAACATGTTTTTAGTTACAGGCCACTTGATAAGGCCGATTGATTAGCACGGAAATTAATGTGCATGCAAACTATTGGAAGATTGTTACTAATTTATTGAAAATTGATTACTCAAAAAGATGACCACATTCTGATTCAGTTATAAATTCTTATTGTGGAGGTGAGGATTAATAGCAAATGTAATTAATTAAAATGTGCTTTTCAATCCAAATGCGAGAGACATAAGCAGAGACAGAAGCGGGACATCTGAAGTGTCTGTGACAATGAAACATGGTCACATAGCCATGGGGGCTAATAGAAGAATAGCAGCACGACTAAACCCCAAGCTTATTCTCAAATTCCCATGCAGCCCTGCTATATGTATCGCCATGTGAAACATGTTACATATGAACATAAATGAGCAATGCCATTTGTCAATATCACAAATGCTCCAAATGAGTTGATTCTAGTGTTTCCGTGCTATCTCTATTTTCTAAAGCTCCTTAAACTCAAAGAAGCAGATTCTCAAAACGTTTTCGATGCAAGCGATGCAATAACCAAGCGCATTTCATCACTTTTGCCCCAGAAAGTCTTCTCTATTCTCAAAGGTCATCTTAATGTATGCATTACAGGTGCACACACTTAGATGTTTCTCCTACTTCCTTTAAACATTTGCACATATAAGTGGCCGTTTCTGTGTATTTGAGTACACATTCCGAAGTCCAAAATGGGATGTGTTTTGAAGTGGTCAGGAAGGAGGCACAAACCCCTAACTCTGTTGGAAACAGTCGCAAGGGCTTTGCACAAAGCATGACAGGGTAATTTCTGACCCTCTCATGCATTTTTCTTTAAATCTGACAACAGCGGGTTGAATCTTGAATCGCTACTATCACACTTGCATTTCTATCCCCCAAATAGGGATAGAAATACTATTTATTTTTTGTTTAAATTTCACGATGGACCCTTTAGGTGTCAGTCACTGTGAAATGCGCTGCCCGTATCACGTGGGTGCCTGCCAGGTGACAGAAGCGCCCTCGCGACCCTAATGCTTGCATGAGTGCGGGCTAGCACATCATTTGCACTGCATCACAGCGCCCAAGAAATACGCAGGTCACCTTTGCGATAAGCTTACCTGCACATTTCTTAAATTGCGCAATAAAAAGGGCTCATCTGTGTTTTTTTTTACTTGCACCTCTTTGAGAATTGACCTTCCTTTTTCTCAAGTCTTTCTCATGCTCATATACTATTTTCATCACCATGTTCATGTTTTGTCTGCTGCTTGCACCATCAAAATCAAAATGTATTGTCTAATAAATTTGATTCACAGAATAAAAAAGAAACGCAAAAGATAAAACTCCTAAAGCCACGGTGAAACAATGGAAATCATTAATTTATTACACGTCATTGGCAATATTGTTTCTTAGGCCCTAATCACCACAAAAGATGTTGCAGGTGGGACAGCCGGACGGGCGTCAATTGCTTCTCAACCACAGCCAATGATTTGAGCTATCAGAGGCCCCAGAATCCAACTGTGTTAACAGCCATATACACAATTCAACTCAGGTAAACTATTAATCTCTCTTTGACTCTTAAAATCAGCAAGCTGAATGAGGAAGATTAATTCAGGCTATGCTGATGTGCTGGGAACAGGACCATGTTGCTCTAAACTTCAGGCCTCAATAAGTATCACAAATGTAAGTGCTGGATGAAACAGTATACATAAATCTAAACCACTGACATTGCTATAGGCACCCTCCAATCAGTGGTTTTCAGACTGCTATGTCACCCAGATCATCCTAAAAATTCCCAACTCCCCCTCCTCACCCCACTCAGACCTCACATGCTGCCTCTCAGACATTGACCTCTGGATGATGAACTCCTGCTCCTCAACCCTGGAAAAACTGAAATCCTTATCTGTGGCAAAACAGCTCTCCTTCCCCAACCTATCCCTTGGCCCCATTCATTAGGACCTACACCCACTGCATCCCCCTCAATCAAAAACCTAGGATGCATTTTTACCCCAGACCTGACCCTTTCCAGTCACATCAATGCAGTCTCCACATCGTGAACTTTCCACATATGTATCCTCAAGAGGATCTTTCCCTATCTCTCGTACCCCCATAGAGTTTCTGCAATCATGGTCATCATCCTCTCGCACCTAGACTACTCTAACTCCCACTACCTAGGTGTGCCTACATACCAACTGAGAAAGCTTAAACGGGATCAAAACTCTTCAGCAAGGCTTCTCCTCACACTCTTCCCACTCCGCTGACTACCGATCAGTCGACGGGCCTCCTTCAAGGCCATGTGCACTAACTACCGTGCAATCCACAAGAAAGGCCTGGAATTCCTCCAAAACAAGCTCATCCACTGCCACCTCACCAGAAACCTCAGATCAAGCTCTGAACACCTCCTGGTAGTCCTTCCTTTCAAGTTCTCCAGATTAGGAGGCGCCTGCTTCTTTTTTCTTGCACTGACATTCTGGAACTCGTGCCGCCTCATAGAGGATCACCTGACCTTCAGGAAAGCCCTCAAAACCTGGCTGTTCTCCCAACCTCATGATTCACTGTGCCCACTCCTGCCTATCGCACACTTCTTTTCATCCTGCAGTCCCCCTCATACTTCACACCCCCACCTACACCCTCCCCACTGCCCATTCCTGCTACCAGCCTCTTCTTTCCTTTCAACTGCCACTTTCAGCCATCCAACTCAATTCGCTCTCTTCCTGCTCGTTTCCTGGTCCCTCCTGCACACCTACATGCATGCCTGCCCTTATCCCTCTTCTCTCTTTTTTAATTTTAATTTCAATTTTAATTTGCTCTCCTGAGGCTGATCTGTGTTGCCTAGTCTCCCTTTACAATGGAGGGTTTCACTGGTTGCCTTTGCACATTGTAGAGGGTGCCCCTTTCATAGGATACCCTTATGACCCCTATCTGGCTTTTCTTCTTTAAAAAAGGTGTTTTACTCACTTTACCTTTTTCCTTTTTGGGCCTGACCGACCTCCTCTACATACCTTTCTTAGAATTGAAACATGTCCCACAGAAACGTATCCCGCGGGAGAAAGGGCACAGGTGTTTGCGCTAGCAGGGGAGCCAAGTCCCTTCTTTGATTGCCGTCCGCTGTCTGTTGCCGTGCTGTGAAGCCCCGTCCCCTTTCCCAAATACTTAAAACTGCTATAAACCCCCCACGAGGGGCCTGCAACGTAGAAACTGTGGGTTACTTTACCAAATAAGTAAAACAGAAAGGTGATGAATGGAAGGTTTAAAATCATTCATAACCACTTGCACAGCTCTGGACCATCGTTTTTCTGGTTGGACTTGTGCTAGTCAGTTGCTGTTTCCAGTCTGTGGCCAGACACTTGGCAGGCACTGGATGGCTGCACATTGGGGGTTAGACTTCGGTCTGTTTACAGTTTAGCCAGAGTGATGTACAATACTCCAGGTTGTGGTGTTGGACGTCTGCTTACATTCACAGTAATTTGGTAATCTGGGCCTGTACACACTAATATTAACGCTTCATATGGTGATCCATTCTTGTATAAAATGTATATCATACTACAGTGATATCTTCACCATATGTCTTTTGTGTACTGGGGAAAAATGCTTTGTGATGCCACTTCCTGTTTTGTCAAGGGGTGAAAGGTTGTGTGCCATCCCTTCCTGTGATGTCACTTGGGGGTGGGGTCAAATGCCATCACTTCCTGTGATGTCATCAGAGGTCAAGAGTCGTCTGATGACACATCTGCTACCCCTGACATGTTGGTGAAATGATGTCCCTGGAAACGGTACTGATTGTATGGAGATTAAAATTTACCCTGAAGAACGTTTCCATTTTTTTTAACTAAATTGTACCCTGTTGTCAGCCTGGATCTCTCAGGGATACCCTTCCTGATGCAAGACATTGTTCAGAAATTTGGAATTGGTCATGTTTCAGCTCACCTTGGCAAACAACTACTAATCTTATACAGCACTCTTCTCCTGTGCAACCTTTTTCTGGGCACATGACATGCTGGCATTCTCCCAGGGTAGGACTGGGAATTTTCCAATGCAGCCACCTCTTTTTTCACCTCATCTCATCGTGATGTGTATGTCTCTACTTATGTGCGCAATGGGAAGTGCCCCTTCTATCAGTCCGATCCTATGGTACAAACCTCTGAGGCTCCTTTTTTAATAAATACTTCTTTGTAATCACTTCATTGTATGCATCGATTAGGTTGTCACTCACATCCCCCATGTCATCACTAACTCACTATAATTCGAGTCCAACTTAATTTCCGTTCTCTTTTGGTGGGTCTAACTGACAAGTGGTTTGCAGTCCCTTTCTGAAATAAATATGTTGGTTTGTGTGTGACACCCCTTAAATTCTAGGGTTGTGGAAAAGAACAGCAAAAGAGCTTTTGCGCTCTCCCTCCTCTCCATAACAACTAGAAGCAAACCCAGCACTGTGACAATTTTTTTCCAAACTGAAACCACCAACAGAACAGCAAAAGCACTCTTGTGCTTTCCCTGTCTGCCCTCTAACAAATCCTCCCCTCCCACTCTTTCTTTTCAAATCCACCATAGCACCTGGAAACCATGGCAGCGGTGCCTGGAATAAATGAAATTAACATAACCTAATAACAAGTATATTCTTATACCCCATAGACCACTAGATGTATGATTATGGGCCTCATTACGAGTCCAGTGGTAACCCTGGCGGTGCTACTGGTGGGTTGTCGCCAGACTCCTAAAATGTTACTGTGCCTGACTTCCCGGTGCCACTGGGAGATTATAAATCCGGCGCCCTGGGAAATCAGGTGCTGGTAAAATGTAAGTCCCCATTCCCAGAGAGTCCCGTAGGACTTTATGGGAGTGGGGACTCGGAAGCTCCAGCACTGTTACTAACGGTGCCGGCTTCCATGACCGGTCTGCCTACCATGGCTGCTGCGCCCGGCAGGGTCAGACCTGTCGGTCCCGGGAGCTCCAGTAGGCAGACTCCTAGTTGCTTGTCTGGAAACAAGGGTGCTGGTGAGCTTAACAGAACTCTTGTTTCCGGACCGGCCAACTTGTAATGCAACCCTATGTCTTGAAGTTTTCAATTAAATAATTTGTTCTACTTCAGCATTCAAGGGTATTTTTGTGTTGAAACTACCATTGCTTTTACATCATTTCCATTCATCCTATTGACTGCCTTTAAACTGTATTTGTCCTCAACATCCATATCTGTGAAAGCAATTATGATTTTTTTTCAAGCATTCCCAAAATTCCCTAACCACATTTGGGAAGACCCATTTACAGCATGTGACCCTTCTTGCTGCTCTTCCTTCACAACTTTCGTACTGTGAGGCACTCTTTACTGTTGATCAAATGTAAAAAGCTATGACCACAATATAACTTCTTTCCGCTCATGCTTATCGTTTACAGCTGGGTCACTACCATCCCCGTTTTCAAGCTGCATGTACACTTAGGATTTTGTGCTTGGTATTGTCCATGGGTGCCTGGGCAGCGTGTATGTCTCTCCCTTGTGCTTCTCCATTCCCCTCTAGTTTGCCTATACTGTGAAGGATGGCCATCTGGCAAGGCTGCAGAAGCCCCCTTTCTTTGATTTTTATTAAATAAGAAATTATACGGGTAATTCTCTCAGAAAGCGTAGCCTGCTAACCATAATATCTTCTGCACAAACTCCCTGCCAAAAGCATAGTGTACACCTGAATCAGTATCCTGATCTGCAACCCCTGCTCTTCCGTGGCACAGAGCAGTTTCAGGTCACAGGTGCCCTCTTGACAGCTGTAGTGACAGCCATGTCCCTGCAGCACTTGGGCTGCACTTAAACACATGCACCTCTGTTCCAATCCGACCTACTATGAGAGTTGCTATCCTGGTGGCACATCAAACTGTAAATATAAGCCACATCTGAGTTCAAGATATCGTAGCTAGCAGGTTTGTGCTGTGTTTTTCTATTTAGTTTTCTTGCAGATGGTGATTTTAATTGAAGTATATATATTTATAGAACGGTTATTGGACATTCCCTTTGTTTTGGACTGTACTACTTTGCTGTTTGGGTTGCCACTGAATCGCATTCACACCCCTCTTGAGTATATAGCCTTCCTTCGGCCCACATTACCACAAAAGGCAAAGGCGGTATACCTCTTAACTGCCTGTTTTTATTATTATCATTGGGATCACTGTTGATTTGTAGAAGTGTGAGGGCTGAGTAATGGATTTCATTGCTAACCACCCCCGTACTCATGTTGTCACATACTCACTTCACTGAAGGACCTACCCTTTTCACCACAGCCAGTAATGTGTTTGAATTGGGGTTGCCTGCTAATGTTGGCACAAAGTTGCATACAGATGCCATTCCTATCATTGCCATGATGTATCCCTCGATGTGGGTGCCATTGTAGGTCTACCCCTTACTTGAGAAAGCTTCCTCATGCATACTTCAAACTCAGTCAAATCTCACTCTTAATGTTCCAGCAACTCTGGGAACTTTTCAGAAACCTCCTGGGCCCCTGTCCCAAGGTAGTATATTAGTAGGGATGTCTTCACTGTAGTTTGGACCACATACTGCGATTGTGTTATGCCCTAAGCCTTCAAGCCACTCTTTACTCTTTTTACTATTAACTCTTTTCACTGGTTCTCTAGGTTGTGTCAGGAAGGTGCAAGGCTGGGCACCTCATGGATGATGATAAAACGATTGTCAAGTAATTGGCTAGTATCTTCAGCCCTTTGGTCAGTATCGGGTTACCTTCTCCTTTCGTTGATGAACAACCAAGCATGCGTGTAGCTGTCCAAGAACCTTTCCGGCAACTACCTGCTTCCATCACCGAATAGTGGCTGAATCTGTTAGCAATGGCTGGCTAGGGCAGTCTGTGTCTAGAATGCCTCACTCATGCGCACCAATCAAACTTTGGGGCTCATTGTGTTGCCTTAGTGCTGGCCTGGAAACACTTTGTGATGTGATGTAAATAACTGTCTGCACCATCTGTCCAGGCGCATGGTGTCCATTGCTTGGCATACTTAGGCCTTGCATTGCTCAGAGTAGCAACATGGCCTCTGGCAGCCACTGCGCATGCCGTGCAGGCATGCCCGGCGGAGGTTCTGCAAGTTGCACAGCGAGACATCATGTTACATAGTACTGGTGCGCATACTGCGCTGTGAAGGTGGAGGGGCTCCCTGACTTACTGCCTTCTTGAACATACCGGGGCCTTCCGACTCTTGCCAAATGATGTACCCCACCTGCTTCTTGCATTGCTGATACCAATCTCACCAAGGGCACACTGTACTCATGTCAATGGGGATTAAATAAAATAGGTCAGTATTGCCGGCAGCAGTTGTTTCTGCACTACTCTTCTGTAGAAAAGGATGCACAGGCAGAAAAAGCATAATCTTTCGGTCCAGTCCGCAAGCTTCAGCTGACCAGGGTGGTCCCCTCGAGTGGGTTTGCTCTGCACAGTCCCTATCACCAGTATAGTAATGGTACAGACCGGCAGTACTTTTCAACACTGGGCCTTATTGTCAAAGAGAAGTACATCAAACAACACCACCATTGAGCTCCAAATCTTGCGTCTCGGCTCTGCTTACTGCCTGCCACTCAAAGGATGCATATTCTGGAGCCCGTAGCTGGTTGCCTGTTGGCATATAATAGAGGCGGGATCTTAACTTCACTCTTTCAATAGTATAGGCAGAGGCGTAGACTGGGTAGGGCCTGAGTGGGCAAGGCCCACCCCAAATCCGTACATGCCCACTCAGCAGCGCATTGTGGGCATTTACAGATGTTAATGTCACTGCGGTTGACCCAACCACATTAGCTTCAGGCCCCACTTGTTTGACAATTCCGGATACGCCTGCGACTATAAGCATGTGCCAAAACTACGTATGAACCCCGCTTCTTGCATGTTTCTCTACATCATACAGCTGTTCCCTACTACTAGTACATCTCTGTTCACCTTCTCCTTCAGTAGAACTTCTTGTTTTCACTTCATCACTATCACCTGTCCTTTGTTGGGCCCTATGACTGCGCGTTTCATGTCTTACCTATGTGTTTCCACCACTTCTCACTTTCTGATGTCCTTATTTTGGGTATTCATTTAGTAGATTTATTTCTCCTTATTTCTCATTAACACAATGCACTCATTTACCTCTCATTCTCTCTGCTTATAACTTCTTGCTCTGTACTTTTCTTTTTCCACTACGCTTTCTGACGTTTGCTCAATGTGTTTACCCTTTGGTTCTCAATTGACTTTTGTCTTGTATTTGGAGTCCCATTTTTCCACTAGCTTTCCTAATCTTTTCCTTTCACTGCCACTCATTTTCCTTTTTCAGTTTTCCGGGACATTGAACAATCGCCCTGTTGTTTTCCTGTTGGTCTCCTGGCTTCTGTCGGCCTGCCTTAATATGCATGAACATTTCTCCTGCTATTCCCCTCCCCGTGAACTCACATAACAGATCCACATGATTGTTGGCTTCTCCTTCTGAGGAGGCTTAGAGCTATTTAATAAAGTGATTCGGAAAATAGATTTACCGTAAATCTGCTTATACGCAACTCTGTTTTGGCGATGTGTCTGTCTCTGAAGAGATGTACCGCACACAATTATTATGCTCAGCTGAACAAGCACGTTCTGTGGCGAGTCTCCAGATAAAGCCAGGCTACTTAGCTTCGCTCACAGAGCTACTGCGCCTTCTTGCCTCGTTTGCCTCCCACCGAGAAGGGTGGTGCCTTTTGCTGCACGCAGTCTCTGTCACTGTCCCCGTTGCGTAGTTATTCCAATAGGAATATTAATAAAGATAAAAGCAAAACCCAAACGGACATGGTCAGAAATCGTCTACATGCTGCACGGACAAATTACAAATCATCCATAAGATAAATATAAGGCAACACATATTGGCCTCATTACACGGTAGGTGGTAACCATGGCGCTATTAGCGCCATGGTTGCCGCCAGTATTTTACCGTGTCCACCTTGGTGGATGGCAGAATTACTGCCATACTCCGAGCTGAGCTGGGGCGGTAATTCCACATTCACCAAGGCACGTCCCCATTCCCATTTATGCCCCCATAGGGCTCAATGGGAATGGGGAAGGTAAATACGGTACTGCAAATTGCGGTACCGTAATTAGCACCAAGGTTCCTTTGCGGGCCGTTCCTTAACGGCTGGTATGACCAGCCGTTAAGGTCGGGTCCCGCAAAGGGACCTCGTAGTAAGGCGGTAAGGGTTTACCGGCACCGGTGCCCTTACCAGTACCGGTAAACCCTTACCGCCTACCGTGTAATGAGGCCACAACCTAAAATAAATGGAGGGGGGGCGCATGTTCTGTTTTTCATGAAACAATTATCTTTTTTGCAGAGTCGTCATTGCCGCTGTCTAAAAGTCATGACTGGAAAATAACATTTGCCAATTATTCACCTCCTTGCCCACTGAAACCACACTTATATAATCGAACTAGTCTGTAAGTACTCCAAGGGTCTCCATCACGACCCTAGTGTTGCTGCTAGCAACTGCTACGGATTGCTTTTTTAATCATGTGATTTCAATGGTGCCATGGTCACAAGAGCCGGTGTAGAGGAGCTAAGGGAGACCCCGTTAATGGCTCCCAGCATGTGTGGAGGCATTTTTATTTCTTTTATTTATAGCGGTGAAGCCTTCAGGAATCAGGGCACTCAAAATGTCTAGATACAGAACATGAAGCACAGGACAAAGAAACGGGAGTACTTAAGCTGCTATCATTTAAGCAAACGCGAGGGTCTTTAGTTGCTTGCGGAAGCGTAAAAGCTTGGTTTCCTGACAGAGTGGTGGATAATTTGTTCCAAGCCCTGGGTGCTATTGTTACAAAAGACCGTCGGTTGCCTTGGCTACCTCTTGCCTTGGTACATGTGAGTAGCATAGACCCAGAGGATCTCAGGTTCTACTAGATTCACATTTGATCAATTTCTCTTCCAGGTAGCGTGGTGAGGAGCCATGCACACGCTTATGCGCCAATGTGAGAATTTTGAACTGTATGTGGGAGGCAACTGGAAGCCAGTGCAGTTCTGTCCGCAGTTCAGATACATGGGAGTTACGTGGTCGTTTTTTTACGATGTGGATAGCATCATTCTGGAGGACTTGTACTCTTTGGAGGCTAGTTTTATCTGCACCTCCCAATAAAGCATTACAATAGTTTATTCTTGGAAGAATGGTAGTTCGTGCAAGGGAGATACAATTTTCATACAAGAGAAATGGGGTTCTGTCTCAATAAATTCAAGTGTTTTTCTTTATGTAATTAACATGGCCCTCTGCGCTTAATGATGCTTCCAAGATGACTCTCCTGTAAAATTCTGACCTTTCAGGGGGGATTGTATTGATCACGTGCAATAGCCAAAGTTGAAATGAATATTGATACATTTAAGTGCTGCCGTGATTCAGTGTGTTAAGCACTTATTGCACAGATCTGTGTTCATTTGCAAGATTGCAATACTAAATTCCTGCAAGGTGGACTCAGCCTTTCCCAAGCCTGAAGTTAATGAACTGGCGGTTATATTCACTTTGTTTTGTAGCACACAACAGGTACTATTATAGCCAATGTACCTGCACCAGATAGTGGCTGCTATAAAAAATTAACATAGCCTCCGAATGGTGTACATTATGAAATTAGATGGGGACTTCTAAAATCTAGGCAGCGACCTCCAATGACGAGCATGAAGTGTTCGTCTTCAAGGTGATTGGGTATACACATTTAAGACTCTGGAACCAAACCGTTCTGCTTGCATCCTGGTTTTGTGAGCAGACCAATCTAGACAAATTGTGTTCTATCACTGACAGTACTGAGCTGTTTTCTGTGAAAAGGGTTGCCTTCTCACATGCTGGTGGCATTGTTTAGCCCATTACCTGATCTTTCTTTTTAGGTGTGCTCATTTGAGTGGAAAGGATTCTCAACAGAAGAGAGCAGACCAGATATCACAGGCCTCTGACAAGAATATTTTAAGGTCTGCTCATTTGACCCAAAAAAAAGGGTTGCTTTGTTGTACAAGTCACCTTTGTTTCTGCACGTTTATAAATAATTTCACAAGCTTGTGTTTTGGGCATATTTAAAGCTTTTAAATATAAAAGAGAAATAAATATGAAATCTTTTAGAATCACATCAATTAGTGTGCTGGTACACATGTAGTTACCTTGATTACGGAGAGAATGGAGCTATAATCATTCCTATTTTGCACAATGCGCTTCTATTACATTTTGTTTTTGGAAATTATTAATTTATGTGATTTTTCTACTTTCCAAGTCAGTTCTATAAAAAAAGATTATTTCACTTCACTGTAAGTGCTAGAAAGGAAAGTGGCAAAGTGCTGAAATTGCAGAGTAGGCGCACATCCCGCCTCACTTCTTCACCAATGTGTGACCCATGCATGGCATCTTATGTAATCTTGTATTGCCTAACCTGTCAAAATTTCCAATCCATCAACCTTTCAAAATTGTCAGCCTTCAGAGTGATTTCTTTCCCAGGGTATAATCTTCAAAAAAAGCCTCACTCATCGTTTCACTGGCTATATTGTTGTTTTTTCTATAATAATTGTGAGCATTAATATAATGCACACCACAACCACTTGTTTCTTTGCTCTCTAATATCAACACTACCTGAAAGCCACATCCCTCTTCGAATCTCAGTCTGTCTGGATATGCACACCTTCTTGGTATTTTCTAATCTTCATCCACTATCTATGAGCTATACTATGCCTAGTTTTCTCCTTGCTTCCATTTTGTCTCCTGTATTCATGGTTGAGCACTGTTGAATTCTGTGAGGCAGCTAATCTGAGTCGTCTCTCTATTTTGGATTATGTTCACCTTTTTCATACGATCTGTGTCCTGCCTTTATTCTATAGCTGGTATACCTTCCTTGTGGCTGCTATTGATGAAATGTGCTGTGTACTATGTGAGAACAAAAGTACCCTTTTGGTTGACTGGTAAGGATGGCCTTGAAATGCTGATGGTTTATCATTCTGTTAACGGCAAGAATGAAGGGAGCTCCCCAGGCTACTTTGAGCGCTGTGAAGTAGCATATCAAGATATGTGTTGTGATCCTGATGAGGGGTGCGTGGCCAGATATTCTGTATCACTTTATTACTTTGGTTGGGTGGAGGGGGGGGGGGGTTCCCGGGCCTCAAAAGTGCTTAAGATGGATCTGCCTTCCTTTAAAGAAAAGGCACCAGGCAGAAGTGCAACCTGGAGAATGGGAAACGGGGCAGGACACTGTTGCTTTGCCATATAGAAACACAGGAAATGGAGAACTCACTTTCTTGCTGTCCCACTGCCTTTCCAAGGATGCCAGGGTTAGGTGAGGTTTTCCTACCTCGAGCCTGGATTATAGGGATGCAGGCGTGTGGCACATTAGCTGCCTGGATCTCTGATTAGTGTGGGCAAAGAAAGGGCGAAATTAAAAGACACTGATTTTGCGTCTTGGGCGGATCCACTCCAACATTTGCCTGTTTGTGCAGTACATATGGGTGCAGCAAAGGAGGTTAAATAAATGCAGATGCTATTGTCGTTTGGAGCTGCCCATTGCCATGGTTTTCGGTCAAGGCCTGTGTGCTGCGAAGGGCAGCCTCCTTTGTAGTACCCGGTTCAGAACCCATCTTCAGTGTAGGTGTCACAGATGATCTTGGCATGCCGCTCACCAGCTAGGACAAGTAGTAAAGGCATAGAGGATGCCACACAAGACATGCTTATGGGCAGAAAGTGGGAAGAAGAGGACAGGACTGAGGGGATGCAGAGTGCCAATGTAAATTATTGTGAGGATTAGCGCTTAAAGGGGGACTGTGATGGTGGTCCAACAAAGAAGAAGTAGGAAGGAAAGAAGGGTGGTTGTCTCTTGATCCTGTTAATGGTAATAGACTCTTTACATTTTTATATCTTATTCTTCATTTCCTCTAGACACTTCTGAACTGTTTCTTGTGGTACACATTTCTTTGTCATCCTCTTTCTTAGGCAAACTTGCCTGGATCTCCTCCGTTACATATAACAACCAACTAGTACCGGCCACATTTATTTGTGATATGGGCCAAGAGGTTTCTGAATTTCAGATCATCTATGATTAAATGTGTCTCGTTTTGGACTATTACCCTTTGTGGTAAAGCATTGTCACTTAGCTAGTCTATAGCTTAACTGTGCCATGTTGCACCAAATGTATTAGGATTTTCTTTAATTGAACTACTTTGTTTCAAACTGTCAAATTGGTAGTTTCCCCTATTGATGTATCATTGACTAATGAGGATACTGCTCTTCTTAGCTGCTCTATATAATCATCAGTGAAAGTTAAACATCTACCTTCTGACAAGGTTTTGTCTTTTCTTGGGCGACATGAAAGCATCCTTTTGTTTCTAACCTCCAAACCTACAAGTCTCAAACATCAATTGATATAAAAAAGCTCATGACCCTCACAATCTAGTAGCTTCTCTATGAAAACATCAAAACCATTGAGAGGCACTCAATAAAATAATAAGTGTCACTCTGCAAAAAGCATAAACTACATACCACAAAGCCTTTTATCACTACGTTCGTCTTCTTGATCAATGGCAAAAAAATTCTAAAATGAAATATTCTTTTGGATCATTTATGTTTCATGTAATGACCTCTTATTGATACAATGTAGTTCTGTCATATTTTTTCTCCTAACAGCTGTCCTATCCAGACCATCATAAAAGCATCACAAATTTGAGAAAATTACATGATCTGACAAACATACACACAACACTGAATATACGACATTCTTTTCCCATTGAAAATAACAGGATTGCATAAAAGGATCTGTCCTTGCATATACTTCCAGACAGACCCCAACATGTTTTGGTTCAAATCAGTGTCAACCTTCCCTAGGGAGGGTGACTGTGTATTTACATCAGGCAAGTAATGGCTCCCTCAAAAGGGAAATACAGAAATCTAGGACTGTTCAGAAGGTAAAACAATTCTGTATGTCTCCAATACTGATCGAAATTAAAGTAAATCACCTGGAAATTCAAGAGTTAACAAGATAAAATCACATATTCTTAGTACAATGCATTCACTAATAAACCCTTCTTAAGAAGATCTGCCAACAGGAGATAGAAAAGATTAATTGTTTTATCTCTACAGGTGTATATCAAACAAATCATGAAAAGTCAGTGCGCTACAACCTTGGACCTAAATCAAACATACATCACGTTTCTCTATTGCTCGGCCATTTTACATAATTTCTCAACCTGTATAGATAAGATAATATCTATATTTCAAAATGATGCACCTACCTGTAAAATATTGACAAAACAATCTATTAGTAAAAAATTGGCCATAGTAAGATAGTAACTATCAAGATCAGAAAACTGCTTGACAAGTTCCATTATTCACTACTACAATCTTTGAAATAATACTTTTTTTTATTGCTGAATCTTTTCCTATTTTGTTACACATTGGGGCATCTGCAAGACATTGACACGAGGAAGGACTAGAAAATCTCTAAAAACTCCAATATTGACAAAACATGTAAAATATTTGGAGAGAACTTTACCTAGATGGCCGGAAAAATAAAGGAGACACCCGATGTAACAATAATCACTTCTGAGGTGTTTGCACATGGCTATTAGGGCCATGATTGTGTCATGAACAAAGTATGGCGTAAAGTGTTGGCACTCCTGAATCTCATAATAATTGGCCTACACGCATTGTACATGGATGTCTATGGATGCTCAGGTATCTTCTGTCTGTCAGCCTGGGTTCTTTCATCTCAAAGTCCTCAAAAAAGTTCTCCATTTGAATCCACCTCTCCTCCGTCCACTGGTTGTGTCTGCAATGGTATCTAATCGGCTGGACTACTGAAATTCTCTTTATCTTGCACAGCCTAAGGGCCTGATCCTCCGGCTACAGCGCCTTCAGAATTTTGCAGCATGTGTGGCAACTGGGTTACCTTATGGTGTCCATATTTCCCCGGTACTTCTCTGTTTGCATTAGCTCCCAGTTGCCCAGCGCATTTAGTTTAAGGCATTATGCATTGTGCATCGTGTACTTCACGATCAGGGTGTCGAGTATCTCCATACTAAATTCTTACGCTAGTCTCCAAAGCGATCCCTGTGATCCGAATCAGCTTGCCTACTTTGTGTGACATCCTTTCACCGCTCCCAGATTTGGGGATGCGCCTTTTCCATTGCGGCGGCACAGCTTTGGAACAAGCTCCCCATGACATTGAAAAAGACTTCTAACCATCTGGCCTTTAGGAAGGCTCTTAAAACATATCTTTTTGAATTCTGTGAGGTCTGGCTTATAAATGTTTAGGGCTTCTATCCTCCCTCTCCAGCGCCATGATGCTTCCGAGCGACTGTGCGCTTTATAAGTTATCTTAACATAAGATAACGTACAGCAGCAGTCCTTCTTCTGCACACATGACACATTTTTGTATTACTGGCAGACCTATTAAAATTGAGGATTACAAACTCTCCTATTTGAAACCTGTATCTGAGTTCGTAGGCAAACTCAAAACCAACTCCTAGCATAAACACCAAACTAGCAGGTGCGTTTTCAAAAATAGGGTCTATTATTATTGAATCACAAAAGAACTTTTGACAAGTGAAACCATAATAGTTTGAACTGGTGATGTAAACTGTGGATTTTCTTACGATTTTGTTTCTACCTTTGTTCGCTCAATAAACATTCCTTTAAATGAAGCAATAGATGTTCTCCTTTTAGCCTCACATGAGAGGATGTGAAGAGGAGCAACTTCACATTGGATGTCAGCATTGGCTTCACCCTTATCTTGAATAAATATTGGTATGACTTATTTCACACATGATAAGGAGAACAGAATTTGTAGTAAAGGATAAATTTCCTTCTCAATAAAATCATTGGAGATATATCCCTCTGTAGCACCCTCAATGTTAGTTAGGTTGTTACTCATCGAGTTCAAGTATATTACTCACCTTGAACTGGATTATAAAGATTGAGTTGTGGATAAAGACTTGGATGGCGAGTTATAATAGATGATATCCCCATATGATTAGCCCTAGTGAGTAGAACCAGAAGATCCATCTGAGTTTGAAATCCATATACAGGTTCAGCCTACAGAGGTGGAACTATACTCCTCCTCACTACGGTGTCCCTGATGGAGGAATTTAAATTGGTTGGATCATAGTTAAAAAGCTGCAAACCATTGTTTGTTCTTTATTTGGAAAGGATGAATTTTACACATGCTGTTCCAATAATTAGTTGACAGTCCTCCTTGGGACTGGTGACATTTGTTTAAGTGGAGAAATAAGTAAAGGGCCTTTGGCAACTACAAAAGAATGTCTATTTGTTTTGTAGATATGTGTAATTGTATCCCACCCTTTGATGGCAGCTCAACATCTGTTAGGCTCGGGTTCACTTCCAGGCGTATCTTCTCTGGCAACATTGTGTTTGAAAGAACTTCAAATCTTACTTAGTGCTAGCCAATTCTAAAGTTCAACTTACGTGCAACTGTGTCTTCAGCAACGGAAGATTGTCCACTTTTGGTCAAGGAAATTGCCCGGTGTTGCCTCATTTTTAGTAGAATTTCTTTTAGGACTGGGTTATTCGTAATAGGTACCCACACGGCCTGGGGGAGAAAATCATAAAAGGAGTCGGCAAATAAGGGCAAAAGGCAAGGTATAGGGAAGAGCGGGTTTCAGCAAGAATGGATACCTTTGCACCTCACCCCGTAGGTACCAACACACACCATGCTTGTCTTTAGAGTTCAGCTTCTAATTCTGAAATGTTGGCTGCACAGTTTAGCAGCACTATTGGTTTTAGCTTCAGGCAACAAAATACACCTTACTTCTTTGCATCAGTGGCCACCTTCTTGTTTTTCTCCTTTAAAGAAATTCTGAGCATCATCACAGTCTTTGCATCAACTTTGGCGGATTGCATATTAAGTAACATTAGCATTCCTCGAGAGGGGATAAAGCAATAATCTGCTCTACGACACAGAGACATACATTGCTTATGGCGTTATGAGGGGATGTTCGCAGGCACCCAACATTGTTGTCCATTGACCCAGGTATGCAATAACATAGTTCCAAATGGGCGCCAGGGATCCATGGGCAAGGTAAGCTTGAAGAAAGGGTTCATGTACTCCGTGCCGTTTCCAAACACCGGCAGTCAGGGTAGCAAGGGAGAGATGGAAACCAAAAGAGAATGGACTCAAGGCTTCAACATTTTAGCTATGATGTTTAGTTCCAAGGCACCGTACAGCACGTATGTCTAAAAGAATGGAGGCTCTATGACAGTATGCACGCGGCAAGGCACTTTGCACCCCAGCAGGCTCTGTGCACCCCTCCTCAGTGCACACAGCATCAGCAAACATCAGCTACAGACACCACTAATCCCCTGGATCTGGGGGTCAAGGTCTGGGACTCGCTGACAGCAGCATTTACTATCTCACTTTAGGTTTGTGTTTACAGGGCTTTCCACAGGTAACGAGACATTTGAGATACATGTTAATATAAGGTTACCATGATACCCTGGCTTGGGAAACAATCACAGATTGTTGTTTCCAGCATGGTGCTGGTTTAGAAGTAAGGACTGGGAATAGACCTTTTTAGACATGTCACTTGTATTGGATATGGTTGTAGATGGTGGTGAGAGACTGGAGTTGTGTTAGTACGTGTGTCTAAAGAGTTATTGGATGTGCGTAGTGTGGAATGCAGAAGGGATAATAAACCGAGTTGGGAGAGGTTGACATAGGGCCTGCTTTTGCAGAGAGTTCACTTAAGTTTTGATTGTTCATATGTACACGTTGTCGTGACTTTGTAGTTTGTCGGAAGGAGGAGACACATGCTTTTGTATATCTAATAATAGATTTTTTCGTCGGGTATTTATGTTAAATGGTACTTCTTCTAAACATAAACCCTTTTTGAACAAAATAGGTACGTGCTTGGAGCACTGAGGGTTCCAGAGTTTGGATATGTTATCCCAGGTAAGTAGTATCAATAATTCCCATTGTTCGATTCCACAGCACTGTAGCCATGCCTGCTCCATTCACCGTTTATGTTGACGACATTGCTAAGAAAAATCTAAACTCGGACCATTTGCAACATTAGTTTGCACATCACATATAAAGTTCCATTTTACCTGGCTCAAAAACTCTGCAAAGCTCCCGTGACAAGACACCAGTCAGAAAAACAGGTGTCGGCAAAAGGATGCAATATACCCTCCAAGCACCAGAAACGTCTTTGTCACCAGCCTAGAATCTAAGAGGTGCAAGACATAAAAATAAAAGCAGTCCAAAACCTCTTAAACAACCATACTCTGGCATACGGTACAGACACGCATGAGATTGACCCAGTCTCTCCTGCCCATCTGGAAGACATTGAAGAGCCTTCTTTGTAAGCGACACCTTCCCGCCTTTCCCCTTGTCGCCAACTGTGCTCCTCCCCGCCCTCAACTCTGCCCCCCCGTCTTTCCCTGAATGTGCATTATTTGTGCAGGGCTGCGTGTATTGCTCCCTAAATGCACGCTACGAACATGCTACATATATGTGCATACAGAGGAGCTCTAGTGTTAACATTCTTTCGGGGAACGAGTGGTCTCCCTTCTTCCTTGGTCAATGTGCTTTTTAAGGGCCAGGAGAGTGTGCAGTTAGCGTTATGATAATTGCTGATTCTGCGGCTGGCTCTGGCATGTTGCCTCACATGTCTGCGGATCTATGCCCGAGGGTGAGCACCCTTGGTGCTTGGGTCTGCTTCTGACATCATAGAAGTCTGGGAGCTGCCCAGCTCCAAGCTGTCTTTGTGAAAGTGGTGGCTGTGTTTTGATATGTTCAGGACTTGCTGTTGCTTGTTGGCTTTCCTCCAGTGGCAGAATGGTGTGCGTGAGAGAGGGAGAGAACAGCACTGAGTGGGCGGGCGTCAGGCTGCCAGTGTCAGCAGTTTTGTACAGTTGCTGGTGTGTACCTTAGAGAATGGAGATTGTTAGTGCTCTGACTTGTCGTGATTTCCAAAGCTTTTGGAAAGCCAGTTAAGAGGCATAAAGAAACCCTGTTGCATGCCGTGCGGCTGTTTGGAAGTTACCTTCTTTCTAGCCTCTGGGAACCACACAGTGTTTTTGTTCTGCGCGTTCGATACAACTAATATACAGTTCGTGTGATTTTTCAGTTGAATTGATTATTTTGTTACTTTATTACCTAGGGTGGTTGTTATTACGATCAACTTCTAAAACACGATGCAATGCACTTTTATGTGGGAGGGTCTAGTTCAAAGGCATGTGGCCTGGGAATTCTTTTCGGGAAAGACCTAACTGCTCTCTTCTCTTTGGGTGTTACCCAAAGTAGACGCTTAATTCGCTGTGTTCTGCGTGTAGTCTAGTTTGAACGTCAAAAATGCCATCCTCAGGATGTGTCCATTTTTCATGGGCACTTGTTACTACAATTGGTATAAAAGTCCTTTCTGTAATGACCAAAATGACTCTGCTTGTGACTCTGAAAACCCTAATTTCATTCTAATTGCAACGTTCAGATTGACTCAGTAAATGCATGTGTGGATACAGCTGGACTTGCATGAATGTTCATTGGCAGAGGTGCGCTTCTTGAATACTGTGAGAAGAATGGCAACTAGGATAAATCATTCCACGTCACTTCACGCCCCTGCTAAAGAGGACACTCTTTTTATTCCCACAAACAGACACAGCATCTTTCCGTTTTAGTTTTGGCTGTTAGGTAGTGGTCTAGTCCCACTTGTGAAACAGAACTACTGGCATGTAAGTACAGCTAGGATAGTGAAGGGATTTGGAAGAGACACATTACAAGTGAGTGTTGTTTCACGACTTGGGCGGTAACGGTAACGCTATTAGCACGGGCGGTATTAGCCCTACCGCCGAACTACCCGGCACTAATAGCGCCGGATCACGAGTTCGGCGGTAATGTAAGTCCCCATTCCCCATTGAGCCCATTCGGGAATGCCCCATTCACCATTGGGCTCAATGGGGAATCTTCGCACTAATACCGCCGGCGGATTTCCCGCTGGCGGTAATAGCGCAAATTTTCTGCGGATTTCCCCCATCTCAGAGCTGGGGCGCAATCCGCGGAAGCCCTGATTCGGCGGACCCTTAAATCCGGCGGTAATAGCGCTACTGCCGGATTTAAGGGTTACCGCCGAAGTCGTGATGAGGCCCACGGGCCAGGGTCATGCTAATCCCTATGGTCAAGCTCACCTGTGCTGCTGTTGGGCTATCATTGTTATTTCTTTGGCAGTCCTCTGAAAGGTAAACCTTATTGCAGGTGTAAACCAGCTACTGTTGTAACAAAAATTCAAAAATCTTTAATGTTCATTTGTTGGGATATGCTGCATGTTAGTTATTGTTTAATGATCCAACACTGAGCATACATGGGCATCTATGAAATCATGTTATCTAACAGCACAAACCCTTGCATTTTCCATAGGCCAGTGCACATCTCCCTTTCAATTTCACATCCCTAGCAAAGGTCTAATATGCCTACAGAGGAGGAGTGGTGCACGAAGCGATGAAGCCGAAGTTGAGGGGTTGACGCGAGGGAAAAGGTCAGTCACCCCCAGGGGCTCTTATGTGTCGGTGTGTAGCGGATATACCGTAGGATGCCTCTGTAATCCAAGTGATCATTCTGGCCCGTCCGGGAGTACCTAGTGGTGCCCAGTGGCCTTCAGCACCTGGTGGAGGGACCGTGCAGGAGAAGGGAGAAGGTGGTACCTAAGGCAGTTCAGCTCAATTGAGCTGGGCATGGGGCCCTGATGTGGTGAGGTGGCCTCGGACTGCAAGTGGAGAGCCATGGGGACTGTCTCCTGGAAAAGTAGAGGAGACCACAAGGTGACACCAGTGAGGAGGGGTCTGTGGAGGTCAGTGAGCGGACCCCGAGATTTTGGTGGAGAGAGCTGAAGTTTCTTTTGAGGAGTTGGAGTTTTCCCCTCACCCCCTGGCGCCGCCAGTCAGTGACAAGGGGGAAGAGGTTGGTAACTTTTATGCTCTGAACTAAGCAGCTTAATGAGTTGGAAGGTATCCCTGCAGCAATCTAGGAACTAGAGCTTGTAGGTGATGGAGGAGGCAAAAATGGATCAGGCCATGATCAGCTCATCTGGTATGGACGTAGGAGTAACAAAGAGTGACATTAAGGGTATCCTGGAAGAGATCAGGGGGGGTGCAGATGACATTAGAGCTAAGGTGGCAGAGATTAACGAGAAAGTGGAGGGGATGGTAGTGAGATTGCAAGGTTTAGAAACAAATCAGTCCTCGGGGGAGATCCTTGAAACTCAGAAGGATATGAGAATTTTGGAAATGGAGAGGCAGAACTAAGAATTACGCCTAAAGTTGGATGATGTCGAAAATAGGGAAAGGCGCAATCATCTTAGTTTTGGTGTACACAAAAAGGACAGTGAAAACCTGTGAGATATTGAGAGAGAGAGAGAGAGAGAGAGAGAGAGAGAGAGAGAGAGAGAGAGAGAGAGAGAGAGAGAGAGAGAGGAGGTTGGGGTCCCCTGCCTTATCGTAGTCCAGTAGCACTCTAATTCTGAGAAGACCATATATAAATAAGGCAAGAGGCTTGAGCTCTTTTGATTATGGCAACTCTAAGGTCATGATTTACCAGGACCTTTCGTCCTTTACTTTGGCATGTCTTAAGCAGAGTCCAACCCTTGCACAATGGTTGTGACATAGAAAGGTGAGATACAGATGGGGGTACCCAGCCTCACTGTCCTCTGAATGGGAAGGAATGAAGTACCAGCTTGTTACTGAAGATGACATCCAGAGGGTCATGGAGGAACTGACTAAAGAGAGAGAGGACATATGTGAGGCTCTCGGCTCATTAACAAGACAAAGGCTGGAGGAGCGAGGGCGTGAGGATAGATGAAAAATCCTGGATGCATGATAATTCAAGGAGCTGAATTTGCCGTCCGCTAGAAAGTGACGAACTTGAAGTTTTGGGGATTATTATGTTCCTGTGGGGATGGTAGGATGGTAGGGAGATGGCATATACTAGTAATTATTATTGCAATAGGTGGCGCAAGGAGCTTTCCTTGGATTTGGGCCTGAGATGTTGTAGTTCGGAGTGGGGCCTTGCTAATTACAATAGGGGACGGTGGGGTACTTGACTCTGGACTGAGATCGGGGAAAATGGTGCACATGCGAGAAGTATGTTCATGGTGGCTTTTCATGGGGGTTTATGGGGAGCAGGTTGGTGGTCTGGACTACCCACCCAAGTTGTGTTAATGTGGGTGTCTATTTTGGTGTTCCATGGGTGCCGAGGAATGCTGCCGATTATGTGCATATTTCCCCGAGTGTTTTGAGGGGAGGGTAAGTTTTACCTGATGGTTTGTACCTGTAGGTTGGAGGGTAGGAGACGGGTCAGAACGCCTTTTGGGAAAGTGGGGTGGGTGGGTGGGGGTCGACCCACGGTGTTATTGGGGAGGTTAATCTACTGTATTAATGTTTAATTTATAGGTTTGTAGGTTTTGTGTTTTTCCCCTTCATTCTGTGCTCCTGCCTGTTCGCACCTGGAGTGAGTTAATCGCTTTCACATGCTTAACTTAAGGGTTCAAGTGGGTTGTTGGGGATGGAGAATGGCTGAGGGAAAGCGTGCTTAGTGGAAATTACTGATTTGGGGATTTTGCCTTAAAAGACGCACACTCAACATAAGGGTTTACATTCTCCCTTCAAGAGGGGATTTAAGGCAATGAAATTTGACATTCTTTGTGTACAGGAGACTCACTTAGTGAGGAGGACTGAGACACTTATCAGGGGTGGTGGTGTCTCCAAGGTTTATTGCTCTTCAGGACTGACAAAGAGGGGTAGCCAAGGAAGGAGCAAGGAAGTGGGAGCAAGTGGGCCAATGTCTCAAACAGTTTGTGGATGGGGTACCGCCGGTTGATGGGGATTTTAATATGGCCCTTGACCTGCTCACTGATCTGTTGAGAATGAAAGGGGCCCATGGGGAGGGAGATGTGGGCAGGGGCGGGGGTGACTCAATTTCAATGAAATAAATGAGACCCTAGGGTTCGTGTACATTTGGGAGGCTTTCTCTACCACTCCAGGGGTTTGCCCCATGCCCTTTTACTCATCACACATTGGTGCACGACTCCTTCTAGTGAATAGATCTGGTGCTAATTGATTTGAACATTCTTAAGTGGGTCAGAAGGCTGTTACGTTTTCTGCTCCCTTATCAGACCATGACTTAGTTACAGCAATGGTGGGAGTATGTGAGAGGGGAATTAACAGGGGGCAGTGGTACTGTAATGACTACCTTCTGCTGGACAAGGAGGTGGGACAAACCCTACTCACACAGATTGAGAATACTTTGAGTTTAACGACACAGAGAGGTCAGCATGACCACACTGTGGGATGGCCTTTAGGAGACTATGTTGATAGGCTCTCTACAGAAAAAAGAGGCGGCTCGGAGAGGCAAGACCTGGTGGGAGGAACCAGCATGAGCTTGTCAAGGTTGGAGGATCTTAAGGCATGTAAGGCTGAACTCAAGGCTCTTTTAGTGCATAAAGCCGATTGGGCATTACAACGATTCAGGCAGAAATATTATGAGAAAGTGGGGCAGGCCGATAAACTGCACGCATGGCGACTAAAGACGGATACGGACACAGTCCCGTTTGGTGAATGTCCTGCAGTTTTAAAAGGGCAAAGTTAAGAAAAGTAGCTTGGATATTGCAGAAGATTTTAGGAAGTAATATGCTCTTCTTTATACTTCAGAATGGAAGGAGGATTGGGAGAGGATAGGGGTGTTTCTGAATGGGCTGTCGATCCCTACAATGCCCCCTGATGCTGCCACCCTGTTGGGCTCTCCCATCACGGTAAAAAAAGGTTATAGTAACCATAAAGGGAATGAAAAGTGGTAAATTCCCGGCAGAGGATGGGTATACGTTTAGATTCTTTAAAACGTTTGGGTCATTACTGGCCTGCATGATGGTGAAGGTATTTAATGAGGTTCTGATGTGCAATCCGCTTCCACACTTGATATTATTACAGTTATCCATAATAAGAGGACAGATCCGATGTTGTGCCCATCTCATGCCTCAAAACAGTCGTCAAGTTTCTGGTGAAGATCCTGGTCAGTGGGCTTCATAAACTCCTCCTGTCAATCATTCATGGTTTTATTACGGGTAGACACGGACTGGACAATATTAAGAAGACGTTAAACCTCATATACCAGGCCCAAAAACAAGACACAGAGGTGTATTGACCTCACTTGACACCGGGAAAGCATTTCATCCCATGAAATGGGACTTTATGAGTGAGCTGTTGGCCAAATTTGGTTTTGGGGTACATGTTAGGGCGTGGGTGTCATCACTATATCGAGAACCCACAGCTAGGGTAACGGTAAATGGGGTTCTCTCAGAGGATTTTACTTTATTCTTTGGAATATAACAAGGGGCCCTTTGCCCCCTCTACCTTTTGCCCTAGTTGTGGCAATTAGAGCTAATCCTGGAATCCACTGCAAATGTATTTCTTTTGTTTATTGAACATTTGTATGGTGCCAATACAGCAGTGTTTCCAAGTGCCACAAGACTAGGGGGAAGGGAACAGAGGTGGATAAAAACAACAATAAACGGTTATATTAGGCCTTGTGACATTCGGATTGTGCAATTGCAGCAACAGGAAGTGCATGGGGTGGTGGAGGGATAGGGGGATGAGAAGGTAAGGTTAGGGGCAGGGGGGATGCAAGATGGAAGGGAAGACAGGGGCTGGTTAAGTGCTAGGGGAGGCCTGGGAAGCAAGTGCTAGGTGAGGCTCGGGGGACAAGTGCTACGGGGATGGGGTGACGGTCAGGTAGTGCATGGTGCTGAGGAAGACTGGTTCAGGGGGGGCAGTCACCTTTGTGAGTCAGAAGGGACCAGGCAGCCAACAGCAGCGGGGAATTAGCATGGAAGGGGGAGAGGGACTGGGGAGGAAAAGAGTAAGGTCTTGAGAAGCTTATAGAACTTAAGGAGATCCGGCTCAAGTCTATGAGGGCAGGGAGGCTATTCCAGAGGGGTGCTCCTGCTGAAGAAAGAGATCTACCCCTCACTCTCTTCTTGGAGAAACATCTGACCTGCAGAGAGTTAGAGCTGGAGGACCGAAGGACTATAGCAGGGTGGTTTTAGTGAAAGAAAGTTGAATGTAGCATGGTCCCAGGGCCCAGAAAGCCTTGTAGATGATGCAGAGGGTCTTGAGAATGTGATCCTTGCATTCACCTGGAGCCAGTGGAGAGTTTTAAAGCTGGAGAGATGCCGTCCCTGGGCTTGAGGCCAAGGATAAGTCTTGCAGTCCTATTCTGGATTAGTTGAAGAGGGCAAAGAGAGGAAAGAGGTAGATTAAGAAAGAGGCTGTTACAATAGTCCAGCCTGTAGAGAACCAGAGCGCTAGAGAACTTGAGGAAAGGGGAAGGTGAGGAAAGGGGAAGGTGAGGAAAGGGAGAATGTCTCTGAGGAGATGAAGCTGAAAGTGAGCCTTCTTGGCAAGGTCAGCAATGTGAGATGAGAAAGAGAGCGAGGAGTCAAAGATGACCCCCATGATTTTTACAACCCAAGAGGGTTAGAGGATGGGGCCCAAGGATGGGTCCAGAGAGTAGGGGGGAAGGAAGGGAGGAAGTGCCAATGAGCAGAATCTCTGTTTTACTTGCATTAAGACAGAGATCATTAGCAGCACACCATGCCTGAATTGCAGTCAGGGAATGGCAGAGGAAAGAGAGAAGGGTAGCTTAAAGGAAAGCTGGGTGTCATCCGCATAACACTGTGAGGAGAGAAGGTGGAAATCGGGTGGGCAAGAGGAGCAATGTAAATATTAAACAGCCATGGTGATAGGATAGAACCCTGAGCGACGCTGCAGGTAGAGAGTGAGGTAGAGGAGGGAAAAGGGCCCATTTGAACCTGGGAGTGACTATTTGAAAGCAAAGAGGTCAGTCAAGCCAGCACCAAGTCAGTGATGCCCAGAGTATCACAGAGTCAGTTGAGGAGAGTGGCATGATTGACCGTGTCGAAAGCAGAGGAACGATCAAGGAGGATGAGAACAGAGGGAAAGTTGGAGTCGAGATTTGAGAGCAAGTCATCACAGGTATTCAGGAGAGCAGTTTCTGTGCCTCTGGCTGCTCTGAAGCCTGACCGGTGGTCGTAAATACAGCCAACACATTTGATGTGGCACATTAGTTGGTAGATGACCAAATTCTCAAAAGGTTTGCCCAAGAAAGGGGTAGTGGAGATAGGGTGGTAGCTCAACGGGCAGGAAGTGTATGCAAATGGATTTTTTAGGAGGGGATGCACAAGGGAGTGCTTATGTGTGATGGTAAGGATCCAGTGACAAAAGAGTGATTGCAGAACTCAGCAAGAGGGAGCGAGGGTGGCAATGTTGTCCTTGATAGTTCTAGCGGAGCAGGGAAGCCCTTGTTTTGAGGAGACTTTCATAGAGCAAAGAGTTTTGGTGATCTCCGGTGCTATGGGAGAGCAGGAGGGATAGAGCGAGAGGGGCCAGGGGAGGCCTAGTTGCAGTTGAAGGAGGGAGGGGAGTAGAGGATATGATATGATAGTTTATTTATATAGCGCCTATACACAATGTGTTTCAAAGCGCTTCAAGGCAAGGGAGGGAACAAGGGAAAATACAACAACATTCTTACAGGCCATGAACAGTAAGGATGTGAAATTAACTATCATACTCGGCCTGACGACATTTCAGATAGTACAAGTGCTAAAACATAGATAAGGAAGGGAGGGGGAGAGTGGGAAGGAAATGGAAACAGACAGGCGACTTCCGTACTAGGCCTGACGACATTTCTGGTAGAGCCGGAGGAAAACAAAAGGTGAGGGAGAGGGGTGCAGAAAGGGAGGGGAGGAACAAAACAAGCGACTATCGTACTAGGCCTGACAAAGTTTCAGATAGTGCTGGAGGGAGGGGGGGGACAGTAAGGGGATGGGGGAGCGACAGACGAGGTTGCTATCATACTAGGTCCAGGGAAAATTCTGATAGAGTAAGTGCATAGAAGAAAGTATGGGGAGGATGGGAGGATATAGGAGAGGGGAGGGGAGGAGAGAACAGTCAACAAGAGTGGAGAAGCAAGAGGGGAGAGCGAATACAATTGCAGAAGTCAGTAGTAACACATAATGTTGCAAGCCAGGATACAAGATGAAGATGTGAAAAGCATGATTCAGGGCCACCATGAGTAAAAGATGCAAAGGAAGTCCAGCATGAGAGTTGAGAAAGGGTGACACAGCGTGAATCAATGAAGTCCATAAAAGTAAAATCCAGCATTGGCCACAAGACAGTGGTGAAACCAGAATGTTTGAGGTCAGACTCCTGTGTGAAGGAAGGGGGGGGCACAATACGGGGGACCAGAGAGGTTGGGGAGGCCTGTGGGGACAGAGGGTGTAAACACATGTTGGTGCATGGTTACCTTCTGTCGTAGCAGGGGGTCAGACCCTGGATCCTCCTGGTCCGAACAGGTCCAAACAGGAATTGCCCTTTTCGGAGAGTGAGGACAGGATTCCCTGAGATTTTGTTGAGAAGTACAAGGCCAAAGCCATGCAGAGGCCTGGGAAGGAAGAGGAGAAGTAGATAATGCAGTACGATTGGCAAGTTCCTTACAGATTTTTAAAAGTTCTGCCGTGTTATTGGTGGCCTCAGAGATGCAGGCTTGAATATTGGCCCGCTTCTTGGACGGGATGTAAAGTCTGTAAGGATTGGGATGGGGTGTAATTTAAGATCTCGTTATTTGCAGATGATATCTTATTCTACGTGATGGACCCAAGGGATTTCCTGAAGGAGATGGAAACACTGGATTAGTACAGTGCCTCAGCAGGATTTAAAATCAATCACACAAAGTTCTACATTCTTTCAGTTGGTACACTAGCGACTCCATCCGGGCTCATTCAGGATTGAATGACTTTAGTAGATGAGGCAATAACGTATTTGGGTATTAGGGTTTCAAGGAAATTTACAGACTTGTACCAGCTTCATTATGACCCAATTATGTGGGAGTTTAAGCGACATTTGAAGAGATGGTTCTACCGCACACTCTCTTGGTTGGGGAGAATGGCAGTTTTCAAAATGAACATACTTCCTTGTTTGTTGTTTCTGTTTATGATGCTTCCCACGCCCCTGCCTGAAAAGTTCTTTAAAGAAGTTGATCATAAAAGCTTAGGCTTTGTGTGGCCGAATAAAAGGAGTTGTATAGTGTGTAATATTCTAGTGCTTTCTAAGAGTGAGGGACGTTTTGGATTCCCAAACCTTTTCTGATATGATAAGGTGGCACAACTCAGGCAGATGCTGGAACACATAGAGGATATGAGGACCTATTGTATTTGCCTGGAAGATTATGTTAGATACCCAAAAAAGGTAAGGGACTTTTTATGGGTACCTACTAGATCTATCCCTTGAGAGGTACGTGTGCACCCCACATTGGGAGTCCTTTGTATTCTGTGGAGGAATAACAGGATGAATAGAGATTTATGCTTGTGGCCTTCCCCCTTGAGCTCACTGTGTGGCCCTCCATTTTTGCTGGGCCAATTGAGGGTCAAAACAACCAAGAAGTGGTCAGACCTGGGTCTCAAGAGAGTAGGTAATCTCATCCTCAGTGGTAGATTTAAGGACTTTAGTGACGTTGGGGAATGAAAATATTGGAATATTTGAATACATCAGACTTAAAGGCTTAGTCCTGAGCCCAGGGTAGAGAGAAGGTCTGCTCCAAGATCTCACACTGTTTAAGATGGTCCTTGAAAAGTCCCAATCAAGTAAAATTATTGTTTCTCATAATATAAGACATTGATCCTGAATACCATTGAGGGGAGGCTGAACTTCAAGGCTTACTGGGACTGTCACATTTCATGGTAACCTTTCAACACATTCTATTGAACACACCACAATCTGAGCAACATCCCAAGCAGGAGAATCTTGCAATCATCAACTAACTGGTGTCCGAAGCAGATTTGCTCTGGAGTGGCACTTGACACCTTTGACACCAGTAGACAGCTTTACTTTACACGGCTCCCCTCGGGCAGGTCGTTCATCGCTTTCACTCTCTTATTCACAGTATTCTTATTTTGTGATACTTTCACAATGTCATTCATTAGTCAGCATTTTTGAACATGTATCGCTTACCACTCTGACAGAACATTTCTGCAAAATCCAATTCAAGTATTACATTCATCTTAATTTGTTCTGTTACTTCACTTCAAGGCTTTTGAGAACATGCCGACCACACGCATCCACTCTGCTGCAATGTAATTCATTCACCTCTATACGCACACCGGGTTTCCTTGCATTCTCTTGAAACTCACTGGCTGCAATGTACTTTGCTTCAGTTTGCTCAGTAAGATGCCATCTGAGATTTGAGGTCAGGGTCTCGCTGCCTGCCCCTCAAATGCCCCTGGATGGTTACTGCCATCCAGGGGAATGAGCAGTTATTGGCCACTGCATGGGACCGGTCCCTTCCACGGTACCCTTCTCCCACCTTCTCCGGCTCTTTGGAGACACTGCTCTCTCGCAATACAATGACAGCTTCTCTCGCTCTGCTGGCCTTCAGCGGCTCAGTGCACTGTTCTCCTCTGGCTTCCTGTAGGCTGGGGTGGCTCTTCTGCTGCTCTCTCCTCACCCAGGCTTCTCGCTCGCTCTGCTTTTTGTGGACTTCACCTTTTATACACCTGTGAGTCTCTAACAAGCTACAGGTATGAAGTCCCATGCTCAATTGCCTGACCACCGTTAGCCCAATAATAGGACATGCCTGACCTTCAGCTCCATATCCTTCAGGCACCCTCTTCTTCGTCCCTGCACTATAGTGATGTCTCCTATAGAAAACCTTCATTACTCTTGGTGTTAGTTTCTTCTTCTTCTCAGTTCTTAGTCTGACTTCAAGGGGAAAAGTAGGATCTGAACACCAATATCCTACAAAAACTGAGGGAGGATTGGATAAGTTAATGTCAGGAAAGGGGAGATACCATGTTTTGCCTTCAGGTACCCTCTCTCCATTCCCCACTGACCTTTCACCTAGGTGATCCTCCCTCGCAAGTCCACCCCCAAGGTTGGGATCCAAAAGCGATGGCCCTTCCCTGGCCACCCGAACAGATGATCCCTGGGGAGTAAATCTGAAAGTACCTTCAGGTTTCTCATAATACCCAGGAAGTGACTTTACTTACTTTATTTGTCTAGGTCTGCACACATCAAGACCTCCTATGCTCTTCCATGCTTGTGCAGTTCACAGAGCAGGAGTAAAGGGATCTCACTAGCTACACACACCATGGAACTAGTCTATTAATTATGTGTGTTTCCATAAGTACATACACTTTCTGAAATGTTCACTAACTTTAAGGGATGCACAATTAATATATCTATTTCTACCCCTCAGTTCTAACAAATAATAGGTGCCAGGATGTACTGCAGTTTCTTTTATAGGATCACTCACCACAAGATGAACTCCCCTTTTAGATAATGCTTACATCAGGATTTCTTTTGGCTGAATCACAGACAGGTGGGCACCCCATTTTAAGGACTGCTTCAGTTATCCCCCTCCAGGAATAGGTAGACATTGGTCAGCAAGATGGGATCAGCTTCTGCTTTCTCTTCCACTGAAGAATGTCTGGGACATTCGGCCTCATTTTCAGGGCTCTGATATTAATTCAAAATAGGTCCAAACAGACAGCAATCTATTTAATCTCATGGTTATTATCAATCCACCTTTCTCTCCTTCTTCAGTCAGTCAGTCAGTGAGCCAGTGAGTTTCTTCAGTGAGTGTCCATGAGTAAGTGTCTAACTCTCCCTTGTCTGTGGGTGATTGATCTATTATAGAACAGAAAACCCCACAATTTGAGGTGTGTATGATTTTCCCAATCTAATTGGTCAATGCATGTGAATGGACAATGTTCCAAAAGAGACATCACAGTAGACCTACCCCTATGCAGTCATTGGGCATATTAATGAAGGAGTAACATCTACACCCTGTTTCCCTCCCATTTTAATACATGTAATCTCAGAGATTTTTTACATCAAAATGTATTACATTCTGAAACATTAAATTCCTCCTATGTGACCACTTTAATCATTTGCTCATCAGATTACTCTTTCTAGCACACATGAATTGATACACATTTTATCATTATAATGCAAATAATTCCAGAGTTATAGATGTTCTTCTTTAACTCACTAAAACATTTATATTCAAATTATTTTTCCATCTCGACATCACAGGTTTGTCACTGTGAACGCTAGGCTACATGACACACAGGTGTGCTTCATTTCTATGCTACAAAATACACTTGTTTTCAAATGTGCATTTTAAAACTACATTTTAAATAATTGGGTCCATATAATAATGGATATTCAGTTGAACATTTCAACGACTTAATGATTTCTCTAAGAATTGGTTTAAGAGATACAGGTGATATAAACAATCCAATGTACATTTTAAAGGGTGTTTTCCTTCATACAAAAAATGTTGCATTACAATTACACTTCTGTCTAGATACAAAGACTATAAACATGGCAATTTTCTATTGAGTCAGGGCTGGAAATTTGGTGTGAATGATTCAGGACTAGCCCATATAGTAATTATGGCTCAAGGCCTGGCGGAAGAGAGTCTTTGTACAGTGTTACTTCTGTCTCCTTTTAAGAGGTTTTCAGATATGCAGTCCTGCTAAGTGTTAATTATGTATGTTCAGGAAATCCTGCAAGATGGTGTTAATAAATTTGACTGAGCCGAACCACAGATTCATCTGATTTTTTTTTTTAATGTTCAGGCCTAACACACCCACAGGGCAAGTAGTAAAACTAAACACTTAAAATGTAAGGTGAGGTCTCCTTTGCTTTGCCTGTTGGCAATATGATCTGTATCTGAAGTAAGCATGCTTCGAAGAGTTTATTAGCTTGGAAAAGGAACTTAGCTGCCATTCTGTATGCTGGGGTTGGGGAATGTTTGTGTGAGTTGAAGGGATTCCCATATGTCAGAATTCAATGTTGGCTCCCTTTAAAGTTGGTTTCAGTCACAACTGCAGCATATTCCCTCATTTTAACAAAGGTTGCAGGCAGGTTATTTTCTGGCACTTGAACTCTTCATCTCAGGCCTTGTCAGCTTGTCATGCCTTGTCACCTGTAGTCCTAAAATATTTGAAGATATTCCACATTTAGCATGTATATTTAATAGGGATATCCTTACAATAAAAGTAAAAAAATCCTTCTCTTTCTGGTTGGCAAACAAATCGTGGCTGTCATACTCTTCAGCCTCTCTGCGTTTACATTTTGCTGCTGTTAATATAATGGTGGACCAATTAAGTTTCCTCATCTCATCTAGCACATCATGAACATCTGGGGTGAAGCACTGAAATGCTTTCATTTGTTCCTTGTACATAGATGTTGCTGATTAAAGTCACTATTCAAGGAAAAGACCTCCCCTTGTGGAGTTTCCCAAGGCACATCTATCTCATTGTGGCTCTTCAATGGCTACATAAAACCCTTATTGAATCCTCATTGGTATTTTTCTTTCATGCAATTTATGGTTTTCACAGGTCAAGAAGATTAATCCGGGAAAATATTTGAGATTTTACATACCGTGCTCGCAAATCCCGATATAATTTGCTCCTATGAAAACCCAGAAAATGAATTAATAACTTGTTTCTATTGAAGAAAATATGCTCTGCATAATTTTCGATTCCTCAGCATTCTATTTTAAATATACTTCCACAACATTTCATTTACAGGCACACACTCCCCATCCAGTGACATAACTTATAAACACAGTTGCCCCAAATCCATTCAATTGACCACTGGAATATATATTATTCCTCGTGCATTTAATCCAAATTATTCATGGTAACTTTACTCACTTCTGGTTTCTTTTTCAAAGGCCTGTGACTGATAGAGACATCCACAGCTCAAGGCAACTCCACCAGACAAGCTCTTCTTTGCTGCTTTCCCTAAAAACTCTCCCTCGCTTCCTTTGTGTTTGACTTTAAATACCCCACAAACTCTATCCATGCAGCATAATTTGATGCAGACATTTCTGATTGGACAAAGTCTGTGTTTGGTTTCCTTCACTTACATACACCCTGAGGATCCTCCTCTTTTGTTTCCATTGGCCAAATGTTTTAACATGCCATTAAGGGGTGTAATGAGATTTGTTATACCTCCCTTCAGAAATTATGATCAAACTATTGTCAAAGTATGTGTATATGGGTCAAAGTTTGTAATGAAAGGACAGTAGTACAACTATATGTTTCCTAAGGTAACAGCTCCATCTAGTGGTGACAACAGGAGCAGGCAGTCTCTAAATTACAGTAGGTTTTCAGTCACACAGTAGGACCACTATTTGTTTCCTATGGCAACAGATCCCTCTAGACGTGACATCAGGCAATGTGGGCAGTCTCTACTGCGCATGACTGCATCGGACAAACCTACATCTGACCTTTCATTATATAGGATTTAAAAGAAATGTTTTTCCCTTTGTAATGTCTTATATGGCTCTGTGCCATTAATAAGAGCTGTATATTCATAATCAAAAGAACATTCTGAATTAAGAGACACCAAGCTGGTTTCTGTAGCTGCATGCAAAGCAGTTATACTTTTTAAAATATGCAGTTTAAATAATAATTTGTACATTTTAATGCATCTTTTTTATTTGTGTGTGACTGGTGTCGCACCACAGGATTCAAATCTAGGCTTGATTTTAAAATTGGGCAAAGGGTTACAAAATAAGAACTGCAAATGCATTTCATTATCTGTTTATTTAAAAACCCATTATTTCTAAGGCTGAACAGAATTATGTTTGCATCTATTTTGCTAAGAACATAAAACATCTGCTGATAAAGATACCCTGTTAAACGAAAATAATTTGAACATGCTATTTTCATAAAGCAGACACTTAGTGGGTGAGGCCTTGTTTATTGCTCTGCAGGTGAGAGCTCATGGTCTCTTAAAAGCATAATGGCTTGAGAATGCAGTCATCAATGTCATTCCATGGTGTACATAAAGCTAACTTTAAAAACAAACACACAAGATCATGACAATCCTGAATTTGGATGTATTTTTATTTTTATAGTTTTTTGCATGCATGCCTTTGCGCTTGATACACAAAGCTGTGTCCATGATGTGTTAATGGCTTAATCACAGTGATTAATAATGGGGGCTGTTTTACAGAAAGCTGATATCTGCATAACAACCTTTCCAGAGTTCAAACTAAATTGATAATGTTGAGGTTGCATGTAAAAGGAAAGTGTGAACTAATTTTGTAATTAATCATCTTGTGATTTGTTAATAATAATAATATTTATTGTGTTATAGTTTAAATTATAAACTTTACACAAATTTCACGTTACATACCATATAGTATTAAAACATGATCCAAATACAATTTTAGATACAAATGATTCAGAATCCAAATACAATTTTAAATACAAATAATTCATATCTTTTACAGAAAAAGTTAAGATAGAAGAATATATAATCTATATACATATATTTCATACAATCTATTTGGTATTTACCCGCATATAATGAATATAGTCGTCTAAAGAGTTATACCCAACCTAACTTCAATTTGCAGCCAGATAGTGTACAGGACTGTCAGCAAACGTATGCTGTTAGAGTTGAGACAATGATGCCAAAATAAAGCTTCCCCAATATGCGTGATTTCATGGACATAGCTGGCAAAAAGAGGGGAAAATATGCTGGCCATCTCTGGACATTCAGTCAATAGATGCTTTGCCGTCTCCAGCTGCTCTTGAATTTTACATAGTCGGCATATGCGCTTCTCAACAGCAATCATATCTTTTCTCCCTGTGGTCATAAGCGTAGGTAGCTGTTCCAGTCTGAGCAACAATATGAACCGTCTAAGTCTGACAGATGGACAGATATTCAGATATTTCTGGGCTTTCCTAAAGTCAAACAATCTATATTGCACAAAATGGTAACTGCTCAGGCTCTTAATTCTCCAGCCAATCCCAGAGATCTACACGTTTGCTTAGTGCTCTGTTTACTTCCTCTGAGTATTTACCATCTCTGTGTTGCCAGCCTATTTCGCGGAATAGATTATTCATCTGGTCGACAGTTGTAGAGATCAAACTTTCCTTTTCTAATTCCTGATGGACCACTGTTAGTAGGCCATTACTTACATCTCGGGTCATTCTAAGATAAAGCGAGGCCCTCTTTTTCAGTACTAAAGCCTTTAAGGAGGTCAGACCCAGTTCTAGTCTGATAATGGCCACAGGGACGGAGGGGCCCAGAACATGTCGCCAAAATGTACCCTGTAGCATCTGTAGCCATTTCAGATCAGACTCCAGGAGGCCTTCCAAGCCATATATTACCGCTGGAGCAAAAACCTGGATATAGAGTTGACGAGTCCCCCACAGGGTAAAACCGCCTTGCCCAACAGTAAATCTATGGAACAAGGCAGTCAATTGTGATGCTTCAATACGGCGTGTTTGTTTACAGGCGACATAATCTCCACGATCTTCAAAATCTATGCCTAAATAGCAGTACCGAGGGACATAGGAAATGTTCGCTAGCCCTACTGTAAGTTGCACACGTGAGGCCTTCTTTTTTGTATATCTCATAATCTTTGTTTTTCCTAGGTTAATACTCAGCCCATTCTTTTCTGCGTACTCCCAGAGTGCAACCGCCGATCTACGCATCCCACTGATGGTATGGTCAAATACCACCAAGTCATCTGCATAAGCTAATACTGGGCAACTTGTTTTTCCAATTCTCGGCGGACAATTGCTAACATCATTTATAGCATCTGGGATATCATAAACATATAGGTTATAGATTAGGGGTGCTGTTACACAGCCTTGTTTGACTCCCCTGTTTTGCACAATGTTTTCAGTTGTGTGGCCTTCTTGGTCCAGCTTCAATTTAACTGAGTTGTTCGAATGCAAAAGTCTAAGATAATATATTAAGCCTTCCGGACAGCCCATTGATTGTAGTTTTTTCCACAGACGGCTACGAGGTATAGAATCAAATGCCGCAGATAAATCTATGTAAAGTGCGTAGAGAGGGGCAGATCCACTTCTCAATGCTCTAGATCGCAAGATATCCATTACCATGATGTTATGGGCAGTAGAGTAGCCTTGTCTAAACCCACTTTGGACTCTAGACAGTACTCCTTTACCCTCGGCCCAAGATTGTAATTCATTGAGCAGAAGTGAGGCAAATATCTTTCCCGTAACATCTAACATTGAGAGCAACCTATAGTTGCTTGGATCAAGTCTATTACCCTTTTTAAAAACGGGAATTAATATTGCCGTCTGCCAGGAGCAGGGTATTTTACCTGTTATTACGACTTTCTCAAACAGGATATTTAGGAGACTCGCCCAAAACTCACGGTACGCTTTCATAACAATGTTGGCCAGACCATTGGGTCCCGGTGCTCTTGACAATTTTATCTCTTTAATTTTATTCAGGATGAGCTCGTATGATATAGGAAATGGGACCTCACAAGGCGGGCTGCCCAACATTGTTACTTCCTCGCCCTCTATATTTCTGTTTTCCCGAAATTTTACCCACACTCTCGCTTCAATAGGGTTAACTAGAGCCCTCCTCTGTGGGCCTTGTGCCTCGCTCAGAAGGGACCAGATGTTACGGGTCTTTCCTTCACATATGGTTCTCACCAGTTTTTGCCATGAGAGTAGCTTATCCGCCCTTTTTTTTGCCTTAATGGCTGACCTGAATCTATTTTTGATCTCTCTAACTGTTCGATAATATACTTCTCCAAGGGCCATTATTTTCTTGGCCCTTCGCAGTTCAGCTCTACAGTTGCGTTTCATATCTCGGATTATTTTATCAAATGGCAGTTTATTTCCCCCACTACCCATCATTTGCCCCATAGGAGCAACCGCATGTTTACCTGCAAAAACACGAATCCAATTCTCTATGGAGTTAATGGTCATTGCCTTAAGTTTGGACAGCTCATTGGGCTCTACTGTTCCCAAAGTTTCGACTGCACATACTATATTTTTATCAGACCAGGAGATCCTAGTACCTGCATTGTTGACTTTTACCATACCCACATTACTATATGGGGACTGTTTTCTGGGGATACTCATCACACATTTTAAAGCCGCATGATCACTCCACTCATTAGGCATAACTATCAGATCTTCAATCTGCTCTTGAAGCCTGGGGCATATAAATACATAGTCCAGCTTGCTATGAGAAACACCATTGGACCATGTATATTGCCCAGGATAGTCACTGACAGTTCTACCATTGAGCATTATCATTTCCCAGGATTCGAACAGGTATTCCCATACATTGCCCTTCTCATCTTTTCTATTATGAGCCATAGCTCCCTTTTCTCTCAATTTCGGATTCTGCGTTTTGCACTCCCATCCTCTCATGTGGCAATTGAAATCTCCCACAACCATTACCCCCGCATCAGTAGTTGTGTGTAGCCAATTCGCCAACAAGTCCTGTAAAGAGTCTTGCAATTGTTCATTCAATGTTGACCCAGGAGGATTATACAGGCTCACCAACAAAAATGAGCCGATGGAGTCATCACCATCAAGTATCACTTCGACTGCAAGTAGATTGCTTTCACAATTACATTCAATCTGCCTGGACCCCAAAGTGTTAACCACTCCTATAGCAAGTCCACCAAAAGGCCTGCCCTTCTCGCCTCTTGAAGCGGCTGAGTGGAACAGCGTATAACCATCTAATAACAAAGGGTCTATGGCCCATGTCTCTTGTAGACAGAAACAGCTGCATTTAACAAACATTTTCGTGGAGCCCTCTAATGAAAGTAAATGTGAGAAGCCCCGGCAGTTCCATGATACAATAGATAGATTTCATTGTTTCCTTAAAATCTCGGGAAGGGCATTAGTCAACCAGTTCAGTACTTGTTGGACATCAGCTACTTCTATCTTCTTGTCTATAGGTTTGTTTGGGCAGATTGCTGTTTCCACACAGATGGCAACTTCTTCCTCCGGGCAGCATGGATCTATTTCATTTAAGTCAGCATCCACTTCCACATCTGCCGTTTTTAATTCTTCTTTGTACTTTCTTAATAAATCCGCCGTAGCCAAAAACTTACAATGAAGCGCAGAGACATTTGGATTGGGGCCTTTCAAAGGTTCCACAAATTGGAAGTCATCTGAGGTTAATACCCGGAGTTGTGGAACAGAATATAGTCTTATCAGCAATTCCGATCGTGATAACCATTTGTTGACCTTACTCTGGTAGAGGTTCTTAATCAGGCATATACGACTACCTTTCTTCTCATTCTTAGCTAGCTTAGTGGCCGCTTCTTCAGCTAGTGGGTCTTCCAGCACTGTCAGTTGACATGCTGGTCTAGCCGTGTCTGCTGCGGTGCTATCGCTCTCCTCCACCTCTTCCACCGTCTCTTCCATTTCTTCCCGGTCCAATTTGGGCTCTTGCTCAGGGAGTAGCCAACTGGTCAAATATCCATCACGGGCTGCCTTCCTTTTCTTGGCTCTTGCTACTCTTTTCCTGATTTTCTTAGTTAGTATTCCCATCGCGCTCTTCTCTAGCGTTGTTGATTGTGTTGCACTATCTATTTTATCCTTATTTGCTTTTCTTGCTAGCCTCTTCTGTTTTTTAGAGAAGAATGGGTCAGAACTACTCATCTCCTCCTCGATTTCCAAGTTTTGTTGCTCATCAGTCTCACTTGCCATATGGATAGCTTCAGATAGGTTTGCTTCTGCATCTTCGACAGAGATCGATCTCCCCTTATTTTCCCTGACTAGAATATCCATATTGGCCAAAATCCACCCCGACATTTTCAACAAGATCTTGAGCGCAAATTGTAATGATGCTACCGATGCCTGGATCTCAGCAATTTCAGCTGCCCCTGAGTATAGTTTATCTGAGCATTCAATTTCTTCGTCGGGGTCGTCTTCCATCGAAGCCAATGCCAAATTAGGTGAGACGGAAAGTCTGTCTAATCCTTCTCCTACCGTAGATGCCCCTGACGGTATGCTCATTGGTTTATCTGTCTGTGATCCGCTGTTGTTGCTCAGTCTTGCAACAGATTGTGGCGTCATGCTTCTTTGCATATTCAAGCATAAATCTAATAATGAGTTATTGTCAATATCTTCGAAATTTGACTCATTCAATAGAGCATTTTCTTGTTGATCGGGTGTATCTTCTTCAATTATGGTCGAGTTTATTTCTCGAGGAGGAAAGAAAGAAGTAATCGCACCTTGCTTAATGGGGGAGTTTTTTTTTACTTTTACTTTAGGTATCAGTTTTTCCATCTCAACCTTCTTGTTGACAAGGCCCTGGGCAACTGCTCTTGGATTGGTTTTCCTTAGATTGTACACTGGATGATTCCGGTTCTTGCCTGATTGCATTGAGAGGACCACCGATGGAATCCCTGCCAATGGTTGATCGGCTTGTCTCAGTGACCCTCAATTTGCGGGGTTCTACCCACTATGTTACACTCCGTTGTTATTCAGTACCTGGATCAAAGGCGCAAGCCCGCAGTCTCCAGGTATTTGTCGGAGTCGAGAAGTCAACCCAACAGGGTATGTATGTGCCTCCTGCGCGTTTACACCTACTGGGCGTTCAGCCTTAGCGCTATATCAGGCTGCACCTCAGCCGGTACCACACATATACTACGTTATTATATGGCCACCTGCAGGGCCGCCTCCACCTAGCGCTAGATGTACCAACAGCAGTAATGGCTAGTGCTTCTGTAGTAGGTGGCCAGGTACCACTGCTCCACTCCTGTTCAGCAAGAGCACAATCTTCCCAGCAATAATACAACACAGGAGGTCTCTACAAGCAGCCTGCTGCGCCCTTACTGAGCAGCACAGACACAGTGCAAAGTATCACCCAGTACTACAGTACCCACAGGTACTAACAGCGCAGATCAGATACGAAATATCCCCCCGTTCCGCTATTCATCCCTCAGGCACCCACCTGGGCGTACCCCCTCACCCCAATGGAGCTATGCTGTATCAGGGTACGGGAGAGGAGGAGGGGAAGGGGTAGGGCGGGAAGGGCTCAGCTAAAGGGGCAGCGCAGCCTGCTGAGCAATGTACCTGCACTATTCAGTGCAGCTCGCCCCTGCGCTACTCAACCCTTTCCGCCTTTTGTCCACCTTTGTCTTTTACCCACCGTAGGTGCAAGCGTGACAATAGTAGCACTCCACGAATCCCGTAACTCCCCCTCAGTCCGTTGCCACACTCTTTATATCCGTGGATGTCCGTGGATGCGGGTACTGGGTACCAAAGGGAGGTGCGGGGGGGGCAGGAGGGCGGACTCTGGCGAGTTCCACTGATGCAACGGCGCGAGCTCGTACCCAAACGCTCGGCCTCGGTCTTGCAGGTTCGAGGAAGGGACCTCACACGCTGTCTGACGCTGTCTGACGCCGTCTGACTCAGGCCGCACCTCACTACGACAGCAACGAGCAGCACCGCATACGAATAGAATAGAGGCCGCCTCCGAGTCAAGTCTCCAAAAAAATGATTTGTTAAAGGTTATTTTATAACCAGATAACTATAAAGAAAAAAAGAAAGTGCTTTCCTAGTGTAATTTGTAGTAGTAATAACAGTTTAATCAAGAATAAGCCTATGAACAAATTGAACTCAATCCATCAGATGGCTTCAAATACACATTCTTTCTATCCTCTCCTTGCAGAATACTGTGTATACGCCTGCATGTTTTTCATGAAAGATAACTGTTAAAACACAACATGTTTTGCATTAGCTAATTTTCTTTTTAAAATGAAAGACTTGTATTGTTATGTTTTCAGTTACATGGCTTTTGAATGCATAGCCGCTCAAAATGCACATTGTTTAATGAAAAGCATTACATTCATATTAAATAATTGGCACACTTTATTACTGCTTACTGTTGAGTTTACTCTGCCCTTATTTATGCACTTAGGTCTTCAGGAATGTAACTAAGGTTTAGCCATCATTTGTAACCCCCAACTCTCCTCTCTACCTGGCGTCTGAATCATTCTCACATGTGGCACATTATAAAAACCTAATATATGAATAAAATGTCTGTGTCTTTGTCATTAACCAGTCAGCTTCCATGTGAGTTCTCCCTCTGAAGGAAAACATTAGAATTACAAGTGACTAGGATGGCAATGGGTCACAATGGTATAAGTGCCCAGAGTTCATAATGGATGTTCATAAAAAATAG
The DNA here is from genome assembly GCF_040938575.1 of Ambystoma mexicanum. NCBI lineage: Eukaryota > Metazoa > Chordata > Amphibia > Caudata > Ambystomatidae > Ambystoma > Ambystoma mexicanum. Next base: position 1,502,272,519 of record NC_090921.1, read on the forward strand.
GCACACTTTTGCTTACTCTACTGTCTGTAACATTTGTTTACACCACTGTACCATATCCCTTATCTCAAAGGAGCTCATAATTTACTAGCAGAGTATTGTACCACCAGGGCCAGTAAAATATGTTGGCAATCTTTTGTGATTGTACTATGAACATCTCAACATGGAACAAGTAGTCCCGAACAGACGTGAGCTTTATTTCATGCTACGAGAGTTGGACATGCAACGTCGTTGGAGAATTACGGAGCAAATATCAATGGGAGAAACTGTGAGCTACCAACGCATATTCATCTTGCATTGGGACCTGTCTTACTGTAACAGTATGACTAGAGTATTACTTTGTGAACTGTGTTTTTTCTAGCATTCGAGAGACTTGGGATAGCTACGGACTATCCATTTTCCTGCAACACCTCAGAAATCCTGAGAAACTTGCCTTATTTAGTAGTTGAGTTTACTTTTTTTTAGATAATATAATGGGGTCCTGGTAGTGTAAAACTAGTGCACCAATTAAATCACAGCTTTTGTATTCCTTCTTTTTTACTGTGTTCTGTTGTTCATGGGTATGACCATTCAGACATTCAGAGTCTCATGTGAATTTTCTATCTCTATCTCATAATGGCAAGTCGTATATGGGGGCTGGCAGGCCACTGCATTAGACGTGACACATGGCATGCACTCCTGTACAGGTCCTTGGCATTCCTAAAGTAATTTGGTGTTTTGAAGCATTGTGAAATTTAACTCATTAATGAGGTTATAAAATGAAAATAAGAACGTGTTTTTCCATATAGTTCTAAAGCAGAAGGTTGATTTTAGAATTACCCAAATTAATTGTACTGAAATATTCAACATCAGGAAATAAGTGTGAGTCTGCCATCGAATAGGATAACCTGTGAAGTTCAATTCTGTGCATCTGATTCATTGACCAGCTGAACAATCGTACAAGGAAACAAATGTTAGTGATTTCATGCAACCATACCGAGCTGCATGAGTCAATGGCCTAATACATGATGGCACAAGCCTGATATGTACGTGATATGTACATGATACCATTGATATTGCAACAGTAGTGACATATAAAGAGCTTCATCCCCTCCTGCCCCCCGGAGAGCACTTTAAAAAGAGAGGTGTGTTTTTTTTCTGCATTATTTTTTGTTCCACTCTCCTGCCCCACTTAACTCAATGCACCATTCACATCTTGAAGACTGCAATGGGTGGCGAGAGTTAAATGTCTTGACTGCATGTCTCACTGAACAAGCTACACATGAGGTACACCGGAAGGCAAACATATAAGGAACCATGGAATCCCAGAAGGGGCTGTGTAAGCTGTACGGTTTTTCAAATGCTTTATGTCATCTCTGTCTGAGGAAGTGGCCAACACGATGAAAGCTTGAACATAAATGACTTTGTTATCCTTATTAAGGTATTGACGTGTATCCTTTTCGATCAACACTAATATATTTAATGAAATACCAAGATGCAGCGATGTTCTGTCTCATTCCGGCATACACTGGACGACACATAAATCTCTGATTCGAGAATGGGTGCCGACAGGGAGAAAAAAGCTCCGGACAGAGTTTTAGCGGTTAAAAATGCATTTTATTGTAGAAGAAAGAGTAACCGAAATCTTGCTGACAACCAAAGAGAAAACGCTGCAAAACATAGAGAAAGGACCAGTCAATTAAAAACATTGGCACTCTACATTTCTCATAAATTAAAGTGCTCTTTTGTAGTTTGAATACCCTAGTGAAAATACTAAGGGCAAGATTATAAAGTTACTGCGTGCATAATAAATGATCAAAAAAGCGTCTTGTGCTTTAGTGCAAATCCGGTTTGCCATGTTTTTCCAATGAAGTTAATTAAACAATGAAAAACAATGCTATGGCAATTCCAGACATTATCATTCAAAATGTATTGCATTCTACATTAATATATTTATATTATCTTGACATTTACTGAAACTAGCCTGTGACTTACAGCCTTGTACACTTGGCAGGGTTGCACGGCCTTTGTATTGCATTATGCAGATGGTTTTAGGAAAGCAGCAACTGGCTCCTCAGACAGAGAAGACACTTGGTTATTCTCTACCTTTCAGTTTGTTGTGTCTGCTGTGCTTAGTCGTAGGTATCCTTGTTGTGGCTTTTGGAGGAAACATAAATGACTTTTTGAGAGCACAGCAGTGTGTAACATGTGGTTATTGAGTTGTGGGCATAGGGTGGTTTGTCTATTTGCATGGGAATGAAATCACTTATGTTTCAATAATTTTTACTGTGACATTTCAGGAGACAATCGCTCTTCTATTACATACAATGAATGATTAGGTGTTTTAGGAGCCTTGATAAAATAGGTTTCACGAGCATTGGAAGTTGTTTAGGGCCTTTATCCATAATGTGATGTGGGGTCTCTGAAAACAAATCACACCCATCCACTCTGCAATGTGCTATCTGTAAGGTACTCATAGTCGCAACAATAAAGACATACACGAGTGATCACGATTCAAGGGTGTTTATTGAACAATGAATGCAGGATGGAAAAACGCCTAACCTAAACCTAAATCTAAGATGGGAGCAAGCTTCAACAATCAAATTAAAAATAAGGCATCCCACGTGGCATCTTGTCAAAGTAAAAAGGCCTATACTAACAAAAACCTATTGCCAAATCCTTACAACTAATTATTGAAAGAGAGTGGGATAGGGAGTTCAATAAAGGAACAATGGTTCATAAATAATAAGTCAGGATATGATTGCCAGGGGTCTCCCTTCCCCACGTTTTCAGCACGGAACAAGGTGGGTCTCCTGAGCACAGCAAACACTGAAGCTTTTCCAGCACGAGTCCAGTCAACAGTTCCATTCCAGCTATCAAGTTCTTCGATGGTTAAGTCTCTTTTGAATAAAAAGTCTCTTCGAGGCAACAGACAAACACAAAAGTTCTTTTCCATGTATGGCTTTGGGTGACGGCCTCACCCCTAGTTTCCCCTCTTCCAGGCGCAGACCTATCCCAGTCATACCCGAAAATTTAATTTAAAAGTTCCTTTCTCAATTAAATTTGCATGGTGATTTTCCATCCCTGGATCTCCCTCCTTCGGGTTCGGACCCCTTTTTAATTTCCACCCTTCCTCCTTTGCATCCACAATGGCTTTTCTTTCCGGTTGTCCCTCTGCAGGGCTTGGATCCCAATGCCAAGGGGGACTCTCTTCTTCCCCTGGTCTTACTATGCTTATGTACTAAAAAAAACGAAATGTCGCTTTGAACCGTTTTTTTAAGCTTCGCCCCTTTCTTCAAAATAGTTCACTGTGGACATCCCTCCGCCGGGTTCACTCTTGTCACCACACTGTTCATAGAACTTTATACTCTTACACGCACGAGTCTGAATGTCTTTTCAAACAATTCACTGTGGACTGCCCTCTGCTGGGTTCACTCTTGTCAACACAATGCTCATGGGACTTCAAATTTCATCCCCCTTTTGTTAGCATCCCACCGCCGTGTTCACTCTTGCCATCCTTTACAACGCACTTCTCATACCATGCAGGATTCATCTCAATCATCTGTCGGTCAAAGACTTTTGAGTGTACCTAGGATTTGACAAGACCCCTGTATGACCACTTTGAACGCCAGCTGCCTTTTCCTAAGGCTTGCTGGTTACTGTAGTTCAAATAGCAGGGTAACCGCCTAGAATGTCTCGAGTGAACACTCATGCAGTGTTTGATTCTGCTATGCTGGTTTTCCCCTTTTCTTATATCAACAGTTCTTTGTTTATTCAAAGTTCAATTAGCCGCTTACTACTTTCGTTCAACACAGTTCAGTTTCTTTATCGGCTTTCGCCTCGGCTCACCAGCGGTGATGAACTGGTTTGCTTTCTTTTCTGTAGATTCAAGACCGTTACCATTGGGCCATGCTTCTCTCACCTGCCTGGTTGTCGGCGGAGCAGGCGCCTAGGCACCGTTGACATCTGCTGCAACACACGTTGGCTATTGTTTGCAGTCTTATGATTCCTTCTCTTGAGGCTTCACGGGTCAATGTCGATAAGGGCAAGGTCACTTCTTCCCTTGGCATCCTCTCAACTTGCGTCATCTTTCACCTCCTCTTGAACTGCTGTGCTGAGTTGGCTCTCACATTGTGCTGTCTGCCTTGCTCATTGGGTGCTGTCGTGGCTCCACCTTTTATCCCTGTGGGGAAGGGAAGGGCTGTCGGGTGTGTGTGTGTGATTCGTGTCAATTGCCTGACTTTGCCTGACCCCTTGTATTGGGACATGTCAGGTAATCGGCTCTGGTATTAGTCCGTTGTCTTTCGTGTTGTGCGAAAGTGTTTGTGTCGAAAAGGGGGGGGCCGTGTTTTGGAATATCCTATGTAGTAAGGGTGGGGAAAAGGTGTTTAAAGAAGGGGGATACTGCGTCTCATCCAGGTGATCCTCCTGCACTGGTCCACCCCCAGGAACTGGATCCAAAAGCGATGGCTGTGTCCTGGCCACCTGGATAACAGATCCCTGGAGACTAGACAGGGAGACACCTTCAGGTTTCTGCAGGAGGTAAATGGAGAATTCCACAGAAACCTGAAACCTTTTTTGTAGGTTGCATGAGCATGTCTACTAAGCTCAGAAGTTGTTACTGTACGGCCCATGCAGTGCAGCCAAGATACACCAGTGCAGGCTGTATGCTCCACAGCTGGCACGTTGGTACCTTTCATGATACAGAAGCACCATGGTCACCCAGCTCCCAAATCACATAATGCTGTGTCCTCAAGTCTGCAAGAAACCATATTACCAAAGTTATTGTCAAGGAAAAAGGGATATTACTGTACCACTGTTCCAGAGACCAAAAGGGGAGAGAAACTCATTTGCCTGGCGCAGAAATTGTCTCTGTCCAGCCTGCACACATCAGTGAGACTCTGTATCCATTTGAGAAGCTATTTATGCAAGTTATTACTTACACTTGATCTTAAAAACGGTACCCATACTTTTTAAGTCTTCGACATAGCACATCATCTGGCAAGTTGCCAACAAGGCATTTGGATCGGGTACCGGGTGAATCACTGAATAATGGAATAAGCAATCACTGACAGTGATTTGGGAGAGACAGGAAATAACCCATTAGAGTTTGGATTGCACATTCTTTTTTTATTATTGTGATATAGTTAAGACAAAAAGTAAATACTTTTCACATATATATTACTTTTACTTTGAGTTCATTCATAAAGAAAAACATAGAAATCAGAAAACATGTATTTATATACAAAGAAAAATGAGAAAATAACTTATCAAACATCAAAACAGGCCATTGTTAAAAACTTTCCATTTTCCCCAGAATGATTTTCAGAAAATGATATAGAGATATAATCAAGCTTTGCTGAGAGCCCCACATTAATAGTATCCAGTGAAGTTCAGTCACTACAGCAATACCCAGTAGGCATGTTCTGTCCTCACCCAAGGCTGAACAAACCGTCACCAGATGTTTTAATCTTTCCACATCTTCACAATTCCCACAAAATCTACAACTCAAGTCTCCCCATGTATGGTCCCATTTACTTGTCCGCTCCAGTGTTGGTAGTTGATTAAGGCAGAAATGTAGATATACCTATCGTAATGTTGGGCATGGAAAGATTGAAATATATTTGAAAATGTCTTGCCTTTTAGTGGTGAATTTTGTGTATTCACCATAGAGTGTATAGAAGCCCAATTTATCCATAGTTACCGCCCAATTATACCTAAAGAGCTTTCTTTTGCTTAGGGACCTGTTAGTAAGTTCTTCCGTAGAGGAACCAATGATTTGCAGAATATTCATCATCCGCTGTTTAAAGCTAGTAATAGTAAAGTCTGAATTCCATGAATCTCTGAATTGTACATTCATAGTAATCAGCCAACTTGCAAAAATGGCATGGGGCACTGCAGGGAGTGTCACAGATTTAGCTGCTACCGTCTTGGAGGCAGCTTGAGGTAAATAGAGCAGCACACCTAGTGAGAGTAGAAGCGAGATCCAAGAGTCTGTCAAGAGCGCTATTTCTCAGACCCTTGCAGAGACCTGGAACAGAGGAAGAGAGGAAATCACAAACTTGCTTAAGCCTATATCTCTGACCGTTGCTGAGAAGAGAAACAGATGAGGAGACAAAGCCACACGCCTGCTGTGGGTTATATCTCAATAACAAAAGGCAAAACGCTGCAGAGAACACAGTACTATAACACTTAGATATGTGCTAAATGGGTAAAGTACCTCTTCGTCTGGGTTATACTGAACCTAATCCCGGACTTATCATTCAGTGTATGATTTGTATGAAAAAACAACACATATGCCGTAACATTTTAGATATACAGTTATTGTATTTCTTATGCATATCAATTTACATAAAAGGCAAAAAATACATAAACAGTAAGAAGCTAAATGACCTTCCAAACTTATTTTTATTATAAAGAAGGGAAGAGGTAACACAAGAAATGATAGTTCACAAGTGGACAGAAACCCAGTGCTAAGGGAGAGAGAATGAATGTAAGTACAGAAAAAAGTATAGAAAAGAATGGACTTGTTTGGAGATAAAGTTGGAAAACGATTCTCAACAACATACAAATGATTGATCGTTTATAAAGGCAAATTAAGGTCTTGGCCCAGTACACCAGGGAGTTGTTATGTATATTCTGATTCAATATATATACATACATCCTTTGATCTTGATTCAGGGCCAGACCTCCTTTTGTACCAGTATAATATGAAATTAAAGTTTTCTTTCGATTGGTCAAGCATTCATTTCTGTAGCTTCTGTAGCTTCTGCTTGTACGTTTTTGTGAAGGAATCTATATTCCTAAAGTTGAGGGATTCTAAACAGTATAGAAACTTTTATCCCATCTGTTGGTCTGCTGATGGGCTAGAGCTTAGTTTTTTTTCAAAATCCAATTAAGGGATTACACAAAAAGCCCTCATTTGGTCTGCTTATGCGTGTAGGGGGATTAAAATGCAAAAACACAACAGTGTGCTTCCAGACCGTCCATAACGTCCAAACGGACTATTGCTCATATGTGCAGTCTAAGATCCAGAAGCAACCCCCATTACTGTTATCCTATACTACCACCTTCATCAGGGTGGAGTCAGAGTACCATATAAGGAAAAGAAAAAGAAAAAATGAATAGAGCTTGAGTCTAAATTGTTGCTTAAATGCATGCTTGAAACCATATTGAAGAACAAGCTTACTATTTGATTCTAGGGACAAGTTTTGCATAGTAAACTCAAAAAAAATTATTATTAGGACCCCAGCCAGGGTAGAAAATATGTCTTACCTAGAGGGGTTTGACAATCTCTGGAATACATGAGATTGGGGCTGTATGTCAATCCTCGCGGCACCGTAACGACCTTGCGGTGAGATGGTCGAGACACTCGGCAGAGATGAAGTTCTGGTACACATCTGATGCCTGTGTGGTAAATCAATGGTGTTTCTAGTCCTGTGTTGTGGTAGATAAAGTGTATTGTCTAGTTATTGCACCCTCTCATAATTTCCACACAGCTCTCTTCTACTTCTATTATCAAGGCATAGCCTAGTAGAAGTAAAATAAACAATGTAATGAACCTACCATGATTTTATGTTAAGAAGGGCCTTGAGGTAGCTGCAAATTGCTTTCCATGAAGTATTCTTTAAATTTCAGGAAAGAGGCGAGTTTGGAGTCTTCATGTGTGTACGTGTGGATACGCACCAAGTTCTAGCTGTATATCTCAGCAGAGATCCGATGCAAACAAGGAGAGTATATAGCACTCTTGCTGAGAGGTTCATCAGAGACATTGGGAGGAGATCCTATGCAGAGAGAGAAGAAAGGAGTGTCTGGGGAGGGTGCCCAATGGCTGGTGGGTTAAAGTGCAGAGCCTGCCTAAGACCCTATCCCAAGGGCAAATATACGTGCTGGAAGTAGGACTACCTGCAGCTAGAAGATGATATCTAAGCCTAGCTCACATGCTTGACCAAGGGCTAGAAGGTCTTGTTGGAAGGTGAGTTTAAGAGGCATGCCAGGCACTGTAATATACTATATATATATATATATATATATGTAATATACTTCCTACAGTTAGAAGGTGTTGATATTTAAGCCTAACCTGCATGTTGGTTCCCTAAAGGATAGCTCAGGGGCAACAAGCACATTTATTTATTTATTTTGCATTTTTAAAGCACTCACACAGCCCGCGGGCATCGAGGCGCTGTTACAGGATTTGTTTGTTAGTTGCGTAATTGTTTTTTTTTGTCTTAGTTGCGTATTTAGAACATGCTTAAATACCCAGAGGTTTCTAAGCGTGGACCCGGGGATCGAACCTGTGTTGCTTTGTGTCGTTTTCTGAGCTATCCTCTCGGGAAACAAGATGATATAAGCCTCGCGGGTTTAATTGCCGGTCCAGCGCTTATCCAGCATCAACACGATATAAGAACCCAATTTATTGGTAAAGTGAGTTGGTTGCTATAACTGTTAGTGTGTTTCAAGAAGTGTGCTGGGCACTTTATCCCTGATACTCCAAGTTGGAGCCAATAGCCTGTCCCGTTATTATACATTAGGTGTTCATTCGTGAACATTAGGAAAAAGCAACATTCCTGTAGATAAAACTTTAATTTACATTGAGTTAACCAATCCTGAGACCTTTAATATTGATAGCATTCCCTTCATTGTTTGCAGATGGATTCCCATAGACCCAAAAGAGGTTTACCTCTCCCTTCCTGTCAAACTGAATAAAAGTATTGAACTTGTGACAAATTGTGCCTAATAAATTACGAATAAATACATTAGAATTTCACTAAAGGCTAGTATTTGTTATTTTCATCCTTCGTCACAGGAGACCGCTTATTTACAAAATTGGGCTGTGGTAAATATATCATTTTAAAGTGCACCTTTATTTTGGATTAACAAATGATTGAGCTCTCTGGGCAGTATGAGAACTCCTGCACCTCAGTCTAGGGCAGGATTTCCCGGCTATAGACGTCTAACTCATCATGAGCACACCCAGGCTGTCACTGACTCTTGGGTCTTCTACTGAGGCTTGTCCTGTTAAACAGGTTTGCAGAGAAAAAAAACACAAAACTGAAATTCCACCATCAGCAGAACTTGGCACCTTGGCAGGCCCAGAATTGCTTCAGAAATGTCTGTTGGCTCCTGTGAAAGATAAGGGAATGTCAGAAAGGGGGTGGGGTGGGTAGAGGAGGACAGCCAGAGAGGAAACAATGGGGGGATGGATGCGTGGGTGATGCAGAGATACACATGAGGGAAGGGGAGAGTGGGGGCGGGAATACAAAAGAAAGTAGAATAGAGCGACAGTGAGAAAAGCAGGAGCGGGGGACAGGAGAGTGGGAATGAAGCCACGAAAGAGTAAGTCAGGGAAACCGGAGAAGAGCAGGAGAACGATTGGGTGATGAAACAGGAAAAAATACAGGATAATAGTATAGGGAAAGCAGAAAGGGGGGCAGTGGTGGGGATAGGAACGAACATATTTTAACAATCAAGGGGAAAGGCAGAAAGAAACAAAGAGAGTGAAAAGTGGAAATGAAAAAGAGAGTGAAAGAAGTGAGTAAGGCATGTAAATGTATAAAAGGAGAGTGGGAAGAGAAGGTGCAGTGTGGTTGAGAGACAAACGAGTGGTTGGGGTTAAGAGGGTGGAAAATTAGTTGGACGAAAAGAGGGAGAAACATTTCAAACATTACTTTTCAAATGAAGACATAACCCATGACCTCCAATCTGCTCAACTTCACCAAGCCCAAGGTATAAATCCAAAGTGAAAATACGGTATGTGGAAGTGAAGCCCTAGTCAGGAATGCGCACAACTGGATTTTCATGAAAGGAAGTAAAGTAAAATTGTGGTTGAGCTGCTGTCGTGTAGGTAGTGAGATGATCTGCCACTATCACCTTGAAGTATATCAAATTATTGTGAATTACTATCTACACAGGCTGCGCTTGGTAACCAACGTAAAGCCACTGATGTGCAAAATTTAAACAAGAATGATGGGGAATTAATCACAGAGATATTCTACTGGTTTATTAGTAACAAAGAGCAAAGTTGTTCATTCACAGGTAAAGTGTAACACATCAATTGTGTTGAATGAGTCTGAACTTGGATGAATTACACAGAGCAATTTATATGCAATCAATAAAACACCCACAATTTATATGCAATTGCGCAGCATATTTGTTGAGTACTTCAAAAACCAAAACTTGAATGAATCACATTGTTTGAGATAGGCTTATTCGCCAAAACACACACAATTTATATGCAATTGCGCAGCGTATTTCACATTAAAGAAAAGCCAAGAATTTGCCAAAACATGCCAACACGTGTTTCAACCAAAGAGGTCGTCCTCAGGGCATACAAATGTAGTTTACCATTTGCATTAATCTATAATTATTGAACCTTGGCTTGAAATCGAAACAACCAACGTCAGAGGTAGTGGGTCAAAAAACAAGAAAAAACAGGAGAGAAAGGAGAAATAAAAAGAAATAAAAACATACCGTTAGAGATAATATATGCAATTGATTGTTCTATTTCCTAAAATAGGGATAAATGAATCTATCCATACCTTAAATATGATTGAGGTTTCCTAATACTTGATTCAACTTTCAGTAGTTGAGAGATTTAGTGATTTCTACATGCTTGACTGGACAGGGTCTGTAAGTTATAAAGACTTGGTATAATATGACACATATTTTAGTTCAAAAGTCTGCATTGCTAGTAAGTTTAACATCTAATTTGTGAAAAGTATGGAAACTATAATTACCAGTCTTGCAATCAAGAGGTAGTTGTCGTTCGACTGATATGCCGCTGTTGCAGTATAATTGAAATGTAACGCACGTTTTTAGCGTGCCTTGCCTTTAAATTCGGCCGTAATCTGTAACATGGATATGACAACGTATTTAAACACTTGTTATAAGGAACGTGCTGCATAAGCTTTTCGTTTGGTATCGTTAGGGCGTAGAACTGGCTTACCGGCATACGCTCCAAAAGTTGATGTGCTCAATGGCCGGTTGTTTCTCAATACTGAAGGCATCGGCACAATCCGGGGGTTACTATAGTAACCTTCCCGGGTTAGGTCAGGTGATGTAGTCATCTGACCCTGTTGCTTGGATACTCCTTACAAGCCGGAAATGCATAAAACAGACATTTGAGGAAAGCTTCCTATGCGGAAGCTCATTCATTTACGGCAATATTTTTGCAGCGACTTAATTACATATAGATATTTTGATGTTAATACTGTGTACAGCTTTGACATCAACAAAAAGAAAACTGAAATAATCCGTACTAATTCTAATCCTATGTTAGGTGCGGATATTGGATAGTTGGTGCTAAATATCAACCTCAATTAAGAAATCAAAATAAATGTGGTGCGCTCGAATCAGCATGCAGACATGCAAATAACTGCCGGTTGGGCTGTTGGGACAAATATAAACAGTGACTTCTCACAGAGTGGGGTCACTAGGCTGAATATAAATGCCTCGGGCATAGTCGGTAAGCTGTATCGGTTTGCATGGGTTTGATTGTCTGTTTTTTAGCATTAAATTCGTACAAATTATAGAAACACATTCAATTCATGGTCTTGGTTCAAACCAAGTGACAGGCAACGTAATTTACAAATCATTCTTGCTTCCTGTTGTCGTAGGGTCAATTCTCTGTTACCACCTCTCGGATGTTGTTGGATGTGTTTGAGTCCAATGAATTTGATGTCTTTAATATTATCCAGTTGATGATGCTTCTGCCAATGGGAAGCTAAAGGAAGTCTAATATCCTGGCTACTAAGATTGTTGAGGTGTTCTCGAATCCTGAAACGGACTTCTCTGATCGTGCTGCCAATATACATTTTCTGACATACACATAAGATACCATAGATAACAAATTTTGTACGACAATTAATAAAGTCAAATATTTTGGTTTGAAGTCCATTATGGCAGCTAAAGATTTTTGTAGGTGCTAAAGCATGATGGCAAAAATTGCATGTCCCGCACTTGTAAAAGCCTGCTGGCTTTGTGCTTGTAGTAAGCCAATTTGCCTGTCCAATTGGGTCAGGTTTAAGGAAAGAGGGACTGAGGATCTTCCTCAAAGTCTTTGCCTTGGTAAAGATAATACTGGGTCGATCAGTAATATACGATATCAAATCAGAATCTAGGTGTAAAATATGCCAATGTTTTTTCAGTATATACTGTATAAATTTGTGGTCACTTGAATATTTTGTGATGAAGTTGACATGCTTAGGATATTGTTCGCTGGACACTTTTGTCTTATTTATCAGCAATTGTGGTCTCGGTATTTTCTTGACCGCATCAGTAGTTTTCCTGATTAGTTGAATTGGATACCCTCTTTCCCGAAATCTGTGTCCAATTGACTTACATTTATTGATTGCATATAAATTGCTCTGTGTAATTCATCCAAGTTCAGACTCATTCAACACAATTGATGTGTTACACTTTACCTGTGAATGAACAACTTTGCTCTTTGTTACTAATAAACCAGTAGAATATCTCTGTGATTAATTCCCCATCATTCTTGTTTAAATTTTGCACATCAGTGGCTTTACGTTGGTTACCAAGCGCAGCCTGTGTAGATAGTAATTCACAATAATAAAATAAATCCAAAGTGCCTTGCAAGTAGTGTTTGACCCACTTTTCTAAGGCTCGGCAGGGGAAACCATGTTTGGAGTCTGGAGTTTAAAGACACATATGGGTTTAGTGTATTCAGTTTTTGAGGTCACCATTCTGTATTGTGTAGTACAAATTTAGTCTCTGGGGATATGCAGCATTTTGGAGGCTGATGACCTCTCATAGGAGGAGCTCTGATAGGCAAGCTTTCTCACAGTCATTTGTTACACCCAACACATGTTTAAGGCATGATTCAGATCTTTATGATAGTGTTTCAGAACTTTGTCAATATCCATCAGAATTTTAAGTTGAGGGATCTGACGAAGTAGTTTGGATGCATATTGTCACTCAGTTCCACTCCCTTCAACATTATGAAGGGTGAGAATGTAAGGGTAACACAAGGTTTTTTACTTAAGAATTTAAGTAGTAAATTATAACATTTATCAATTAAAGAGCAAAGAGAAACCCTACCATTGATATAAAGATTATATATTTTCATGGTGTTTGACAAAAAGGCACTGTATTGTATTGTATTGTATTGTATTTGGTTATTTGTATAGCGCTCTTTCCCCATTTGTATGGCATCAATGCGCTTTGTGGTTGAATTTTCTCAGTGACCTTAGTCAATCTATTGGAACTTTTAAAAGTTTTAGATTAGGAGATGCATGTGCGCATTTTCACTGGACTAGGACTAGGACTTAGGTGGCTGGCTAGGCTCGACTAAGCAGCCCAAGAAGGTCAGGCATGTGGGTGGGGGCTGTTGGTGGTTTTCGATAAAGTGATACTGTTGAGAAGTAGATGTGTGGCCAGCTATACTGAATTTCTTTCAGTTGGTAGCAGCTGTATGCTAATGGCAGGGTGTTGAGGTTCGTCAGGTGTTACAGTGTGCACGACTATATGCGATGCTGGACCGGATGAGCATAGCCATAGCTGCATTCTACGGTGCATGGATGTTTGACCGTGCCTGCTGCCTGTTTCCACAGAGGTGGTGTGAGGTATACATACCGTAAGCTTTGAGGTTGTTCGGCTGGGGCAATCTTTGTCCAGTGCCGGCAGCGTGGTCTCATTTTTCATGGTCTCTCGGGTTCGAGGGTCTGGGTGGTCAGGGTGGGTGAGTTTATTGCGGTGTGCCACAGCAGAAGCTGCTGGCTTCCCTGGTGTATTTGGTAGGTAAAGAATGTTGTTGTGTATGGGGTGACAGTATGTCAGATGAGCCTCTGCAAAAACTGCTGGCCTCTGTGTTGTAATTGGTGTAAGGGTGTCCTGTCCTGATTGGCTGGCCCTGACTGGGTTCAGCAGTGTGGTTTCAAGGGGTGAGGGGGGATTCAGGGGGATATTGTGGGAAGAGACAGGATTTTTATGGCCTTTCTGAATTTCAGATGGTTTTCAGTGATGCGAAAGTGTAGGATTGTTGAGTTCCAGATGATTGGTGCTTGGTCGGAGATGGTCATCCTGGTTCTAGGGTTAGGTCGGTGAGGGTGGGTGAGTTTATATCACATTTGCAAAGAAAGTGTTCAGATAAACAATTATGGACATACTTATTTACTTAAAGGTTTTTGATAGATAAAAAATGGTTGAGTTTCGAAGCAGGCAGGTATGGTTTCGGCGTGGATTAATTGTCAAGCACTTAATTAAGGCTTATCTTACAATGTGCTACATATAACTGATTTTCCCTGGCACATTTGTCTTTAAAGTGTATTTACACCCAAAGGGCAAGAATTGCTCAATGGAAAATCCACTGAGCTTGAAGATGCCTGATCTGTAGTAAATACTACTTTCAAATTGATCCTTAGAATAATCCAAATTTATAATATTTTTTTGTGAAGTCAATCGAAGAAGATTGACAAAAATGATTCACTCGATTTTCATTGACATTTCAATTTTGTTTGCAGATTGTCTTTAATCATGATCAGTTACCAGAGGCCCATACCGATGCATTTCGAACTAAGTCCTTCCTCAGGGCGGCTCTTAGTACTAATATAGGGTACATTTCACGCGGGGGGAACTTCTCTACAGCCCCCAAGGGGGTACTGCCGTCAGTTTTCCGACTCGGTTGAATTATTGAGGGGTTCATGATGAGATGGTTAGTCTTCATGAAATAATTGAAAGAAGGTGTCCCATTTGACCATGTAAATAATGTAATTAATGACCCGGAGTATGTTTACAACACCTTCTACCGACTAAATTATAGATTATTTGATATTATGTGTGTATTTATGTTGACATGACTCCTGTATTATTGTAGATAACTTCAAGTTGTTTGTCCTGAGGAAGACATACCCTAAAATGTAGTTAAATTATCCAAATGTGTCTTCTTCTTTATTGTTGTATGCCTTTTTTGAGTTTCTTTTTTTCTTCGGGTTGTGAGGATATTTTTCTATCATGAATTGTGTGTTTATATATATTTGTGAACTTTGTATCGATGTGAATTCATTAATTTATTATGATCCAATAAATAAAAACTAAAATAAATAAGATTTATTTTATTGCATTGTAACTTTTGGAGAGTAGATCAATACTTGAGTGAGGCTAGTTAACGTCCTAGTCTTAGAATTCATCAAAAAAAAAGTTTTACAAGGATTAATTTCATATCAAACAATGTTTTGAGTCAGTCACTTGGCCCCAGTCCTGGACTTGCATTTCTTCATCAATTGATTCATGGGCGTTGTTTTATTGGGATAAATGAATGAAAGACAATGGTCTAAAGTCAAACTTGAGTAAAAACACACCTCTTCGCACAAACCAACCAACTAGAAAACATGTTTCTTGCACGCGCTTTTACGTCCCCCCTTAGAAGCTTTGGACATTTGGGGGAGGCTGTGAGAGAAGTTTATCTTAACATTATTTGATTGGAGTCCAGGGACTTCCTTAAGGGGTTAGAAAAAAAAAAGAGATTAGAATCATAGATCATAATTGCTGAATTGTTTTTGGTGAATTACGTTTTGCCCATAAACATTTCAAGTAAATTAACTCCATAATAATAAAAAGACATCCCAGCCTGTTGGGATTTAATATTGCAACCCTTGCCATGTGTATCAAGTGTACAGGTTATTGCTCCTTTGCTGATGATTTCCTTTTGCGTTCAGAGGAAAAATGTAGTGTTTTCGTTTCTGAAAAATTGCCTCATAATCACTACATTTCGTAAATTTGGATCTTTTAAAGGGTGTAGCAAAAGTGATGTGTGCAGGCTAGTTGATGGGTGTTTTTCTTATCTTTCCCTTGGGAGTTAAATCAGTGTTATAGGGTGTGGGTGGATTCTGTTGTGCAGCTGCATACTATGATTTGTTGGCCCATAGTAGTAGGGATGGGCAAGCTTTTTGGTGCTCAAAGCGGATGCCGGGCCAAGCCCAGCCATTTTAGGTTTCATAGAGATGGATTTAAAGTGAAATTGAGCGGAGTTGGTAAATGTATGATTCGACTTGTATGTGGCACGAATCGGATTGATCCAGTTAGAGGCAATAGGTCATATATTGATTTTAATCGGATTAGTCTGTTTTGAACCATTAGAAACTATTCATTCAAACCATTTGAATTCAGCTTGCCCTAGTGAGAGAAACTGCAAGCAAAACATACCTATTATGAACAATGTTCAGAAATTAAGTGTACAGAAAAATGTCCGTTTTCTACTCAATGTGCTCATTAGGAGTTTGGCAGTGCAGAAAAAATAGATCAGTAATTTTGTCGCTGCCACCTTATTTTAACAGGAATGGAGCTACTGGCACTTTCACTACACTGCTAAACTCCATGTTTGGTATTTAAGTGGGGGCGATACCTGTGGTGAAGTACTGGAGGTATATCCTTCACTTAAATGTCGAAAAGTGGAGGAATATACACAGGCATTATTACCACCACGCTATTTCCACCCAATTCCTCATGGTTTCCTGTGGACGCTGAAAATGTGAGCTAACACTGCTGTTGGCGCACACTTATTCTGGCCGTACAACTGCTAGATTAAGTGGCAGTACCAGTTTAACAGACAACTGCCAAAAATGGCACCAAACTCGTAATGAGCCTCATGTTCTGCTTTCTGTTTTCATTCTATTAAAATAAATGAAAGCAAAAATAAAAAATAATGTCTAAAAGAGAGAGTTTAACTACAAATATAAAATGTAGTTTTCAGACCAGATAATAATTTTGAGCAAGAATGGTTTTAGATGAAGCACACAAGGCCTGGATGGTCTCTCTCTTTGCTTTCTCTACAACAGAATGGCTTCAAGCAGTAAATAATGGCGCTATTGCAACATGTCCTCAGCCACCAGTAGCCCAGGATTCATTGTTAGCAGAGTTTTATTTGAGCTAAGTCGAACCATCAAATACTCATATTTACACCAACAACTCGAATTCTGGATCAAAATGATTCAAATCCTTTCAAGGAACGGCTCCAAATGGTTTGAATCATTTGAGAAAAGTCAACCCTCTATTGTTTAGAGAGGTTTGCATCTGATTTGAGACAATTCGCCCATCACTAGGCCAGACATATAAGGCGTGAAATACCACTGGGCTAATTGTGTTTCAGTCCCCAGCTCGAAGTTCTGGCTGGGCCATTGCTTTAAAGGACCTGCTCGCCTTCAGAGCTGCCATGAGCAGTACAAAATTCAGATGATCAACAGCGTCCAAGACAATTAAAGTAAGCAGCTCAAAAAATCTCCCTTTTAAAGATTAGCTTGTCTGTGATGCCTATTAGCCTGAGATGCAAAAAAGGGATTGCTTTTGTGTGTATAGTCAAATGTTCTTCCCATCGTGCATATATCTAGGTGACCTTATTACACAATTTCTTTTAGTGTGCGTCTTAAAGTACGGAAAATACAGTAGCGTAAAATTAGATATTCCAGAGTGGGGTAAAATCCCGGTTTTACTCCTCAAACAAAGTGGGCCACACTAGTCAAATACTGTAATCTCTCGGTGACTTAATTGCAAACATTATAGTCCTGAACAGTGGTTAGGTTAACACTAGAATAAAACTATTCCCTTACAAAGAGGCAGCTTTCATGATTTCAGTTTCAAAATCGTCTCTCCTTCTGCTCCTTTGTTAGTGGTCCCTGAGGCAGTTATCTACAATTGCATTATGGTTATACTAGTCCTCCTTGAGTCCCATATCATTTGATTGGGCGAGTCTTACTAGCCAGTCACTGCCCAAAAGATTCTAGCGTAGTGCACTGACTCCAGTAACAAACACATTTGTTTCCTTCTATTGCTACCAGTCACCAACTCATTCATCGCCCATGGAAGGATGGAGGGTGAGTTAGACTACGTAGGAGCAGGGGGAGCTAGGCAAGTTTCCTTTGTTTCAATGTTGACGTGTAGAGATCTGAAAATATAGGTCTCTCTGTGGTGTGTACGTTTTAGATATTTTGGGCCTCATTCCGAGATTGGAGGTAGTCATGGCGCTATTAGCGCCATGACTATCTCCAATAACGTTACCGAGTCCACCCTGGTTCAATAGGGATTTACCGGTCTATTCCGACCTTTGCGCGACCGGTAAGTCCCCACTGAAAATGGCAATCCCCATTCCCATTTGAGCCCCCATAGGGCTCAAATGGGAATGGGGAGGGCGCAAATAACGGCCCGGTGCATGCCTAGGCCGTTATTTGCGCCCTGGTCCCCTAACGGGAACCGTAAGATACGTTTGGTCTGAATAAACATACCGTACGGGTCCCGTTGGGGGACCTCGGAATAGGGCGCAAAGGGATTACCGGCACCGGTGTCCTTACCAATGTCCGGTATCCCTTTGCGCCAAGGTCGGAATGAGGTCCTTTGTGAGTTGTATGGTCCAGTGATTAATGTGCACCCTAGGGGCCTGATAACTGAAATGTTGCACTGTTGCAAGTGCACTGTTGCACGTTAGCAGTAGCGGGCAACATTTGCCTGGGGCAAAACCGTATTCTTTCAATACATTTTTTCCCCAGGGCAAAGTTTTCCCCAGTGCTAGTACTGTGCACAGTTGCATTTACACAGGTGCACAATGTTGGTAATCTGGCCTCAAATAGCTTATTTAAATTGTTTGTGTAGTTGTCTTTGGTGTCAGTCAGAGTGTTGTTCAAGGAAAATGGAGTGTTGTGTTGGGGTATCTGTGGTGGGCTAGTGTGGTGTTAACGGACATTTAATATAGACCCGTGCTTTTAGTGGGGTATATTCCATTTTGCAGAGGAAGGAGGAAGTGGACATTCCGCTCTTTCCCCCTGTAAGTGTGCAGAAGTAAGGCTCGGACACAATGGTGGCATTTTTTTGGATATTGACTTTTGTTAATAAAAAATAAATGTTGGAAAAATGCATTTCTATCCCTAAAACGAAGAGGGGTTTCCCTACCTCTAAGGAAACTAGTGAAATTGTCAGGAAGTCTGTCACTGTTGAGTCCCAAAACATACTTCTGTCCCTAACACTAATAATAAAAGATAGCTGGTGCAAGGATGATCTCTTCTTAAAGGAAAATGTGTTCTTTTTGTTTTCAAGCAACAGAAAGTTCCCAGTTTTGCTGGTAATAAAAAGTGATAAAAAATAATGTTCCAAAATATAAGATTTCACAGCTAGGGTTGTGCTCCTTTGCCCTAGACTTCTTCTTATGCCAAGTTGCTGGATAACTTGCGAGTAACTGTGTCTTAGCTTCACAGTTCTCACATCCTATCAGATTGGCATGCTCTGCTACCAAGCATATCAGTCGATGGGTTTTTGACCCTTTTATTCTTAATCTCTCGTGTGGGTGCTGACTTGCAATACTTCATACGGCTTGGTTCATTCTCCTGCAAAGCAAGTGCACTTTCTTGGGCTGTCTCCTTTCCTCTTACAGGGCCACAGACCCTCTCTGCTTTAAACTTTGGTTTCTCATGTGGGTACGGGTCCCAGACTTGCACTCTTGCATTGTATCTACTTTGTTCACTCTCCTGCCAAGTATAAAACTCTTTCTAGTTTTCTTCAGGGTCCTAAACCCTCTCTTTCATCAGGGTACCAGACCCTCTTACTCTTGGGTGTAGCTCCTAGTCTTGCACCCTTGCATTTTTTCTGCTTGGTTCACTATCCTGCCAATTATACAACTGTCTCTTATTCGCTTCTGTACATGGCTCCTGCTATTCCTCTTTGGAGAACAGCTCTTTCCCTCTTGATTTTCTCCTGCAGTTCGGTTTGAGCTTGAGCTTGAACATCCTTTGAATTCCTGCGCCGGACTAATTCACTGCTTAGGGCTAACCACTGGCCTTTGGAAACTCAACCACTCGTTCTGCTTCTTGCGGGTGATCTTGGTACTCACTGCCATTTTCTTCATCACAGTACCAGCCTTAAGGCTACATAGAGGATAGTTTGTATTATATAGGTTTTCAACGTTGTCATGTAGAATACATGGACAGAGTTGATAACAAAATACATCAGCTCTATCTACGGAGGGGGAAGGAGGATTTAAAGGTGGAAAAGGGGTTGGAGGTAGTAAAGCGGGTTGATATAGCATTGCCTCACGATGGTCGTCCCAAATCCCACAGGGGGATTCCTTCCCTATGTGATCCTCCCCCGGTGCAACACACCACAACATTGGACAAAGAATTGTCCTGGGTCAATGACAAATTCAGCATCTCTTCCCTGCAGATAACTCTCCGGTCGCTGGGTCTGGCTTTGAGTCTACTATCAATCCCAGTATAGGTGGGGTAAACTGTACTTTAGCGATTGAGGTTCGTATCACATCATGGAAGATTGCTAGGGTAAATAAGCACTTAAATGATGTGGATTGGTTATATTATATCCATACATTTCGGGTAATTAGCCTACAGGCAATAAAACCACTGAATATGCCATATTCGCCATTATGGCCACTTAAGGCAAGGGAGGCTGACAGGGCAGAGTCGTCTACTCATTTTGTACTAATCTACCCCCAATACCTAGACCTGTGGAAAAGATGTTTAAAAACACTGTTGAGGGAGAGGCATGTTAGAACTACGGTGGAGGCAATGAGACTCTGTAGTCTTTCCACTGATAGTCTGGCAGTTCACTCCTCAGCTAATTACTTGATGCCGGCCTGGCAAAGTCAGCCAAGTTGCATTGCTGGAAATGAGTTAACTTGCAACTTGTATCTACAAATATTAAGATTTATAGAGTATGCTGCTTGGCCAGGTCTCAAGCTGCCGATGGGGTTACTTACTTATTCCATTTCAGGTGCATGAAAAGCAGGTGGCTTCTTTTGCCTCCATTTGTATAATAAAATTAAGAACTGCATGTTATTGACCACACATATTGATGATTTATGAATGCTTCTCGATTAATTTAATGAAATGATAAGAAACGTATTGCATTGCACTTTATGGGATTTTAACATTATAATATTGTATTTATTCTGATGATATACGTGATTTTTGTATTGATGTGCTGCTTTAATGATATTGTATAAAAATAGAACAGAACTGATGAAGACATATGCCATGATGAAAATCATCTTAGACGCATGCCAATAAGCAGGCAAAAATACCACTTCAATGATCGCACTAAAAAAGGAGAGAGGTTTGTTCCTAGAGATTTTCTCATCCACACTATGGAAGAAATCAAATTGAAATAGACTATTAGAAACATTTACCATTCAGAGCAAGAAGATTTAACATTATATTGATCTATATCATAAAATGGTGAAAGCATCCCTTACAGGGTTTTCTCTGTATGTTTTTTAACATGCCTCCTTTTGTCAATTGACTGCAAAATGAGGTGAATAGATCTTAAATACAAAAAACAATCACTTGCAGACGAGCTAAATGCACAATAGCATTGTGTAACATGAGACCTGTTCCTCAGATTCCGATTATATATGCTAGATAAAAAGTCCATTTTATAAAGATATGGAATGACTTCAGGGTCTTACAAATGCAATGCAGATTGCGTTATGCTCAAGCGGAAACTTTGAAACATCTAACTCTGTTTTGCCCTGAGTTGAGATCTCAGAGCACTGTATATTTCTACAATCGACTGTTTAAAACTTTTGGAGTTGACACTGAAGCATGGTTGGAGGCCCTTCATGGTGGGGAAAAAGTTGGGTTGACTTGTGCGCTGGTAACATTTTTGGAGACGCTTTTTGTAAGGACTTGGAATGATTTTATTATTCAAAATGTGCTTGATAATTCTGTGATTGGTAAAAGCTTGTAATGAACTAAATTGCGAAATAAAAAAAATAAAAAACTGAAATTGTGTGACACGAACTCCCAAGAAACTTGCCCTCTTAGTCACAAAGAGACCAATTCATGTTATTGGAGGGTTAGACTGTGAACTAAACAGCCAGTTTCCTATTTAAATATGTAGTTGTTTGAGATACTGGGTATTTACATATCCATTGGGTCCAATTAACCAAGTGGGTTAAATGGTTGCTGAAAATGCTTGTTTTGTATCTTCGCCACCTGTGTATATGTACAACCCTTTAAAAACATGCATGCGTTGCATGAGTGCTTTTATTTGGGGCACTGCAAGGCAGGCTGTTTACTGGAGAGACCACTTCTGGACGTACCAACTTCCCTACTGCTAGGCTGCTTTTGGGTGGACTGTGTGCTGGAGAAGCCCAGTAAATGACGCTGTGAGGACATTGCTTTGTGAATCAGTTGAACTTGACTAATCTATGGCCATACCCTCTAAGACATACTTTACAAAGATATGCCTAGAATACTTTGGGTGCACTCTTCTTCAACTGTACAGAGCCCTCCGCTCTTTCCTTCAAAAACAAAAACAAACACTGGCTGCATGAACTTGATGCCTCGGCCTCATCCTACTTAACCTCTCGGGCCTCTCGTGTGAAGTTGTAACTTGCACTGGTACCCCCTTATCCTGTCCTCATTAACTGTATCTAGTTACACTTATTTCTGGCATCTGCTGTAGTACACCTTATCACATGGCTCTTCTCTTTCAACCATTTTGGTTCTACCTTTATCTTGTGCTCGAACCTGATGTTCTGTTTTGTATCACTATGATGTACCTGTAAGTTGTTTTTTACTTGCCTGTAACCTTCTGTAACCAATCTCGTCAAATCAAGCGCCCAGAAGCCCCAGGGCAAGGTGCGCTTTACAAATAAACTAAATACAAATACAAATACAAAAGAATATGTGCTTCCAAGTCCAAAATGCATTGCACACTTCGTATTTGAAACTTGAAAACAATCTTGTAAATTTGACCCAAGATATTCATTTATTGTAGTGCTTAGAATGAGGCTTAAGATGGGATGTCCCACAACTCCTTGTATTTGATTTAATAACATTTTGTTGACTAGAGTACGCTTATACCTCAAAATAAGGCATATCATCCCTTGAAGGATGACGTACCAATTTAGAAACATAATGGATAAAAGAAAGCAGCAATTAAAATAACAACTGGAATAAGTAAAAATAAGAATAGGTCCAATACCAGGCCCATGAAGACAATGGGTGCATGAAGGGCTTCAGCATGAAGCCCATAGTGCCAGTATTGGCCATGGGCCTCAGTACAAGAAACAGTCCCTAGTGGGAAATGACTTCGAGAGAAGAGGGTGCCAGGGCGTCTGCTGCCACTAGGCCTTCTTCCTACAATGGACACTGCGCAGTCATTGCAGCATCAGGCCTCATTGGCAGAGGCGCCATCTTGTCCCAATGTTTTGGTGTGCCTCATTGCTCAAATGATGACAGAAAAGGTGGGAGACCCAAATGGGGTCTCAGGGAAGAGGAAGCGTGAGAGGAACAGCGGAGCATCTGCATAAGCCCACACACTCATTAGGTGCCATGGAGGCAAGTATCCCGTACAACAGTCTCTAATCATCAATCAGCCTCTTGCACACAATTCCAAACAAGTGCAGGAATGCCGTGTTACCTGTCCTCAGTGGCGGCTCCAGAGCAGAGACTGCTCTTCTGGTTGTGGACTCTGAAATGCCTTCAAAGCTCTGCAAGTTCCTCCCGGCCAGTTTTGCCCCTGTGCTGCCTTTTGGTGAAGTCAGTCTACTGCTGGTGAGCACACTCAGAAAAAACAGTGACCCACCAGCTCAGTGAGCCGAGGAAATCTAACATGGTTCTCTGTCCCTTTTGTGATTTCCCCCTCGACCATGCTGAGCCGCCCTCCACAACGCTCACACACAAGTCACTGACACCGCTGCTACCATGATATTCACCAATGTACAAAGAAAAACACCAGGCGTCCTGAATTACCTGTGAAGTACAGGACAGTCAGAAACCTATCATACACAAACAACAACGTCATAGGTCAAAATAAAGTATGCATGTAAATAAATCTACAATAATGGGCAACATAGGTATAAAACCTGTATATTTATTCAAAAAAACCTTATTTCATAGAACAATAGAAAGCATGTATTGTTCAACATTGACATACATTAATTTAAAGTGCATTAAAGTGCAATGAATCGACGTACATACTAAAGTAAAAAATTCGATATGCCCAGAACGGGGGCGCAATCCACCGCTGTCGCTCATCCGCTCAGTCATAAAGGACCAGATAGGCCAACTAGCGCGCTACTAGTTACAAATACTATGCACCCTACACTGACATCCTCGAATCCCTTAACGTGAGCCTCAACCATCGATGTTTCATAAATGCTTATCAATAACGACCATATAGTGTTCACAATGATCATTCATGAACTTAAAGCATCATATCTCCATAGGAATGTTGCTGGACCAATGTGCTTGAGCAAGAACAAGTGCACATGGCTCCAAAGGTACACGCACTAGTTTAGGCAATGGAATATTCATTTCGTATCTAATTTCTGATTTTAGTATGTTCTGCGATTCATTGCACTTTAATGCACTTTTAGCACTTTAAATTAATGTATGTAAATGTTTAACAAAACATGTTTTCTATTGTTCGATGAAATCATAATTTTTGGTATATAAATACCTATTTTTTCATGTGGCACTGCGCATTCCTTGAATAGGGACTCTTTTGCCCATATATGTAGATTTATATACATGCATACTTTACTTTGATTTATGATGTTGTTGTGTGTGTGTGTGTGGTAACATGATATTCACTGGCACAACAGAGCCTCGCCTTCAGCAGACTCCCCTTCTCTGCCCTGCTCAGAGGTCAACACATCAGGGATGCCATCAATGGAAATGTTGCGTTCCCAGATCGTCATAACCCTCTAGTTGGGGATTTCACTTTTTGTTTCGGATTGATGGCTACAGTATGCAGCACTGCCCATTAACATGCATTTTATATATAACTTACATACTTCACTGGTTGTGAAAGCACAGTCCTTCGATAGATGGATAATGTATTTCTGGGCCTTTAGACACTGGCCCCTGTCATGGCACATCTGCACTTCCCTCAGTGTGTCCTTGTGCCTGCTTCAGTATGAAGATTATTCCAAATCTAGGGCTATGGGGCAGTTAGCATTGCCTGGGTGGAGAGTGATTGATAATTTCTTAAACAAATTACGATAATTAGGGATTCCAAGATGGCCGCCGGCATTGGAAGTCACATTTCAATAGCGCTCCCGTTGGGCCACAAACAATAAAGCACATTAAAAGCGAATATCCGAGCGATTCGACACCGGAAAATCAGCCGATGCCCCCAGGACGCAGCTGACATAGGAGCAAGGGGAGATCGCCCCGCTTGACTCTGCAGGGGAGACACCGCAGCGGAGAGATGCGGGTGCCCCTCCCCATCGAGAACCGGGAGAATCCAGCAGGCAGAAAGACGAGGAGAGGCCGTGGGAGGACAGAGCCGGAGAAGCGAACCGAGTGCCCGGGAGCAAGAGGCTACCAGACCGCCTCCCACGGGGGAGACACGGACGTCCCTTGGTCTGGGGGCACCTCGTGCTGGCCTCAAAGCACAGCTGGGGGCAACTGGGGAGGCCGCGCACCACTGAGGCCGGGGGCGTCGGCGCCCTTCCCCCCCTAGAAGAGAGGCCGAATGTGCGGCACCAGGAGGAGCGGAGGCGGGCTGGGGGCGGATCGGGCCCCCGGGGCGTGGACTCCCACACAGAGGATAGCCGCATAGGCGGGGCGGCTGGTGGGCACCGTCCGACAGTGCTTCTGCCCCGCTCATTGGGACTCGGAGAGTGAAGGAGCGAAGCGGGAAGAAGAGACGGCGATCCCCATTGCAACACGAGAATGCTCCACCCGCGGCAGTGAAACAACTCAAGGTGAGTGCACCTGCCCAAGCATCCCCTCTGCCCACCCCACAGAGGCCGGAGGGGCACTCACAAATACAGGCGCCACTCCGGGGGCCTTGGTGCACCCCCACCTCTCATCTCCAGCAGCACGGCCAAGGAGGGAGCAGGAGAGAAGCTACACTCTCCCCCACAGCAACGCTGATCCACAAATCCTGCTTCCCAGAACCTCTATCCATTCGCACTCAGTGGGAGGTGGACCACACACGCACACTCCAGGGAGACACCACAGCTGCCCCCACAGAGATCCTCCAGAGACATTGCAGGACCGCCATAACTAGGGGAAAATGTCAAGGGCGAAGGGGAAAGGGACGCAGGCCAGTCAGCCTCACAACCGGCCAGAGAGGACTCTAATCTACTACACATGTCTTCATCAGATGCCTCTGCAAATTCCAAGGACAGGCCTGTAGAAGAATCCATTGCGGACAGCACTCCTCCCAACCAGAGCAACCTACCCCCGACAAAGGATGACATGCATGCCTGGTTTGTGGAGCTGCAGGACAAGTTCATGGCTACTGTGCAGGACCAATTCACTTCAATGGAGAACGAAATTAAACAAGTAGTCCAGGATTTGAAAATAGAGGTGGCCAAGCTGGAAGAAAGGACAGATACCATAGAGAGAATTGTGCAAAACATAGAAGAGGAAGGAAGTCAGAACAGTGAAACGCAGGAGCACTTGGTATGACTAACCCATAACTTAGAAATCCAGTGTGAAGACTTGGAAAACCGCTCCCGCAGATCAAATATCCGCATCAAGAATATGCCAGAGTCAGTATTAGACAAGGTCCTCAAGTGCGCGGTTCAAGAAGTATTTAGAGACATCATTGAGGCGCAAGAAACAGAAACATTGGGCTTGACCGAGTACACAGGGTGGGCCAGAAAAGAACAGCCGCCCCTGGGGAAAGACCAAGGGAGGTCCTAGTGGCCCTCTCATCATACCCACAAAAGGAACAAATCTTAAAGAGGGCGAGGCAAGTAGACCACATAAGGATGAATGGGGTGGAAATACAGTTATAACAGGATCTGGCATCGGCAACACTGTTAAAAAGGAGAGAGATGGCCCCATTGGTAAGGTAGTTGGTGGCGAAAAAGATAAGGTACAAATGGACGTTCCCATTTGGTCTGCTATTTGAGTGGAAAGGCAAACAGAGAAGGGTGACCACCTGTGAGGAAGGACTACATATAATGGATCTGCAAGTAGAGGAGGCACCCTCGAGGGGCGTCAAAACTAAGGGGGAACCGCATAAGAGGCCGAGAGGTTGGGAAGAAGTGCAGCAAAAGAAGAAACAAAATGGAAAAGGAAACAATGGGCAACCTGCAGTGGAGTAGGGGAGAAACCCAGACACAATCGATAATTCAGTATCAGAATATAGAAGGCTGGAGAGGGAAGTATTGAGGGAAGCTCGGAGCCAGATATATAGCGGCCCGGTAGGAAACAGGGATCTAGGTCTGAGGATGATTCGGGGTTTAGGACTCCCCGCAAAGTTCACCCCGAGTCAGATGAGGGCAGGTAGCGATAGGCGCAACGCCCTAGCAACCTTAGGTGCCTGGGCCCTCCTCGGTACTAAAGTTGAGTTAGGGTTAACAGTTGGTGGGGAGTTGGGGAGGAGGGGGGGGAGTTTGTGGGGAGGGACCCCGGAAGAGGACCGGGATCACAACACTCGGGATTGCTGGCAGCTCTTATAGACATCACCTGATGGGGAAGCTCAGAATCTTTTCCTTTAATGTGAGGGGTCTAAATTCTCCAGTGAAGAGGAAAAAAGTGGAGGCTCTGCTTAGGAGGGAGAAGGCGGACATTCTGCTCCTCCAGGAAAAGCCCTGGATAAAAGAAAGGTATGCCTTAGAGGATACACGGTCTGGGCGCAAGCGAATGCTGGGGAAAAAAGGGCAGGAGTGATGATAGCGGTAAAAGGAGGATTGGATGCAACCCTCATAGACACGAAGGTGGATAGGGAGGGGAGGTTTGCTTTGGCAAACGTCTTGATAGGGGGTCTCTGGCTTACCCTAGCAGCAATATACACACCCAATTCTGGGCAGGACTGTTTTCTCAGGGACATGGTGGGAAAGTTAGAGGGGTTTGCGAAAGGAGAGGTAGTGATGGGAGGAGATCTGAATATGGCCTGGCAACCATGGCTGGACAGGAGTGCAGTAGGAACCCAAGGTCAGGGGGCTCCATCCAAACATCTTAAGCAAAAGATGGAGCAATTGGTGCTGTGCGATGCCTGGAGAGAAGTGAAGGGCAAAGCAAGTGGCTTTACGTATTACTCGCACGTGCACAACATGATGTCAAGAATAGATTACTTCTGGGTGTCGGTGGGTTTATTAGGTAAAATCCAAGGCATAGAAACGGGCCCTATAGCTTTATCAGAACATGCCCCGCTATAGTTGGACATTCAGATTCCAGGAAGGGGGGGGGGCTCTGGAAGTGGAGACTGCCATTAGATCTTCTTTTGGACCAGGTGATGGGAGATGCAATAAGGGACAAAATCAATGAATTTTTCGAACAAAACGATACAGAGGAGGTTTCTCTGGGGACAGTATGGGACGCTTTCAAGGCAGTGATCCGGGGACATATGGTAGCGCTGAAGGCCGCCAAGGACAAGCAGAGGCATGACGGGGAAAGAGCACTGGAAAAGAAAATAACAGACATTCAAGGGGAGTTGGTAGCTCACCCCACTAGAAGCCTCAAGAAGGCGCTGAAACATGTGCAAGGACAACTTGATATGCTGTGCAACAAAAAGGCAGAGAAATCCCTTATTTTTCTCAAGCAGAGATACTATGTTAAGGCCAACAAGGCGGACAAAAATCAATGACTATTTTGAACATCAAAAGTGAGAGACCCAAACACACACCAAAGACAGAGTGGAGGCCTTTAAGGCTTTCTATCAAGAGCTAGATGCGACGGAGCACCGGGATGACGAAAACCAAGACAGGTTCTTACAATCTCTCCCCATTCCAAAAATATCTGAGGAAGACAAAGTGCCGTTGGAATCACGGATCACAGAAGAAGAAGTACAGAGGGCAATTACAGGTCTCCCAAATGCTAAAGCACCAGGCTCAGATGGCTTCACGGCTCCCTTGTACAAAATAAATGCGGGCACCCTTGTTCCAGTGCTGACTGGATTATTGAACTCTTTCAAGGACAGCGGAAACGTAACTCCTTCCATGAATGAGGCAAAGGTCCTAGTATTTCATAAAGCAGGTAAAGATCCCACCCTCCCCTGCTCATATCGCCTAATCGCCCTGATAAATTTGGACGCTAGATCTATACCAGGGTTCGGGCCCCCAGGCTGTCACCTCTTCCCCCCTCCCTAATAAATACAGATCAATCTAGATTCATCCCCGGCAAGCAAACACATAATAATTAAAGAAGAATAATTCACCTGATAGAAAAAATAGGTATTGCCCACACATCAGCAATTTTGCTCTCACTAGATGCCGAAAAGGCCTTTGACCGGGTCGAGTGGTCCATTCTATTCAAAACACTGAAACACATGGGATTTGGAGACCAATTCATAAACATGGTCAAAGCCAACTACAATTCCCCATCCATAAGAATAGCCATAAATGTGGAGGACACGGATAGGGTGGAGATATCAGGGGGAACCAAACAGGGATGCCCCCTTTCCCCCTTCCTATATGCCATCTTCTTGGAACCACTCTTAATTAAAATCAGGGAGTCTGCAGGGATAAGGGGGAACGAGATGGCAGGCAGACAATATAAAATCATTGTCTACACAGATGATATGTTACTAGCCCTGGAAGACCCTGGGAAATCCCTAACACAGACCTTATAAGAACTGGAGGCATTTGGGGAGATCTCAGGCTTAAAAATAAACAGAGATCTTGTTCTTGGTTGGGGATAAGGGGACACTGGAAAAAGAGGTGGGCTCGCTAGGGCTTACAATAGCTGGGGAAGCTATCAAGTATCTAGGGGTAACACTCACACACAAGGTGGACAGGTTATATAATGGTAATTACCCCCAGCTTCTGGCTTGAGTGAAGAAGGACTTAGATTGATGGTGCCCGTTACGGGTCTCTTGGTGGGGCAGAATTCAGTCAGTGAAATGAGCATACTCCCCCGGGTGCTGTACTATTTCCATGCCCTCCCAATAACAGTCCCAAATTCCTTCCTTAAAGCTCTGTCAAAGGCCATTTTGACCTATGTGTGGAACAGGAAACCCCCAAGGGTCGCCAGAGTCATCCTCACAGCACCAACCAGTGCACGGGGACTGTCACTCCCACACTTCAGGAAATACTATCAAGCAGCGCAATTTTGGGTCCTGAAGGAATGGCTGGGGGATGACCAACAAACAATAAGGGTGACCCAAGACCGGGCGGTCGCCAGAACTCCCTTGGAAGACCTACTGTGGAAGTACAAACAACACAGACACCCGAATCTACGCATCAGTGAGGTCATAAAAACCACACTAGATGCCTGGGACGAACAAACCAGGAGGGGTATCATGACCATGCCACTAGCCCCTTTAATGCCTATTTGCCAGAACCATCAGTTCCCACCGGGACAAGACTCTGGGGCCTTTGAAAAATGGGAAGCCGCAGGGTGCAAGAAAATCGGGGAAATGTTCCAAGACAATGAAACAAGGACATTCACCAAATGCAAAAAAATGTGGAATGTAACTGAGGCTGACAGGTATAAATATGAGCAAATTAGAGATTGGCTTGTCACTCCAGAGATCTCACGGGGTGCCACAAGGGACTTGACTCCATTCGAAAAATACCTAATAACCAACCCAGGAGATAAGAAACTAGTGTCAACAATCTATCACTTTATCAATACACAAGAAGAAGAGATCAAATGGGCATACATGAAGAGGTGGGAAGGTACGCTTGGGGAAGAGATACCAAAACGGCAATGGATGGAAATGTGGGCGGGCATCCCAAAACTCACCCGGGCAGTGCAAACCAGAGAAATGTGGCTTAAAATAATTACTCAATGGCACTACACACCTGAGAGACTCAACAATATTTATCCAAAAACGTTTGATCGCTGCTGGAGGGGTTTCCCAGAATCTGGCACGTGGAGGCACATCTGGTGGGACTGTGAGGGGGTCAACGGTTTCTGGATGGAAGTCCGAACGGAAATGAAAAAGAAGTTTCCTGAAGCAGGCCAAATGGGGGAGAGGGTCTGGCTGTGCGGACTCAAGGACTAACAGGCCAAGAGACTTCACAAAGCACAGTGGAGGAGTTTCATGGGTCTGGTCATTGCGGCATGGGCAATGATTGCCCAACAATGGAAAAAACAAGGCCCACTGTTGGTTTTCACATGGCTGCAGAAGGTGTGGTCGCAAATGACCATGGAAAAGATCACGCACCACCTTCAGGACCAGAAGGATTCCTTCACGAAGGAATGGGGGGTATTCTGGAATACTTGAAGTCGGACTATATGGAGCAATGATGCCCGCATAATATCAAAATATATGGTGCATAATCTGCCCCGAGAAAAAAAAAAACAAAAACTGAAAGGGGCCCATATCTTCCGTGGGGGAGGGGGAGTGGGGTTATGAGGGTTTTGTGTGATGTTTGTTTTTACATGCAGAAAATAATAAAAATATGTTTTTTAAAAGAAATTTCGATAATTAGTGTGTATATACCCAGCCACCGCCTCAAGAGTCTCACGGGTTTGTGTCGTATACACGCCTTGTCAATCACTCTTTTCGTATCCATAAAATAGCAATGTTCTTGGATCCCAGAATGCCTACATGCTCAACCAAGCAGGTGGTTTGCACAACTGACTTGTTTATGTCATCCGGTTCCAAGTCCTGCACATGCTGCATATTTGCACGGTTGCAATTTTTCCTATTTTATTTAAGGTAGTATTTTATTGTTTTTTACAGATTCAACCAACCAACCAGTCCGACCAAACACTGGTTCATCAATAAGTATTAGCAACACAGATTTTCGCCCCCTCCCGTAACAGCAGTAAAAAACTGACAGCATTGAGCATCATGAACGATGCCAAAAACCTGCATGTTGTTCAAGGCTTATCTACTAGGTTGTCAGGAATCACCGTTCCAGATCCTGGAAACTCTGGCACAAGTGGAGATTACATTGATTCTCCTATCCTTCCACCTCCTGCCAAGATGTCTGCCGGCATGAGCCATCTATAATTCATGCAGCAACTGCCTCCTTCTCCTACAGGAGGAGCCACAGCATAAAACGCAGCACGAACATGGATCGCTGCGTTGCTACTACTTTGGAACAGAGAAACCTCTGTTCCTCCCGCATTCACTGACTTGGATTATCCATTCATCCTGAACCCGGTAAATGCTTTCCCACTTTCTGATTCTGCTCTTGCCGGTTTCCTTAACGGTTTCTATCACTTGCTCCTCTCATGCTCTTCCGCGCTCCCCATCCCTTCCTATTTTCGAGAACTTCAACTCTGCTTCCCCTGTCCTTTTGTTTGTGAACTGCTTGCCTGTTCGACAGTGCAATACTATGCGCCCCATCTCATTTCTGCCCACCACCTTAGAGCCTTCGGCTCGCGCTCCTCGCCATTAGCCCAAAGCGTAATTCCACACCCACGTTATGGTCCACCTCCGTGCACCGTAGCGGGTCTCTGCCATGGTTGTTTGTTCATTGCTCGTGCTCCTCGGCCTTACCCTGAGTGTAATCCCATGCCCACATTATGGTCCGCTTCAGGTGAACCGTGGCAGGTTTCAACCATGGTTGCTTGTTAGTTTCTTGCGCTCCTCGCATTCCAAGCTTGAGGCTAAATTCCATGCCCATGCTCCAGTACGCCTCTGGAGCACTGCAATAAGTCTTTTGCTATGGTTGCCCCTCTACCTTCAGCCCTCCTCGCCTTCCATGAAGTCACGCCCCACAGCGGACATTTACAGTAGTCTATACCACCTCTGACAAATCCTACGGAGGCCGACATCCACATTGAAGACAGAAGTATTCATTTGCGACCCTTCAGCCTATGGATCCGAATCAACAGAAAAGGAACAATCCATCTCCAGGGTTTTTCCCCCACCATTCGGGTTTTTCCCCATTTCTGCACAACCTTCTGTTTTATCTTCAGAGGTCACACAGAAACAGGGATTGACTCACTCTCCTCACAAACACCTTGTCTGCTACCTCAGGTTGGTGATAATACTATACCTAACATAGGTTCAGTGCCCATAGTCATACAGGGCAAGAGAGTGCATTCTAGTCTTTATGGACGTGCTTCAGAAAGGTATTGCAAGGGGTCAAACAAAGCAGCATTGAACACCTGATGTTAGATGTGAGCTTCTCCACTGCAAACATGGTTCATAATCTAACCATAAGTGTAATGTCGGGGGCTCAGCTTTCCTCCAAAACAGAAGTATCAATATCTTTGCAGCCATCAACAATTTTTAGTAGTTAAGCTACCTGTACATAGATGTCTAATAATCGAGTTGAAGCCTAGAACACAAAGTTTGGGGTAATTCAGGATTATTTCAAACATCAATATCTCTCATATATGGGACCTCACTTCCAACAAATAATCTTGAATAATGGGGCATCCCCACAACACATGAAGAAGAGACCCTTCCTGGCCATATCCCCTCCAACAGAGGTTTGAATTTGTTGGTTTCCGAGAGTGGAGTCGATTGGTGTCATGTACCATCTGGTCCATATCTTGCGTAGGTCTTTGCTAAGTGCGGACAAAGAGACGTGAGTGAACCTTTTATAAATACCATCCCATTCTTTTGATGTAATCTCCTTATCAAGTTCCTGTTCCTACCCATCACAGTAAGATCAATGAGCCGAAACAACCAGACTGTTAATTGCTGTATAAAGATTGGATATCAAACCCTTACAGTCTATTTTTCAATTGGCAGCAGGCTCTAAAGATGCTGGGCCCAAATTGGAAGAATGCATAAACCAGTGTCTTGCTTGCATGTATCAAAAACAGTAATTTTCCTCCAACCTGAGGTTTAACTTACATTCTTAAAATGATCTTACCTTCCCCCTAAAAAAGAATTCCCCCCTTTTGCTCAATCACTAGACATCCACACTCTGAAGCCCTTATTAGTAATCATCAGCATGAAGTCTGTGTTGTGTATCAAGGGTGTATATGGAGAAGGGAATGTGGTGGCTCACTTCAGTTTGCAAAGACCATCCCACGCTTCCAAGGAGGCCTGAGAAGGAAGCCCTAATCCACCCTGTCAAATGTTTTTTGGCATCCAGAGCCAACAGAAGTGAATGTGCTGGATTTCTGGCCAATTTATCAACAAGATGTAAGACCCTTCTGATGTGTTGTACCATTCCGCTTCCCCAGATGAACCCCGACTGATCAGGGTTAAATAATGGCATGAACATTTTGAGTCTGAGGGTGAGTAGCTTAGTAAAGATTTTCAAAATTTAGCAGTGCTCTAGGCCTGTATGAAGAGCATAATTTAGGATCTTTTCCCGGTTTGGAAATGAGAATCACCTCGTCCTCCTTCATGAATTGTGGTAAGCGACCTCCTTTCCTGATTGCGTTAAATACATTAGCAAGCGGTCTCATTAACAGTTGATTCAAGGACTTATAAAAGTCTACAGTTAAGCCATCTGGTCCTGGGGCCTTATTGGCCTTCAAAATTTTTATGGCCTGACAGAATTTCTTGCAGGTCAATTGGGGAGTCTAAGAAATCCCTATTGTCCTGGGAGAGCCTATTGTGGGACACCATATCTAGGTATGCTTTTTGGTCGTCTGCGCTTGGGTTATCTGAGGTAGAAAGATTCATGTAAAAGTTGTAAAACAATTCCCTCTTTTTAGGTTCTTCTCCCGACTCATTTTCCTGATTGTCAACTAGCGAGCGGATGAAAGAGTGACTGGACTGTTCTCTAATGTGATGTGCCAATAGCTTGCCCAGTACGTGGACCTGTTAAAAGAATTCTGCCTATGCGTAGTAGGGCACGTTCTGACCTCTGTGTCCTAATCAACATAAATTGGCTTTTGGCTTCAGATAGTTCTTTAAAGTTCCTTTTTGGACAGCCCACTACAATATGTTTCCCAGCCTTTTTGACCTCCTCCAGCATTTGTCCTTCTACCTTCCCCCTAATGGGTTTCATCGCAGCTGAGTTATGTATTAGATTTCCTCTGGCTACGGCTTTAAGGGCGCTGCAATGATTACCAATTGAGGTATCCTCAGGACGGTTCTTGTCTAAGTATTCTCGGAGCACCCTTTTGAGCTACTCCAGGCACATGCAGTCTCTGAGAATGCCAGAGGACATGCACCACTGGTGGGGGCCTGCAGTTCTTTGCCCATGCTTTAATCTTTATAGTTACTTTATTGTGATGTGATAGCCATGGTTTCAATATCCGCTTCCACTAGGCCCCATGCCATTCCTGTAGAGATGGATATAGTCAATGCGAGAGTCTGAGGTATGTACATGTGATGTGTATGTGTAGGGCCTATCTCTAGGATGCTGTGCATGCCATATATCTATTAAATTCAAGTCTCATATTTGTGTTTTTAATGTAATGGAGGCTGCCCCTATCACTGAATAACTAGTGATTGATGATCTTTCCTTCCTTCCATCCATCACCAAATTTATGCCGCTTGGCATCATGAGAGCCCTCTAAACCATCTCCAATAGTACATCTAGAAGGCCTGTCATGAACTCTTCCTGAGCTACATTAGGAGCATAGAATGAAACTGGTGTAACCTTCCTTCCCTGTATATCTCCCACCACTATTACATAGTGCCCTTCTTTATCTCTCTTTGTGAGAGCGTGAGTGAATCCTACATCCTTATGGAAAAGAAGTGACACTCTTGCCCTTTCGGTGTGGGCCGATGCATGACATTGGTGTGGGTAGACCTTGTTACTTAGTGTTTATTAATCTTTGGCCAGAAGGTGTTTCCTGGTGAGCCACAATGTGGTGCTGCAGCTCTCTATACCATTGATGCTTCTTATTCAGGGTATTCAAGCCCGTAACATTAAGGGTACCAACCTTAAACACCATTACTCTGAGAAATCCTTATAGTCGACTGAACTCTTGCCCATTGTATCATATGTGTCCCATCTTTGCTTATTGGTGCCCCAAACCCTCATTTTTCTCTAAATAGTTATCACTTCCAGACCCCCTTATATGCCACCTAATAGTGTTGATTCTTCCCCTATTCCTCCTGTGTGAACCCTGTTATACCTTCCAAGCCTTACCTTTGCAATCATTGGAAGATTTTCCCTATCTCCAACCCCAACCCAACAGAATCAGATTAAAAACAATCACAAACCGTGAAGAAACTAAACTGCTCAGGTATCAACATTCTCAACTTGACAAAATCGTCTCTTAGAGCCTATTTGGGCCCACAACCCAGAGTATGGTCAAAATATCATAAAGTATGAGGGGATACAACTATGACTTTAATCGCGTCTGCGATTGTCACTTTTCTTGCCTGTGAGGGCTGTGCTCCATATTTCACTTGAGGGCTCGGTCAATGTAATCAGTCATGATCGAAATGACACCGCATCCCAGAACTGGATTTTCAGCAGATTGGCTCCTTTGTCCAGCATAAAGAGAGTGTGGACTCCATCCTGTAGCTTGAATTGAAGACCAAAGGGATATGTCCACATATATTTGATCTTGCGATGCAGAAGTACCTCAGTAACTGGTCCCATTAATCGGCTCTTTAGAAGAGTGGGCTGTGAGACATCTTGGAACATGTGCAAGGAGAAGTCTCCCCAGAACCTTTTCTTTTATTTTATAGGGCCTCATTACGGGAGCGCTGATTACGAGGTTCCCTTTGCGGGACCCTGCAAGTACAACCAGATGTCCTTTCCGGGTCCTGCGAGGGGAAGAGGGAGGTAATAACGGGCCAGTTGTAATGTGCCCGTTATTACCTCCCTCCCTATTCCCATTGAGCCCTATGGGGGGTTCAAATGGGAATGGGGAATGGTTCCTGCAAGGAGGAATTACCGGGTCCTCCTATGTCAGAATGACCCGGTTATGGAGCCCGGTTTGGAGGCAGCTACCTCCATGGCTACCTCCAAACTCGTAATGAGGCCCATTGTCTCTCTGTGCACTATTTTCGAGATCATCATTTGCTCTACAGTCCTCTGTTGTTTCTGTATACTCGGTCACAGTATCTTGTACCTTTTTTAGCTTTGTTTCTAACATGGCTACTGATCTGTCACTTTGATCTACTCAGTCCTCCGCTCAACTATTTCCGTTCTGTTCTCAATTACTGAGTCCATCAAGTCCTAGCGGAAAGAAGAGGTTTCCGAGTGGAGAGACTCTAATGTCTTTCTTAAGGACTCCAAGAGAGCGGTTAGTGAGCATCACCGTTGTCATTACCTCCTGTGCCTCTGCCGCAATGCCTTCTGCCATTGTGCCGAATGGAGCAGGCCGTTTGGTGGGAGACATCAAAAAAGCTTGTATACTGATTTCCTTGGCTTTCCGAGCAGGCTTGGGCATTTCTAGACCAGTCTGAAAATTCCTCTCTCTACCTTACCAGTGCGCCTAGTTCTGATTAACCTGTATCCAGACATGGATGGCCTCCAGATCCTCTGTTATGCCAGCATGCACCATAAAAGAACTCTGTTGCAGTGGGCAGGGTCTTCCTGTACTTGCTGCCTTTATCTGTGACCCCACTGAGGTCCACCATTTCTGACCTTATGACCGCGGTACGACGATCTTTCATCGTCGGGCATTTCAAAGTCTTTCAAAGCCTGCAGTTTAAACGTGTTTGACAGTTCATGGATTTTTTTTGGAGTGGGTGTAAAAGGGCAGATAAGTGATTGGGGGAGGGGGTTGGGTATAGGTAAAAATAGGTGCAGGAGGGAGGAATTGGGGGGGGGACACCACCCATAAAAAATCATACAAAATTTGATGAACTGTCAAACACGTTTAAATTTTGAAATGCCTGACCATGAAATGACATAGAACCGTGACTACTATCTTGCAGATGCCTCAGGAGTTCTCATGCAGTCCTTTCTGGCATGCAAAGCCCCGAGGAGAGTGGCACCCCCCTGACGCTAACATCTCCACTGCAGGGTTCTCCCGTGACTCTAGACCAGTCTTTCCAGGGCACCCAAAGGGTGATCCTCCTGGATCATTCACCCACACCGGTCCATCACACCCTGCCCTCCTTAGCACTTCTCGCCAGGGACCGCCGCCGGCCTTTTCCTCTCTCCTTACCAGGGCCGCGATGGCGGCTCAGCTGTTTGCTGCCAACCCCTGGCATTTTGCAGCATGCTGCTCCTCCTGTTTCCTCCTGTGCTGATTCTAGGTCGTGGCAGCCACGCTTATTTCCCCATGTGGCTACATACATATAGAAGTGCTGCCATGCTGTGTGATTGGCGTGTCTCCGACCGTGTCCCACCTGGGTCAGGAGGGCCAGCCGGCATCTGCTAATTGGGGCCCTTAGCGGCGGCAGCTAAATCCGAGGTCTGCTTGCTTTCAGGCGAGAAAGCCCCACGTCAGCACGGTATTCCCGCAAACGCGGCCGGATTCTGGCCACTATTTTTTGACTTGTTTGCTATGAACATTAATGACTCCCATAAATGATGGCACTTTGTTATTGTGATGTCAGCCCGGAGGCTCATGTGGACCAAAACATTATGGGAGAGCTGTCACTCTTGAAATGGTAGAGGAGTGGCTACCTTCAGAGACTGTATCAGGGTGTGGAAAACTTATTTGTGGATGGGAGGAGGTGTTCTTAACCAAATAAAGTTTGAAGAAATTAGTGTTAAATTAGCAGCAAATAGTGCACTGTAACGCTCATCTGGCTACTGCTGGATAAACATGATAGGATTGAGGGAGAAAATGTATGTTTCTATTCGTACTTGGTAAGGCTTTAGTTGTGATGTGTGGTTGGCGTGGTCAAACGTTAGTTCATTATGCATGCCCAACTGCATTGTACCATAATCCCATTTAACCCAGAGTGTGGGCGCAATTGGTGTGTATTTGGGGTGTCAGAGCTAAGGCCACGGGCAACTGACTACAAATTGTGGGCTCTGTCGTTGTTCCATGACAGGCCTCATTACGACCCTGGCGCTCCGAGAAGAAGGGAGCCGGTACTGGACCGGCACCCTTCATTACGGGAGCACCTATTACACGGTTCCCTTTGTGGGACCCGGAAAAGAGGTCTGGTAAAACCAGACGTCCTTTCCGGGTCCCGCGAGGGGAAGAAGGAGCTAATAAAGGGCCATTTGCAATGTGCCCGTTATTACCTTCTTCCCCATTCCCATTGAGCCCTATGGGAGTTCAAATGGGAATGGGGAATGGTTCCTTCAAGGAGGAATTACCGTACCTGGTCCTCCAATGTTGGAATGACCCGGTAATTCCCCATTGAAGGAACCCGGTATTGGAGCCCGGTATCGAGGCAGCTATGGTGCTAATAGCACCTTGGCTACCTCCTTAATTCTCGTAATGAGGCGTAATGTGACTTAGCATGACTTAGGTAAAACCACAGTGCTCAGCAAAGATGGCAGCCTTTGACCACGTGTCTGCTTTGGTGCTACATGTGGCAATTCACTGAGTAGCGCAGGGAGGATACGCAAGAACAGGCCACATGCCACAGGGAAGCAGAAGTAATGGAGGGTAGAAGAAAAAAGAAAAGAGGGAACTGAGATGAGAACAAGGCAGCAACTGCAGAGGCTACGCAACGGAGTGCCCTGGGTATGTACAGGGCTGATGGGCCAAGAAATGGTATGTGTGGAGAAGACAGTGATGGAATAAATTGTTGCATAAAAGGTGCTTCCGGTGAACAGGCAGATCATAGTGCTTGCTGTTCTCAAAGTAAGTCATTGGGCCTCATTACACGGATGGCGGTAGGGATTTACCGGTACCGGTAAAATACCGGTACCGGTAAATCCCTACCGCCTTACTACGAGGTCCCTTTGCGGGTTGGGGGATTTAATGCCTGCTTTTTGCAGGCGTTAAAATCCAACCCGCTAAGGGACCTCGGAGCTAATTACGGCACCGCAAAATTGCGGTGCCGTAATTAGCGCCTTCCCCATTCCCATAGAGCCCTATGGGGCAGAAATGGGAATGGGGAAGGGCAATGGCGAAAGGGGGATTTACCGCCCCTCCAACCTTGGAATGGGGCGGTAAATCCCCTTTCCGCCAAGGCGGTGCCGGTATTTTACCGGCATGAGCCATGGCGCTAATAGCGCCATGGCTCACCGCCTACCGTGTAATGAGGCCCATTGTCTGTAGCAGTGAGAGGTATACACAAAAGGGATGCTACTAGTGGAATTGCAAGGTTGGGATATATGACAAGGACAAGGATGCCGCCCGCAGGAATGAAGAGCACGTTGGGTAGTGTGTTCCTTTGTGATGTGGAAGGGAGAGAAGGGCCCCAAGTGCACTACTGTTTAGAAATGAAAACCAGGCACACTGCTTGGGTTTTGTAGCAAGGAGGAAGAGGGCAAGCACCCAAGCACCATAATCAACCAAAGAAATTCTGGTGCATAGAGACCTCTTGGGCCTCGGGATCAAGAAGACCCCAAAATGACAGAGATGAGGAAGGACTCTATGGCAATGGATAGATTCATTTTTTTCTAATGAAGAGGAAGTAGGCATCTAAGAGTAAGTTGCTCTGACAGAAATGGGGGAATGAGGCGTGCTGAGGGGACGGGAGCGTAGTAACAGAAAGGACAAATATAGGCTCAGGAAGGACCCTGCTTCATGAGAATCAGGGATATAGAAGTTCAGGAGAATGTGCAAGTGGGAAGGAAAGTAACGAGATACATTGATGTGTGCAAGTAGGAGGGAAAGCAATGATGTGATGTGGTGTGTGCAAGTAGGAGGGAAAGCAATTAGGTGCCATGGTGAGATTCAGGAGGGTGGTCATCAGTAGAGGGAAGATAACTACTGAAGACATAGGGCCTCATTCCGAGATTGGAGGTAGCCATGGCGCGATTTGCGCCATTGGCTGCCTCCAATACCGGGTCCGGCACCGGTTTGGTTCAATGGGGACTTACCGGTGCATTCCGACCCTGCAGGGACCGGTAAGTCCCCATTGAACCAACCATTCCCCATTCCCATTTGAGCCCCCATGGGGCTCAATGGGAATGGGGAGGGCGCTAATAACGGGCTTGCAAATAGCAAGCCTGTTATTAGCGCCCTTGTCCCTTAGCGGGAACCATAAAGGACGTGTGGTCAGACCACACGTCCTTTACGGTTCCCGCTAAGGGACCTCGGAATTGGATGGTAAGGGATTACCAGCACCGATCTCCTTAGCGGTGCCCGGTATCCCTTACCGCCCAACTTGTAATGACCCCCATAAGGCCTTGTTACGAGTGCGGCGGTAAGAGGTTAACTGCGCTGGTAGGGATGCCGGTGCCGTTACCCCTTACCGCCGCATTCCGAGGTCCCTTAGCGGGTCCCACTAAGGCCGGCTGGTGAACCAGCCGGCCTTAGTGGGACCCGCTAAAGGACCAGGGATTTAATAATGGGCCCGCTATTTGCGGGCCCATTATTAGCTCCCTCCCCATTCCCATTGAGCCCTGTGGGGGCTCAAATGGGAATGGGGAAGGATATTCTGAATGGGGACTTACCGGGTCCTTCAAGGTTGGAATGACCCAGTAAGTCCCCATTCAGAGAACCCGGACACAACTTTGGAGGCAGCCATGGTGCTAGTAGCACCATGGTCCATGCCGGAATCCGCCATGGTGAATGGCAGAATTACCGCCCTATTCCAAGGTTGGCGGGGCGGTAATTCCCCATTCACCATGGCCCCTTCCCCATTCCCATTTTTGGCCCATAGAGCTCAATGGGAATGGGGAAGGCGCTAATTACGGCACCGTAAATTAGGGTGCCGTAATTAGCTCCTAGGTCCCTTTGCGGGTTGGTTTTTGTTAAAGTGCAACCCGCAAAGGGACCTCGTAATGAGGCGTTAAGGGTTTAATGGCGCCGACACCTTTTATGGTGCCATTAAACCCTTAACGCCTGCGTTGTAATGAGGCCCAATGCCTCATTACGACCCAGGCACTAATGGGTTAACGGCGCCGTAAAAGGCTGCGTGCCATTAACCTATTAGCGCCTAATTACGAGGTCCCTTTGCGGGACCCAACCTTAACGGCTGGTGTAGACCAGCCGTTAAAGTAGGGACCCGCAAAGGGACCTTGGTGCTAATTACGGTGCCGCAAATTTGCGGCACCGTACTTAGCGCCTTACCCATTCCCATTGAGCCCTATGGGGCAAAAATGGGAATGGGGAAGGGCCATGGAGGAAGGGGGAATTACCGCCCCGCCAACCTTGTAATGGGGTGGTAATTCCCCCTTTCTCCATGGCGGAGTCGGTAGCTTACCGGGATGGACCATGGTGCTAATAGCACCATGGTCTTCTGCCAGGGTCGTAATGAGGCCCAATGCATATTGGGTTGGGGTGGCAGGTGTGAGTCAAGGGCATGGAATGGTAGGCACCAAAAAAACGTAGGATGAAGAACAAAATGGAAATAAAGGGGCACCAAGTATGCCATCACGTATATCAAGACTGCTCACAAGATGGTGTGCTGTAAGGCCAACCCTTATAGCTGCATGAAAATGTGAGTATTTGTTATTGAAACAATGACACTAGAAGAAAGGGGTAGTAGAGGTGGGAAAGGAGAAGGACAAGATTATTGATGGGTATGAAATCATTAATACATTGGGTATTAAGGACGGTTTGAGGACCTTAGAAAGGATCCTGCAGCACTAAGGTGAGCTCAACATGTGCCCCATATCCAAATTAAAAGTTTTCTATAGCATTCTGGTCTAAAATGTTTACGATTGATACCATCTAATAAAAGTAGTTCTATGCGCCAAAAATTGTGCTCACCAAAAATGGGAGCCCCATTTTAACAAACAATCGTGTATACTACCGAAGGTTGCATATCCCAATGAAGAGAAAACAATTGAAAGTTGTTTGAAAAAGTTCTGTTTAATTGCGGTTCCAAGATTACAAAGCAGGGTGTCACTACAATGACAATTGTATTGCTCTCTTTCGAAGAGATCCTGAGGCTGCATTCTCTACCCTGCCTGGATACCTATCAACGTGACCAGGTGAAATGATAGAGAAGCGGCTAATACATTGCCTTAAGTGAGCAGGGGCTAGATTTGGCAGAGCCCTGGCAGGCTCTAAAAACGGTGCCTGAGACTGGGCCCTGTTGGGGCTCTCTAAAGTCTCCTGCTAGCCCCAGCCCACTAGAAGTCAATGCTTTTTTTTCTAAAGCATGAAGCTCTCGCGTGTGAGCGAGCACTTCAGGCTTTAGAAAAAAAAGCCCTGTCTGCCATTT
This sequence comes from Ambystoma mexicanum, assembly GCF_040938575.1. Taxonomy (NCBI): domain Eukaryota; kingdom Metazoa; phylum Chordata; class Amphibia; order Caudata; family Ambystomatidae; genus Ambystoma; species Ambystoma mexicanum. The sequence continues at coordinate 1,502,315,389 of NC_090921.1, forward strand.
CATTGTGTCACTGACCCCCTCCGCCCCGGCCTCCACCCCAGCCAGCCAACCCTTTCATTTGAAATGCAAGGATTATCACCTTTGTGCCCCAGGTGCTGGTCAAGGGTGCTGATCGATGCAAAGCGGTGCCTGGCAGGGGGTCGCGATTCAATTAAGAGGCGAGACTTGCATCACCTGAATGCTGACTGTAGGCCATGGCCCTTTTGCAAAATCGAGCCGGGACTCTTAAAGGCGTGTGGCCTAAAAGGCATCAATCGGGTGAGGCAAGTGTTGCCTCTTAATTGAAGTGCTGACCCCTGTAAGGGTGGAGAATTAAGACTCTGACACATATGGGTCATGTTGTTTGCTATGAACATTTATTCAATGGCAAAAAGGAAAAGAAAACCTTATCTCGCCCTAACTCTAAGAGGGGCTTCCCTGCCTAAAGTGAAATAACTTGTGTCAGAATGTCCAAAGCAAAAGTCCCAATGTCCAGTGTCAAAATCCTTACTCTGTCCCTTACACTCTAAGCTAACAAAGTCAAAGGAGTTGTCTTCTTGGTACAGAGGAATGACTCCCTTCCACAGGACAAAAGCCAGTTCTTATCATGGTAAGATTTTCCAATATGGTTTCAGCCACCCCTTGGCTGCTGGGGAAGTGTCTGGCTTTTCCCAGTCTTCCTCTGGCATATAACATATGTCTTTGGTGTCCTAGACCCTGGTCTGCAGGCCTGGATTCCTCTCACCAGGTACTGCGATGATGAAGATTAGTCTGGATGCACTCCCCAAGCTGTATAGGGCCCCTGACCCTGGTTTGCAGACCTGGTTCCCTCTCTCCAGGTATTGCAACAAAGAAGAATAGCCTGGATGCACTTCCCAAGTTGTAGGGGGTCATTTACCCTGTTCTGCAGGCCTGGATTCCTCTCACCAGGTACTGCGATGATGAAGATTAGCCTGGATGCACTCCCAAAGCTGTATAGGGCCCCTGACCCTGGTATGCAGACCTGGTTCCTTCTCTCCGGGTATTGCAACAAAGAAGAATAGCCTGGACACACTTCCCAAGTGGTAGGGGGTCATTGACCCTGTTCTGCAGGCCTGGATTCCTCTCACCAGGTACTGCGATGATGAAGATTAGCCTGGATGCACTCCCCAAGCTGTATAGGGCCCCTGATCCTGGTGTGCAGACCTGGTTCCCTCTCTCCAGGTATTGCAACAAAGAAGAATAGCCTGGACACACTTCCCAAGTGGTAGGGGGTCATTGACCCTGGTGTGCAGGCCTGGATTCCTATCACCAGGTACTGCGATGATGAAGATTAGCCTGGGTGCACTTCCCAGGCTGTAGTGGGTCATACAGACTTGGTTCACCAACCTGCCACATACTGTATGGACTTTCTATTAACTTTGAATTCTCTTGATTTGGCTGCGAGTTCCAAACTCGCAATTCCGGGGTTAGTTGTCCTTTCTGTGGGCTTGATTTACTCTTCTGCTAAGCCTTTGTACAAATCCATGTACCTTTGTTTTTCTCCCACTGCGTTCCGGTCCCAGACCCTCTTTTCCCAGTATTTTGATTTGTGCGACCACCTCCTTGAGCCTTCGGAGCTTTCTCGGCTAACTGTGTATCTTGGTGTGGTTTGCGCTTGTGTTGACTCCTTTGATGTAGCTGGGCTCGTTCGTGGGACAGGGGTTACTTCCCAGGGCTTCCCTTGCTCTGCCTCAGTGCCACAGTCTTCTTTCCTTTGAGGACCGCATAGTCTCACACTCTTGCACATCCCTGTTCTCTGGGGCTCCCAGAGTATAAGTCTGCCTGCAGACTATGCGGTTCTCACGTCCTGGACCAGCCTCAGACTCTCTCACCCTATTCTAAATGTCCCATTCAGCACACACCTTCACATCGGGCTCATCCTCATCCTGGCTTTCGCAGTTCCTCCAGGAAGGGCTTGACGATCTGTCAAGTGATTCATCTGTGTTTATCTTGTTTCTACCAATCAATTGTCGTGAACCACTGGACTGGTAAAAGCGGTTCCAATGTTTATTTGGAATTGCTCCGCACTTTCCCCACGTCTCAGTACTAAGGGACCGCTGATGTGGTAACTCACTAAGACTCTTCCTCGTTTCAGTACTCTCTATTTTGGACTGCTTTAGAAAAGTACATAGGGTTTGAGGGTAGGATTGTAGAGGAAAGAGGTGAAGGGAAGTGGGGGTAACTATGGGAATGTGGTGTAGGCTCATGTAATTGGTGGGAATACTGCAGTCTTTCAATGTGGTTGTCACTGGTCGCAAAAGGGGTTTCCCATCCCATGAGATACACCCGCTTAGTACCACCCGCAGTGGGACTATCGGGTTGTGGTCTCACCATTTTGGCCTCATGGGAAGGGTCTTCCCCTTCAGAAGCAGTGACAACATTATAGGTTTCATCACACCCCTGCCAGGCCACACCCCTTTGTTTGCCACACACCCCTAAGAGCCCTGGCTCGATTTTACTGGCCACTTAAAGCACTGGCTAATGCTCAGCCTGATCAAGAATTAGAAAGTGATGATGGACCTATTCTGTACTATCCCTAGGATTGGTCAAACTACATTAATCATTGTGGAGTTAGCTAACCCAATAGGATTAACATGCAAAAACAAGTTTCTGCTTTGATGATGCTCACAGGGATTGGATTCACCAGGTTTATCATAGGTAAATTCAGAAAGCTAAATTCACATTGAACCCCTGTGACTGCTCGAGTTTAGGCATTGACCCACAACTTTGTTTTAAAGTGTTTTCATTATGCAACATTCCCTAAACCGAATGTTTACTAGTGCTCTTGTTGGGACCTTTGATAGTGCAGAACTCTGCAGCCCTTCTTTTGAGGCATATGTTCAGTATATCAGCACATATCAGCAAATAATATCTATTTGCACCATGGGGAAGGGTTCTCATCCGATGTGGTGGCCATAGGACTCCACGGGAATGGGGAGGACAGAAGCACTGGCACTGTGCGCAACAGTGCCGGTGCTTCCGACAAAGTCTGCGGGCGGGTGCTGTTTCTACGCGCCAAGTCTGACCTGGCAGGCGGGATGGCACCCGCCCGCAGAACTCGTCATGTGCCGGTCCGGAAACAACGGTGAGGGTAAGCTCTCAAAATTCTCTTTAAAACTTTGTCACTCACTCACAAAGCTCTTAACAATGCTGCGCCCTAGGGGTGTCACGGTATTAGTTTTATGACGGTACAATAACCTTCTTGCCAAATGACGGTATATCATGGTTATCGCGGTATAGCAGGTGGAGTTAACTAATCTTAACAAATATTTTCTAAAAGGTCATAAATTGTCAGATTTATCATCACAAACAAAACCAGGCACCCAGGGCCAGAATTGGACTTTTCAACATACTTTCCACTGAAATGCCACCCCTTGCTTCCACCAAACACAAACACACGTGTGGAGAGGAGAGGCAGAGGGGAGCCCTGCTGCAACTGGCAAAGGAAACTGAATAGCTTTTCTTAAGTGGTCATTTTGGCTTTTAGCCCCCCCCCCCTGGCTACTGGTGAAGATGAACATGTTGCTATCTTGATAACCTGCATGCCAAAGATCAATGGAGTCTGATGGTAGTATACGCTTGTGCGCATACACACACACGCACACACGCACTCTCTCTTTACATTACAGCCTTCAGTTTACTTGCAGGCCAAAAGGTGTTCAGTAATCACGGACATGTTACACTTTGGCATGGCAACAGAGAATACCCACAGAGATGAGTACATTTCGCACTGTGACTTACTATATGTAAATTCAATGATGGAACCAGGGAAATCCCCCATTGTCATATGTTTAGAAAACATTATCCATTATAAATATATAAACCCCAAACCGCCAACTCAAAGTAAACACTTTTCCTTCTTGGCACTGTATTTATTCTTCCTATTGCTAACATATTGATTTTGTGTCAGACACGTGTGGTTTATGGAATGGCATTAAAAACTGCTCCAACTGAAACTACTTGGCAGACGGCGCATCCAACAGTGCAAGACCAAGACTGCGCAGCACTTGCTTACTGAAGCCTTTCCAAATCAGATTGAAAAGCACATAACGGTATGAACGGTATACCGGTATAAACAATGTGACGGTTATTATCGTTCAATTAAGTGGTTCACAGTATCTTTAACGGTATACCGTAATACCGTTACATCCCTACTGCGCCCAACTACCTGGTCGACAGATTCCACAGACAGACCTCCCTGTGACCTGCCAGAACAGCCTACAAAGATTGCCTCGCTATTCCTAACTTTGAACCCTCCACAATAGGTGGCAACAGCTTCCCGGTGAAAGCAGCCAAACTATGAACTCCCTACCTCCCACTCTGAGAACTGACCTTCCCTACCAGAACTTCTGGACTAACACTATCGTTTGGTTGAAAGCGAATGATCATTAAATGTAACAAGTAGCCAGGTTTTACGGTGAGGAGCACCGCCCCTCCTCCCTATTGTTTATTTGTACATACCCACCGTATTTCACCTACACTTGTATATACTACCAATGCCAGTAAGACGTTTGCCTGTAATATCTGTCCGCAATATGTTTTATCTCCTATATTTCGTGTACTTATATTTGTATGTATGTATATAATTACGCTGTTGTAACTAAGCTTCGCATATACATTTAACTGCTGCGCCCTGTTACCCAAGGGTATGTTTGCGCATTATAAATAATAAAACAAACAAACAAACAAACAAACAAGCTTACCGGCACCAATGTTTCCGGCCCGGCAAACTTGTAATGAGGCCTATTGTGTTGGTTTCTTGTTACCGGCTCCAGCAATTAAACCAATCACCTCAATGTGCAACTCTGAGGGTGAAATCCTGAGAGGACAGTGTGACAGGGTGGCTGAAAAGTCCATGGTTTATAAGGAGAAATGAATCAGGGGTGCGGGATATGTGAGAAGAGAGAGTAAAAGCATTGTTGCATCGCACTTTGTTTGGGGAAAAAGCTCTGCCTCCTTGTTAGGTTGTTAGCCATATCCTGATCAGATTAATGTCCCTTAGCTGCTCAGGTCTAGAATGACTACTTGGACCAAAGATCGGCTCTTTTAGGGTGTGCCTCTTTTGGGGACTACAGCTCGCTACCCACGGTGAACTTGGTCTTGCTTGTGTTCTGCTGTCCGTTGGAGACTCCATTCTTCCTTCTTGCCTTACCTTATGGTCATTCAAAACACAGAGCATTCCATTCCCCTTGCGCCTAGACTCTCCCTTCATCAGATATAAAAATTGATACAATCCTCTCTTTGATGAGTGCCTATATGGCCGTAGATAAGGAAATGATGATTACATTTGTTGCGATTGGAGGAAACATTTTGAGGGATGTGCGCTTCAGATACATGAATGGCTAGTGCAATAGCAGTGCAGTTTAATGTGAGTGTTGTGTGCGAGATGAAACAGGATGCATTGGGCCTCATTACGACCCTGGCGGAAAGTGACTGACCGGACCGCAACAGCGTAAATAGCGTTTCCGCCATTGCACGAAGGAGCAAAGTGCGGCTAATTACGACCCATCGGGCACGAGCATTACGCCATGGCGGAATCCGAAAGGCTGCGATGGCGGAAATGACCCCAAAACGGCCCTTACCGCCGCCGTACGCTGCACCAGGTGCAATACCGCCACCCATCTTAGCGGTCACCGTAATGAGCGGTCACCGTAACGAGCGGGCACCGCAAATTACGGGCACCGTAAATATACGGAAACGGAAGTAAAAGCATGTGGCCGGAACGGGAAACAGCACGCCGCACAAATATAAAATCCGAATCCCAACACAACCATTAAAAATCCGACCCTGACACACATCCCAACCCGTTAGCAACCCCAGTTAAAAAAATAAATATGGGAAAGGTAGCCAAGAAAGCGTGTGATCGCAAGCGGCAGGTACACTTCTCCCGAGAGGAACTGACCGTGCTCACCGAGACCCTCCAGGAAAATGCCGCCGTCGTCTTCTCCAGTCAAATGACCAGGACGGCCCTTGCCAACAAGAAGGCCATATGGGCCCTGGTGGCACAGCGCGTAAGTGCGGTGGGGACAACACCCCGCACGCCACAGCAATGTCGCAAGCGGTGGGACGACCTGCGGATCCGCGTACGCAGCATACTTTCTGCGAACAGGAACATCGCCACAGCTACCGGGGGGGGTTCAGAGTCGCCCATCAAGTTGACCCCCTGGGAGGATATCTGCGCCTCCACCATAGGAATGGAGAGCATAGAGGGAGTCGGAGGGATGGAGAAAGGAGTGCCGACATCCGGAGAATCAGGTAGGTTGGCCAAGAGAAACAATGCGAAATCCACAAAACACGAACATGTGCAGTACCATGTGACCCCATAGTGCAATACATACTTTGCCCTGACAGCGCCCTCTAAAAGTCAGAATGAATAAACAAATCAATCAAGATGCCATAAACAACCCCTACATGTGCAGCATGCACCCCCTAACTGCAGGCAGCCAAATGAATGCATCCTCAATCCACACGAAAATGAGACCACCTCCAAGGCCCAGTCCCAAATCAGCCTCATGTACCACCCCAATGCATTTGATACGTTGCCATTCCAAATCCGACAGACCCATAACTAACGCTCGCCCCTCTTTACTCCACCACAGGGTCCGATACCAACGACGAGCTGCAGGACACCCCTACCAGCACGCCTGCAAAGAGGGCCAGGACCAACGTCCCAAGAGCCTCCACCTCAGGTGCAAGGATCAAGACACGGCAGCAGCAGGAATCAAGTGGCAGCACACTGGAGGGGACTGCAACAGGCACCCCAGCAGCCAGCAAGTCCACAACCCCAGCACCACAGGTCCCCCCAAAGAACGTATCTGATGGCACTGCCTCTGGTGGTAGCAGCACCATAGGTGACACAGCTGTCATGCCAGCATGCTCCGACACGGAAAACAGTGCTGGCGACGTAGGTACCATCCATGACCTTTCCCAATCCCCCTGCATGTTCCATCCCCTACACCATGACGAAACCACGCAGGGGCACCCTGAAGACGACGACTGGCCAACCCCCACAAGTCCTGTGCCAAGGCAACATGTGTTGAGCAGCCCCCCTGTCACACCACCGCAAATGTCCATGGCCCAGCAGAGGCAACAGTCCCTCGACCTGCTGATCGAGCAACAGCAGGAAGTGTCCACGCTACTCAAGGACCATGCAAATGGATGCGGGGGTTCCAGGGCAGCCATGGAAACATCCACCGAGACACTCAGGGCACAAATAGAGAAAAGTAGTGAGAGCCTCAGGGGAGAAATGGAGAGAAGCACCGAGAGCCTGAGAGCACAAATGGAGAAAAGCACCGAGAGCCTGAGAGCACAAATGGAGAAAAGCACCGAGAGCCTGAGGGGGGAACTGCATGCGACGTCCAAAGACGTTTGTGCTGAACTTGCTGCTGTGCGCCGTGTGCTCTCGGAGCTCTCACAAACCCTCAGAGACATGCATGGACGCGAGCAGGCAGAGACATCATCCGTGGCAAGTTCCGTCCAGGGCAGCCCCCAACGCAGATCTGGCAGGAACCTGCGCTCCACGGGCAGGGGTGCCCCTGATACCCGTAGAGGGGGCTTGCAATAGCGTCTACCCACGGACAGCATGCATATTTGGACACTGGTGTTGGGGGGGGAGGTAGTAGGGTGGAGGGGGTGTGTTGGGCTTCACTGGGTGGCGGGTCCATAGGGTGTATAAATCAAATCACATTAACAATACAGCACCTCATTATCATCCAATGACATGTGTGGACATTGATATTTGCGTACGAGGCCTTCATAGGCGTACAGTCCACAATGTGCCTGTACTACACACACACAGTGCCACAGGTCCCCTTTCCGTGTAATAGGCACCATGCGTGGTTGCTAGAAGCATGCATCTATGATGCTCTGTCGGATTGCACGTGCATCCTGTGCCTCATGGACTCCTTGAGGTGCCTCCACATCCCCACCCTCATCATCATCATCATCTTCAGGTGCATGCAGTACAGCGTCAGGGGGCATGGGCACATTCCTACGTATGCACATGTTGTGCAGCATGACACATGCCATGACCATCTTAGAAACCTTCTCATGGCTGTACATGAGTGCCCCGCCAGACCTGCTGAGGCTGCGGAAACGAGCCTTCAGTAGGCCGAATGCCTGTTCAATGACCACACGGGTACGTGAGTGGGCATGGTTGTAGTCCTCCTCATGCTCGTTCTGTGGGTTCCGGATTGGTGTAAGGAGCCATCTCTTCAGTGGATACCCGGCATCACCTGTATGAGACGAATAAAGGGTGTCAGTGGAATGATAGTGCTAAGTAGCCCCCCCCCCCCTCCTGCAAGGTCATTGACGCATCAAATGGGCCACGATGTCATGCATGGAATGAGACTCACCGAGTAGCCAGGATCTGTGCCCTGCGTGTCGCTCCATGTAGCGTGGTATTCTTGTGTTCCTCAGGACCATAGAATCATGGGTAGATCCTGGAAATCTGGCACAACAATGCGTAAAGATCTTGTTGGAGTCACACACCATTTGCACATTGATTGAATGAAATTGTTTCCGGTTGCGGTACTGGACCTCCATGGCATGTGGGACAACCAATTCAACATGGGTGCAGTCGATGGCACCAATGCAACCCGGGATGCCGCCAAGTGCATGGAATCCCACTTTTGCGTTGGTAATCTCCTGGTACGTGCGTGGTAGTGTGATGTGGTCGTCGGCGTGCTTCAGGAGGGCATCGTGCACTTGGAAGAGTGTCCGTGAGAACAGTGGCTGTGAAATGCCATGCAACTGTCCCACTGTGTGCTGGTAGGTGCCTGTGGCCAGGAAGTGGAGTACAGACACCACCTTCAGTAGGGGTGGGATGGCGGTTGGGCTATCTATCATGCTCACGAGGTCAGCATGTGTCATGTCCACAATGGCGATTATGGTGTCCCGGTCCAAACGGTAGAGGGTGTGGATCTGCTCAGCAGTGAGGTTGAACGGATCAGCTCGGAGGCGTGGGATTGCGGGCCGCCTGCGTGGTGGTAGTGGCAGTGCTTGTGGGCCTTGCTGACCCTGCCTTGCCCTCCTCCTCCTCCTTCTCCTCCGTCTCCCCTGTGCGCCCGGTTGTTGTACCTGTTGTTGTTCGTCGTCTTCTTGTAGTTGTAGCACTTGCAGTGCTATCTGGTCCCCCAGGCCCAACATCGCTAGTCCTGCCGGTAGCATTTTGGAGTGGGAGTGGTTGTGGGAGGGGTTTGGGTCTGCTATATATGTGCTGTCGGCCTGTATGGCCTCCACCTGTGCTGATTGAATGAATCTGTGGCAGATGCAATCCCTTCTGGCCGAGCACGTCCCGCACGTAAGGCTGCATTTGGCCGCATGGCATCTTGGGATTGGAATCATGTATCAAATCCCGATGGCAGTGTGATGTACTTTGACTGATTTTCATGCTATGCTCCCATTGTTACACATGCTATGATTGCAGCCGCTTACATACCTGTGAAGAGTCAGTGGTATGTAGGGCTCGATCGATGGCCGACCCTCATGCAGCACAGTAACGTACTTCACCGACGGGCGTGGCGTCCCATTTGTGATTGCAGCCAGTTAGCATTATGACACACAGCCGCACTACATTGATGTAATTGTGAATGCAAGCGTTCACAGAAGCCTTTTCGACGTAATGTTGCAAGTGAGGAATTCGAAGGCCAGCATTTTTGGTTTTGAAGTAGCGGCGAGGATACGCCCACAGGTCTGGCTGGGAATGTAACGTTCTATTGTAGAATGTCCTTGGGACATGGCCCATAACGAGCAAGCAATGAATGATATGAATTGAATGGGATGCGCAATAGCGTAGTGGACGATAAGGCAGGACGTTCCCAAATCCATCTTGCTTCACAACACTACAGATCCGGCCAGGAGCACAGTGGTTTTTGCAGACTGCATTACGCACAGACGCGATGGAAGTTTCACATATTATGTGAGTGAATATTCATGCGTTTTCATTGCGGGATGAGGGAATGATGAATGGATGCATGGACAGATGATTCCGTTTAGGGTCTGCCATGTACATGGGTTTTTTGAATCACTCCCCTTCCCCTGCGCTATGTGATGCAAGGCTGCCATAGTGGGACTTACGTCTATCTGCCCTTGTCGGATCCTCCCTGTCTCGACGCGCCTTCATACACTTGTGTCTAGGCACGTTACTAATCCCATGTCATGGGTTCTATCTTGACGGACGCATGCACAGTAACCGACGTTGCCAATGGTGTATTTACCTCGATTGATTTCGTTATGAATCGATACTGATTTAGGGGTCTGTATATTCCTTTGGAGTGGGCTAGCATGCATATGGGTGTGGATTTGGTGTGTTGAATGAAGATTGTAATGCATCATGAGTCCCGTAATGCAATCGGTTAATTTGTGTTTCATTTGGGTGACAGGTATCTCCTGCCCTATTGCAGATGCCATCTCTACGCCACTCCTCCAGATGGGTTTTACTCTCGACACCTGCAGCTTCGGGTGAATCAGTGGAGCACCATTTCGATCTTATGGGACGATCGCCAATGGGCCACATGCCCTTACGCTGTACTGGTGGCTAGGTGCAACATTTCGGCCTTTCAGCTCGACTAGTGCCTGCCTCATGGGACGGACCTGCGGTTCTTGCCGCTTCCATGTTGCCTTTTGGAACGTTGATGTAGGCCCTGTGTGCCATGATGGTACAGGGCGTCACACAAGTGGAAGCTGGTCAATTATTGCAGATGCAGCCCTCGGTGATGATGGATGTTTTGGTGTTATTTTGCAAATTGCTGTGGGGCCTTTGTCATTTGGATGTGCATTTAAATTGTATTCCGATATTTGTCGTGTTGCGTTATTCTTTGCAGGTGATGTGGCGATTTTCGATTTGTGGCGGTATGTATTGCGAGATGATCTGCATTGTGTTCCGCCTTCTGAGTTGAGTTGTGTGGTACAGTACTGGCCGCGTTTGCCTACGTAGCACAGTATGGTCACGGATAGGGGCTGCCATTGTGACTGTTTACATGATGTGCTGTTCAGGGGCGGGGGATTGGCTTTTGGCCGACTGGTGCCTGTCAGCCAGGTCGATTGGTGGAATGATGGGATGTTCAGAATGTGGCTGGTCACAGGTGCCTGTGTTTGCGTGCGTTTGTTGGAGGGGGACTGGGGTCATGTCCATTGGAATAGCTTCTGTATTCATGCCATCTGTGCCCTGCAGCTCCCATCGGCCCCTCTTGGGATGAGCCTGGCTGCTCAGTCACTCTGCCAACTTGTGTGGTACATGCTTCTGCTGATGGTTGGTTTGTTTACTGGCAAGAGTACAGGGCTGGTGCAATCCCCCTCAGGATGCTGTTTTGGATGTTGCCTTGCGCTGGTGGCAAGCGATGGGGGACTACTGTTGTTTTGTGTCATGTGTTCTTGATTTTCATTTTGATGTATTGTACCTTCACATGCCTGTGCTGCATCAGTACGGCTATGGTGACATGCCGTACATGGATGCCCACTCACGGGGCGCTTTGAGCCCCTGCATGCATTTCTACGTTGGCATGCATGGGTGAATTGTAGATTTCACTGGTTGCATAGTGTGAGTACATTGCGCCTGCCAGGAGTTGTGCAATGTGGCCAGGGAGTGGAGTACAGGCACTCAGTGGGCCATTTACGGTTGGTTCACGATGCCGTATTTCTCGCCATGGCGGAATGGTACTTTACGACGTGCTTGATGGCGTTCAGTACATGTCCGCTAGGGTCAGAATTCGCGTACCGTTGCGCCATGGCGGTGATTCCGGTTTTGCAAGGCGCGCGTGCGCGTACTTGGTGCAGTTAGCGTTGCCGTTCACTGCGGTGTCGCTAATGGCATCGTACTTTACGGTGACGGGTCATAATCGCAACGAGCGGTGTTCGATGGCGGTATTGCATTTCCGCCATCATTTTTCCATTTCCGCCAGGGTCGTAATGAGGCCCATTGACAGGTAATACTTAAAAACGCATCACATATGTATTCAGGAGCAGCAAGGAGAGCTTCAACCATTCCCTCACTCCCAAATGAAACTGGTGGTGAAGCAAGAAGGGCCCAGCATTAACTTGTGTTTCTTGTTACTCAAAATGGGGTCTGGTATCTTGAGATGCACTTTGACCTTGATGCCGGAACGGCGCTGCTTCCCCGGCCATCTCGAATGAGCTTGTCTATATCAGCCTGAGTTTGTCATTGGCAGCCGTTTTTCACAGATGACAGTTGGTTGTTGCACATACTTCTGAATTAGAAGCTGTTCCACATGGAAGGCCCAAAGCTGAAAGTACATTTGCCTCTCATGCTGATTCTGTGAAACCTGAGGATGAGGAACACGTAAAGTAAAGCATGCTCAGCACACCTCGTTCAATCAGGGTGACGCTGATAGCTGTTAAATGCTTGCCCGAAAGAAAAAATGCACACCACTGAAATCCATTCAAGGGCAGTGACTCACTTTCTCAAACCCGGTTTGTGGAAGCTATCAAAGGTCAATGAAGATGTCCTCATAGGTCAGTCCACATTTGAGTGACAAAGCTCACATCGGGAATCCAGCAGTGCCTTTGGACTCAAGTATCAGATTACTTTGTCTGAAAGAACCTGGGGCAAATGTCAACTGACCTACACTGCAAACAAAAGCAACCTTTTTTACAGCACGGAAAAGGGCAGGGATTGCGAAATGATCAATAGAATTCTCCCTGACGAGTCAGCACTCCTCCACCCCAGCCAGCCTTGAAATATGAGGGTTTGTTTACTTTGTCATCTTGTTTTCTTAAGTACAAAATATGCGCATGAATCTATTACTATCGCTCCCTTCCCTCTCTTCGTCAACCCCTCCCTGCAGTGTTTGTATTTCTAATCTCGCTGCATCTCCTGAGGCTGTGAGCCGAACCGGTTTTTCCAAGTGGCTGTTTTGACAGTTGCAGGTCTGCAGGTGCATAGGAATGGCGGTGTTTTTCTGGCTCGCAGGAGCTTGAATGGGAACACTATGCAACTCCGCCTGTTTTGTAGTTTGACAACATGCAATGTACGAAAGCTAGGCTCCATTTTTCACACTTTTTAAACTGGTATTTACTTAACTTAAAGGCCATAACTTTTAAATCACAGGGCATCTTGAAGAAAAGGGAAATTCCTGTTTGGTCCTTGGAAGGGCCAAGGGTCACTTATTCTGCACATCATACAGCAGCTCGACATCACCGTGTTTAACCCATTCCCATACTCTTCAGGGATCTCACAGCCAAACGCCCAAAGCAACCCTGAACAGTTACCGTGGCAAACCACTTTAATATTTATTAGCACCCGGCGAGAGTCAAGCAGAATGCAACACGCATTCTGATTGGCTTTCACCAGGTCCTTACCCGGCTGAGAATCCTTCGATTCTCAGCCGGGATTCCAGCCGCGTTCCTCGGTAGGGGGGCATGGCAGCCCCTCAGCCAATGAGGAGGCTCGAAGCGGGGACATCCCCGCTCCGAGCCTCCCCACGGCTGAGAGGCTGCCTTCACCCCCTGCTGGGGACTCAGGTAAGTTTATTTTTTTTTTCCTTCCTTCCCTCCCTCCTCCCTAACCCACCCCACTTACCTTCTTACTCCTGCGTCCCTGGTGGGGGACAATGGCAGCCTCCAGCAGTGTGAAGACTCCGCGCCTTCACATAGCTGGAGGCTTCCATCGTCCCCTACCGGGGACGCAGGTACGTTTTAAAAAAAGAAAAATATTTTCTTTTTTTCCAACCTTCCCTTCCCTCCCGCTCTCCCAACCCCACTTACCTTCTCTTCTTTTTTTTTCGGGAGCGGACGCGCTGGGAACACTTGTGTTCCCAGCGCGTCCGCTCCCGATGGCCGCCATGGAAAGGGACAACGAACTCCCGTTTTCCCTTTCCCAGCGGCCATTTTATTGTTGTTTTTTTTTCTGTCCCAAAATGCGCAATTTTAGTGCCACGTTCATGCATATATTGCGGGCTTATAACTATGGGCCCCGGGGCATTACCTGAGTCGGTAATGGCCCCACCGCTCAGGTCATATTGCTTAAATATCCCACGTACATCACTGTGACATTCACCTGATTATGCTGCTGAAGGCCTGTTCATCAGTCGGACATGTTTCCGACATCGCCAACCATATAAGCAATGTCAATCTCAATGCCCTTTTCATTAAAGAAAAGCAGTTTACACCCTCCTCCACCTACATCTTCCATGTCCTCCTAGACCACGTCAACATTATCCAGAATACTTACCGCACAGGAAATTCATAAAATCGACTTGCCATACACGTTCAAGCTCGACCCCCAGACAGTTCCATAAAATCCCTCTCATGCTGGTTCCCCATCGCAAGCAATGACTCCATTACGTTCCATATTATTGTAACGCTCACCTGATTCCCGCAGAGGCGCCGGTCTTGACTGGGTGAATGCCGTATCTTCAAAGGTGATGTGTAACACACGGTTGGCTCTTTGGGCTGGACCTCTGTGCACTGTATGTCTGACTCGAAGAGTAAGATGTCTGCAGATAGAAAATATGGGATTAATGAACTGGGTTTATTGGGTGCCTCTCTCCTCTTCCCTTTCTCTTCTCCTGTAGAACCCCAAAGGTTAACGCCCTCACCTTAGGTAAGTGAACGCCGAGCTCTCCATCTGCCTCGGGGCAGGGTGCCGTAACCAGTTTCTTCACTGGATAAGGGTGCAGGCCTCTTGACCTCAGAGGACTGCTGTCCATCGTTAACTGCACGAACGGTAAGTTCTGGGCACTTCAAATGTCTTAAAAGTCTTTTGTAATGATATCTCTTGTTTTGCAGGGTTCCGGCGATGGTGGATGGCGGGCTGATGAGAGTTGAGGGTCGAACCCGCGTGAGGAATAGAAGCGCCTGGAAGCACGTAAGTAAGCGCTTGTAGCCTGCTTCACGATGCACACTAACTGTCCCTTTTATCTTGCAGGTACAAGTTCGGAGCTTTAGAGAAGCTGAAGGGTGCTGGAATACCCACTGGATTCGGCATGGGAAGGAGTAATGGCACGTGAGTAATAAAGTTGCCCAATGTCTTTAAACGCACCTTCTTTTGTCTTTCAGATGCGGGATGCAGCGCCGAAGGCCTCCGGAGCGTGCGAAGAGCTGGTAAGCTTTTGTCTTTCAGATGCCGGAATGCAGTGTGAAGACCTCCGGAGCATGCGAAGAGTAGGTAAGCCTCTGTCTTTCAGATGCCAGAATGCAGCGCGAGGCGTTGGTGACAGCCGATGGACCAGGTAAGAGATGCGCTGCCACTGAAGACCGTAGTGCTAACCTGTTCTTTCTTTGTCTTTACAGGTGCTGCTGAAGACTGGATTCCAGGATGGTAAGCCTTTGTTCCCTTAGGCCCAGGATCAGAAGCAGAAGACACGATGAGCTTTCTGCTGCAGAGAATGCAGAATAACGCAAAGCAAGATTCATCCATCGGGTGTGGTTTAAATAGCCTCCTGTAGTGCTTAGGTGTCTCCTTCCACAGCCACGCCTAGGTAAGAAAAGAGTTCCTGCTTTCCAGAAGAGTTCCAGTGTTCTGAACCTAGGGAGTGGCTCCTGCCCCACCCAACAGGAAAAGTAGTCCCAAACAGAAGAGGATCAGGGGTTCAACTGGCAGGTAAGTAAGCAGCATGGTCTGCTGCAGCTAAGTCCACCAAAACATTATGAGCCCGGCGCTTCCAGCGCTGGGACTGGGCATCTTTATGAGCCTGGTGCCACTGGCGCCAGGACAGGGTGCAAAAGGTCCCAATTGGGACTGGCTGGCACTCGGAACCGGGGTTATGGGTCTGCTTCCAAGGGAGTCGGGCAAGTCCTGATCTTTTGGAAGCAGAGATCATGACAGCACCCCCCTCAAGGCCCCTCCCAAACCGGGCTTCTCTGGGGGTTTGGGCTTGTTAGGAAATGTTCAATGAAATCTTTTGATTAGACGAGGCGCGTGGACATATTCTGCAGGTTCCCAGGATCTTTCTTGGGGACCGTAGCCTTTCCAGTCAATCAGGTAAAATAGTTTAGATTTGGAAATCTTGGAATCCAGGATGCTTTTGACTTCAAACTCGAGTTCTCCATCAACTAGAATAGGTTTTCGAGATGTAGTTAGTCGGGTTTGAGGTTGCACGGTTTTTAATAGAGAGACGTGGAAGACCGGATGTATCTTCATGTGAGGGGGCAAGTCCAACTTGACCGCTACTGGATTTACTATGGTAGTGATGGAATAGGGACCAAGGTATCTTGGGTTGAATGTGCGTGGTCCTTTTAGAGGTAGATATTTGGTGGATAACCAGACTTGATCTCCTACTTGATATTGGGGGGCTTCCTTCCGATGTTGGTCTGCTCCTTTCTTGTATTGTTCTTTAGCCCTTTGAAGGTGAGAAACGGCTTCCTTAAAGGCTTGGGTGATTGTAGAATGCAGGTGGTCTACTGCTGGTGTTCCAAGATCTTGGAGTGGATCCAACTCCGAGGTTCGAGGGTGACTACCGTATAAAAGAAAAAACGGGGTCTTCCCAGTTCCCGAGTGGACAGAGTTATTGTAGGCATATTCGGCTATCCAAAGGATATCTTTCCAAGTTTTTTCAGTTTGTTGTAGCATGCAGCGCAAATACTGTTCCAGAGTTTGATTGGTCCTCTCGGTTTGTCCGTCGGTTTGAGGGTGGTGGCTGGTCGAAAGTCTCACATCAATTTGAGCCGACCGACAGCAACTTCGCCAAAAATGAGAAATAAATTGACTACCTCGATCCGAAATTAGAACTGAAGGAAAACCGTGCAGTCGGCCGATGTTTATGAGAGATTCTCGGGCCAGAGTTGCTGCTGTTGGTAAGCCTTTGAGTGGAATGAAATGCGCCATCTTGGAAAATAGGTCCACGATTACTAGGATTGTATTGTATCCGGAGCATGGAGGTAGATCGGTGATGAAGTCCATAGAAAGCGTATGCCAAGGGCGAGGCGGGATGTCAATGGGGCGTAAGAGGCCGGCTGGTTTTTCCTTTTGACTCTTGTTTTGGGCGCATACTCCACAGGACATTATAAAGTCTCTGATATCTTTTTTCCAAGACGGCCACCAGAAGTAGCGCTTGATCTTTTCCGAGGTCTTGGTCATACCGGGGTGTCCTTCCATTAAAGAATCGTGATAACAAGAGATTACCTTTTTCTGTAAATCTGTGCTGGGCAGGTATAACCGTTCTTGGAAATATAATAGGTTGTCTTTCACCGTAAAGTCCTTTCCCTGCAGATGCCAATTCTGTATGTCTGCTGGAGTTACCAGTAGCCTGGCTTTATCCTTAACTTCCTCTATGGATTGTGTGGCGATTACACCTAGAATTCTTTGTTCTGGAATGATAGGTACAGGTTTAGGATTGATCAAATGTTCTTCCACTCCCATCCGAAAAAGGGCATCAGCTTTACCGTTTTTTGTACCAGGTCGATATAGTAATTATGAAGTCAAACTCGGCAAAGAATAGTGCCCAACGGAGTTGCCTAGAGGATTGAGCTTTTGCGGTTTTCAAATATTGCAGGTTTCGGTGATCTGTAATCACAGTAACGGTGTGTCGGGCCCCCAGAAGATAATGCCGCCAAGCCTTAAAGACGGACTTGATAGCTAGAAGTTCCTTATCAGTAATAGTGTAATTGATTTCAGGAGGCGAGAATTTGCAGGACCAAAATGCTACGGGATGCAACTGATTGGTTACTGGGTCCTTTTGTGATAGAACTGCCCCCATGGCAAGGCTCGAAGCATCAGTTTCAATGATGTAGGGGAGTTCTGGGCGAGGATGTTTTAAGATCGGTGCAGAGATAAATCTAGTCTTCAAATTCTGGAAAGCTTGTTCCGCCTCGGTAGACCATTCAAAACGTTTGTTTTTCTTTAACAAGGCGGTGATGGGCTGGACTATTCGAGAGAATTCGGGGATAAACCTGCGGTAAAAGTTAGCGAAGCCTAACATGCTTTGAACACCTTTTATGGAGGATGCCGATGGCCATATGAGAATTGCATCGACCTTCTTTGAATCCATACGCACTCTGCTAGGTGATAATATGAATCCCAAGAATTCAACTTCAGTCACGTTGAAAACGCATTTTTCCAACTTAGAGAAAAGTTTGTGTTGACGCAATCTCTCGAGGACCATTTTCACGTGTTTCCGATGTTAGTTTCCGATGAAGAATAAACGAGGATGTCGTCAATGTAAACAACAACACACACATCTATGAGCTCTCTGAGGACATCGTTCATAAAATATTGAAAGGCGGCCGGGGCATTGCAAAGTCCGAAGGGCATGACCTGATATTCAAATAGCCCATATTTGGTGCGGAAGGCCGTCTTCCATTCATCGCCCTCTTTTACTCGTACCAAGTGGTAGGCTCCTCTAAGATCCAGCTTTGTATATATGCATGCTTTTCTGACTTGGTCCAGGAGTTCAGGGATCAAAGGTAACGGATATCTATTCTTAACGGTGATCTGGTTCAGGGCGCGATAATCTATACAAGTTCTAAGGTCCCCTTCTTTTTTTGGAACGAAGAACAAAGCTGAGGAAGCAGGGGACTTGGAAGGACGAATAAACCCATTCGCTAGGTATTGATCAAGGTATTGTCAGAGGTGAATATTCTCAGGCTCGGTGAGGGCATAAATTCTACTACAAGGAGGAGTAGATCCAGGTATCAGGTCTATCTGGCAGTCATAAGACATATGAGGAGGTAGAGAGTTAGCCTGATCCTTCCGGAAAACATCTTGGAATTCTAGGTATTCAGGAGGTAACTGGGGAGCCTCCGAGGAAATTGCTGCCAGTGCAACACCAGGTCGAGGGTGACAAGTAGAGACACATTCTGGAAACTGAACCGTTCTTGCTCGCCAATCGATCTGAGGATTGTGCTTCTCTAACCAAGGAATTCCTAGAATTATCTGGAACTGAGGGGCCTTAATCACATCGAACACGATCTTTTCATGGTATCCATCTTGACTTACTAGCGTCACTTCTTGGGTGGTATGCGTTACTGGTCCGGAGGCTATCTCCGTACCATCCACCGTAGTAATGACGTCCTTTACAGCCTTTGGACAAAGAGTCAAATTCATCCTCAAAACCATTTCATGATCCACATAATTGCCGATGGCACCGCTGTCGACGTAAGCTTCAATCGCATGTAATCGATCCGGATGTTCAGGGCTAATGAGGACCATAGGTATCACGAAATGCGAGGTCACGGAACTGGTTTTAACGCTCGGCAAGAGGACCTCTATTCTTGTCAGGCGAGGTTGTTTCCCTGCTCAGAGTTTGTGACCCTGGTAATTGCAGCTCCTACTGCCTTCTTGGCTGGTTTCACCGGACAGTCTCGAAGAAAGTGCCCCGAGTTTCCGCAATAGAGGCATAATTGCAGCTGTTTTCTCCTTTCCCGCTCCTTTTGTGTTAGTGGTCCTTTCAGGCCCCCTATTTGCATGGGTTCCCCGGAGTCTACTCCTTTGGTAGGAGTTGGTGGTTTGGAAAATACTCGAGCATCAAACTTGGAACGATCTGCCTTCCTGTTCTGCAGTCTGTGGTCAATTTGAACGACTAAGTCAATATAGTCCGAACAGTCTTGCGGGGGATTCACTACTTGGGCTAACACATCTTTGAGCTCTCCACGTAGATCTCTATAAAACAGCGTAATCCTTTTGTCCTCAGGCCATCGAGTTTCCACTATCAGTCTGTTGAAAGACGCAATATAAGCCAAAAGGTCTTGATTACCCTGTCGCAATGAAAGGAGCTCATTGTCCAAGGCCTGCCCCTGTGAATGTCTTGCAAACAGTTTTTCCATACTGAGCTGAAAAGCTTGAAAATCATGGAGAACCGGATCATCTTGATTAACTAGAGGGATCGACCAGTCTGCCGCATTGCCACTAAGGTACGAAAGCATGAAAGCTACCTTAGCTTGATCAGTTGGAAAGGCTGCTGGCCGGCATAAGAAGTGCAACCGGCACTGATTATTAAATACTGCAAACCTCTTTGGGTCACCAGAAAATCGTTCGGGCGGAGCCAGAGGTACATTCCCAGGTAGGTTGATCTGCACTGGGTTCGTAGAGGATGTTGAAGGAAGATTTGCCCCTGATGCGGGTAACGGAGTTTGTCCGGCTTGTGACTGTAGCAATTGTCTAGCGAGATCGTCTGTTCGCTCCTTGGAAATAATCAGTTCCCTTCTTAGACCATTCGTTTCCTGACGGGCTGCATGCACTTCTGCTCTTAGTTCCCCAAGTAACTGGGCTAGCTGGTCGGTATCCGAGGTTTCCATAGCGCCTGGGTGGGAGTTTTGCGGTAGGCTTTGCGTTCTGTAACGCTCACCTGATTCCCGCAGAGGCGCCGGTCTTGACTGGGTGAATGCCTTATCTTCAAAGGTGATGTGTAACACACGGTTGGCTCTTTGGGCTGGACCTCTGTGCACTGTATGTCTGACTCGAAGAGTAAGATGTCTGCAGATAGAAAATATGGGATTAATGAACTGGGTTTATTGGGTGCCTCTCTCCTCTTCCCTTTCTCTTCTCCTGTAGAACCCCAAAGGTTAACGCCCTCACCTTAGGTAAGTGAACGCCGAGCTCTCCATCTGCCTCGGGGCAGGATGCCGTAACCAGTTTCTTCACTGGATAAGGGTGCAGGCCTCTTGACCTCAGAGGACTGCAGTCTGTCGTTAACTGCACGAACGGTAAGTTCTGGGCACTTCAAATGTCTTAAAAGTCTTGTGTAATGATATCTCTTGTTTTGCAGGGTTCCGGCGATGGCGGATGGCGGGCTGATGAGAGTTGAGGGTCGAACCCGCGTGAGGAAAAGAAGCGCCTGGAAGCACGTAAGTAAGCGCTTGTAGCCTGCTTCACAATGCGCACTAACTGTCCCTTTTATCTTGCAGGTACAAGTTCAGAGCTTTAGAGAAGCTGAAGGGTGCTGGAATACCCACTGGATTCGGCGTGGGAAGGAGTAATGGCACGTGAGTAATAAAGTTGCCCAATGTCTTTAAACGCACCTTCTTTTGTCTTTCAGATGCGGGATGCAGCGCCGAAGGCCTCCGGAGCGTGCAAAGAGCTGGTAAGCTTTTGTCTTTCAGATGCCGGAATGCAGTGTGAAGACCTCCGGAGCATGCGAAGAGTAGGTAAGCCTCTGTCTTTCAGATGCTGGAATGCAGCGCGAGGCGTTGGTGACAGCCGATAAACCAGGTAAGAGATGCGCTGCCACTGAAGACCGTAGTGCTAACCTGTTCTTTCTTTGTCTTTACAGGTGCTGCTGAAGACTGGATTCCAGGATGGTAAGCCTTTGTTCCCTTAGGCCCAGGATCAGAAGCAGAAGACACGATGAGCGTTCTGCTACAGAGAATGCAGAATAACGCAAAGCAAGATTCATCCATCGGGTGTGGTTTAAATAGCCTCCTGTAGTGCTTAGGTCTCCTTCCACAGCCACGCCTAGGTAAGAAAAGAGTTCCTGCTTTCCAGAAGAGTTCCAGTGTTCTGAACCTAGGGAGTGGCTCCTGCCCCACCCAACAGGAAAAGTAGTCCCAAACAGAAGAGGATCAGGGGTTCAACTGGCAGGTAAGTAAGCAGCATGGTCTGCTGCAGGTAAGTCCACCCAAGCATTATGAGCCCGGACGCTTTCAGCGCTGGGACTGTGCATCTTTATGAGCCTGGTGCCACTGGTGCCAGGACAGGGTCCAAAAGGTCCCAATTGGGACTGGCTGGCACTCGGAACCGGGGTTATGGGTCTGCTTCCAAGGGAGTCGGGCAAGTCCTCATCTTTTGGAAGCAGAGATCATGACAATTATTGACAGCCCACCATAAAGAAGTGGTAACTTAATTGATGATCTTTCCAACTTTCTCTCCTTTGCAACAGTCTCCTACTCCAATGACCTCCTCCTCTAACACTTCAATGTCCCTGAGTTCAATCACGAAAACACCTACAGGAAACCCTATTGTAGGGGAGGTATGAGTTAGAGAATTTGTGTAGGATATTCTGTGTGTAGTTTAATATATTGACACTCAGGGCCTCATTACGAGTTTGGAGGCAGCCATGCCCTTGATAAGGGCATGGCTGTCCCCAAACTTGGGCCCGGGTCCGTGGTCCTTAAATGGGGAAATACCGGGCCATTCTGACGTTGGAGGGCCTGGTATTTCCCCATTCAGGGAACCCAGACCATCCCCATTCCCATTTGAGTCCCCAAAGGCCTCAATGGGAATGGGGAGCATGCTAACAACGGGCCCGTTAATGACGGGCCCGTTGTTATCATGCTGGTCCCCTCGTGGGACCCGCAAAGGACGTCTGGTCTGACCAGACGTCCAGAGCGGGTCCCGCGAGGGGACTTCATAATGAGGCGGTATGGGGTTAACGGCGCCGGCACCTTTACCGGTGCCGTTAACCCCTTAACGCCTCATTTGTAATGAGGCCCTAACACTTAGTTTTGTGGGATAGAGTGGCTTAGATTTGTTAGGCCGCAAATGTGCCGGCACAGCGGCAGTCAAATGAACACTGACATTTCAAAAATAAAGCAGAATTAAAAAGCTGAATGTGGAGGAAAGATTCAGAGTTCTTGTGCGATGGTCCTTGAAAAGAGCATGCTGATTGTTCATACTGAGGCAAATGCAGGAAGGATGAAAGGAAGTAGAAATGGTGCTGTTAGGGAGAACTTCCAGTTCTTGTGCCAATTCCCCTCAACCTTAGAGACCCCCATCCCTTTTGCTGGACTTATGGGCAGTCTTGATATATTCTCGTGAGTGAGCGAAACTTTTTACCACTCACTCATTCTTTTTGCTCTGACTAAGGAACCCTGCTTTACTGCTACTGTAATTATTTATAATAATAATAATCTTTATTGTGTTATAGCTCAATGAGCTTTACCAAATAAAAAACAGCTAAGCATATAATCAAAAAAACACATTACAATAAATAAATCAACAAACGCAAAATATAAGATGACAATATAAATGGGCAAAGAAGCAAATAAACAAATAGCAAATGAGGTAAAACAGTCAGTAGACTTCACTAATATCAAACAATATTAATGCAGATGCAAATGATGTGGGTGAAATCAGCATGACAGTAATGAGTTCTGACAGCAACTACAGCAACAACTGCAACTGCCCGCAAGGCCGAACCTCATTCCCCCAACAGTTCTTTAACATACGTGAATACCCGATACAAGACAAATTGGGCAGAAATTGATTTTGCATTCAGGCAATAATCCCAAAATGATTTGGTCTTGATAGATGGAAATGAATGGACCAAGCCACCCAAGTTACACATATACATAGGGCCCAGTTTCTCACACTTAGTCAGCGTGTGTTTCGCAGTTTCAAGTTTCTGTGGGAACCTACAGATGCAACAGTTTCGCTCCTTAATATCCAGGTGTATTTGGGACCGTGGACAGGTAACAATGGCAATTCATTTATACGC
Organism: Ambystoma mexicanum; assembly: GCF_040938575.1. Lineage (NCBI taxonomy): Eukaryota > Metazoa > Chordata > Amphibia > Caudata > Ambystomatidae > Ambystoma > Ambystoma mexicanum. The sequence continues at coordinate 1,502,338,716 of NC_090921.1, forward strand.
AACAACAATAGGAAACACCTAACTTCTGGTGCAGGGCATAAGAATAAGTAAGGCCGCGTCTTCCTGTACAAATTAACTACCACAGACACGGCTTCATAGCATTTTAATCTTGCTAAGTGCAGATAGTCATTGGGCCTCATTCCGACCCAGGCGGTAAGGGGTTTACGGCAGCGTAAACAGCGCCGACCCTTACCGCCTGATTCCGAGGTCCCTTAGCGCCATGGAGGATTTAACACTTGCTTGTAGCAGGTGTTAAAATCCATGGCGCTAAGGGACCTTGTTGTTAATTACGCCACCGTAATTTACGGTGGCGTAATTAACGCCTTCCCCACTCCCATTATGCCCTATGGGGCAAAAATGGGAATGGGGAAGGGTAAATGGGGATTGGGGACTTACCGCCCCGCCAACCTCGGAATGGGGCGGTAAGTCCGCCAACCACCATGGCGTAAACATAGTTTACGCCATGGTGGTAAAGGTACGACCCAGGCGGTAACTTACCGCCTGGGTCGGAATGAGGCCCATTGTACCAATCCCATCTATTAAGTTTTCTCTCGAAGACTAGTTTCATCTTGCCATAGGACCGTACCGCCTCAAAATAGGGGTACCACTCGATTTGTGCAAAAAGAACTTCAATCAAAGTAGTATAATTTCTACCACCGATTTCCTTTACATAATTATCCCCAATGCACTTTAATAACCCACATACAGGATTCATTTGAATTTTATATAGAGAGGGCCCCTGTTTCTAAATACCAAAGCCTGCAGAGAAGTCAGACCCAACTCTAAACGTACAAATTCAAACAGACACGAGGACAGCAGGCCCAATAACTTGCGCCAAAATGCTCCCTCAACCGTGTCCAGCCATGTTAAGTCGTGAATTGCCAGAGCCTGTAGCCCATAGAGAACCGCCAGGCAGAAGCATTGTTTGTATAGTTGAATGACACCTCAAAAGAGAACCCAGCCTGTTCCCTTGCCACTTTTGAAATTTGTGCAGTGAGCTGGCTGGCCCTTCTCTCTTTATTTTCAATCAACTTGCTGGGACCGAAGGGACACAATTCATCTTCCCAAAATTCTTTATATTTTAATGAAGTCATGCTTTCCTCCATGTAGTTCACTACAGGCATCTGTAATGGATTGTTGTGGTACACAGCACCCTATGTGCAGTTTTGCTGGGGAGTCCTTTGAGATTCCCTGTTTATTTTCTTATTACTGTTCCCTGGGAACTACTGTTCTCAAGGATAGTATGAGACTTGCATCTTACTTACCTTTCTTGATAGTATGAGACTTGCATCTTACTTACCTTTCTTGATAGTATGAGACTTGCATCTTACTTACCTTTCTTGATAGTATGAGACTTGCATCTTACTTACCTTTCTTGATAGTATGAGACTTGCATCTTACTTACCTTTCTTGATAGTATGATACTTGCATCTTACTTACCTTTCTTGATAGTACGATACTTGCATCTTACTTACCTTTCTTGATAGTACGATACTTGCATCTTACTTACCTTTCTTGATAGTACGAGACTTGCATCTTACTTACCTTTCTTGATAGTACGAGACTTGCATCTTACTTACCTTTCTTGATAGTACGAGACTTGCATCTTACTTACCTTTCTTGATAGTATGAGACTTGCATCTTACTTACCTTTCTTGATAGTATGAGACTTGCATCTTACTTACCTTTCTTGATAGTATGAGACTTGCATCTTACTTACCTTTCTTGATAGTATGATACTTGCATCTTACTTACCTTTCTTTTTGTGGAATCAGCACACACTACCTTATGTGAAGTGCTGAGGAGCTCCACTGAAACTCCTTTCCCACGGCTCCTGGAACTTTTATAGCCCAGGTAACATTAGCTTAAATGGGTGGTGGCAGTGGATACATTTTTCTACCCTTTGTGTGTAATTACACAATGAACATAGCTGGGCTTCAGAAACATATGGGTGACCCAGCTTGCCTGGACCTGGTGGGTTGTTACGATGTAATTGCTTTGCAGGAAACTTGGTCTCTGGTGGCCCACGACATCAAGGGCTTTGAAACCTTCCATGTGTCAGCAATCAAAGGGAAAGTGGGGAGACCAAGTTGGGGCTTGATTCTATGGATCAACATGAAGTTCATTTTGGCTAAGTATATGTATCCTACTATCTTAGCTGATTATATGGAAATTCAATTGCATTGTCACGATTGGGTCCAATCTCCTGTTGTTCAACCTGTATAATCGGCCGGATAAAGTTGGTAGCAATTCTTTGCTCCAATTGGTGCAGGAACAAATCACGCAGTGGAGATCCAGTCAAGTGGGCTTGATAAAAATTGTGATTCTGGTGACTTAAATCTCCAACTGGAGCCATTTGAAATTATGGTGGGGCTGTCTGATGAAGAGGATGGTTTATAGTGAATATGTCGAATGAAATTTTTTTGAATGCCATAATGTTTTTTTTTTTTTTTAATGGGGGGGGTACCCCCACCCCAACCCACCGTTTTTTCTATTTTCAATTTATTTTTACTAGCTAAACCAAAAAAAACATACAAATAAAAAAAAACACATTTGAATTTTTTATTTCGCCATTATTTTTTTTGACATTATTGCATTCGAAAAAATATTTTCAACATTTTAACTGGATACCGATGAGGATGCGATATGGAGTGTGGGGATCTAGTGGCGACACCCTCAGCAAGGAAACACAGATCCGCAGAGGAAACAGCCAGAGTGTTTCTGGCTTTGGGTTTTAGGGCATGCAATGGTAGATTCTTCAGTGATTGCCCAGCGACCAGCACTTTTGGTTCATTTTCTAAATCTAGTCTGATTGACTATATCATAGTAAATGTTGAATCCTGACACCATCTGCAGGACTTTATGGTGATGAAGAGGCCGGAAAGCGATAACAACCCTGTTGTGCTCATAGTGGCACAGACACTGTTTGGCTTGAGTGGTGGTGAGGGTGGCAAAAACAGGAAAAACTATAATAGTTGAGCCAAAAGGCGGTGATAGATAAGCAATTCAATGGCAGCTGCTATGCTTAGAAACTAAGTTACCCATCATCTATGCAAACATTCAGTGTCCACTCGAGATGTTTTGTTTCTGTGATGCTGATCATGTGGGTTATTTGTCAAAATCCCATGAATCTATCATTAGCATTGTGGGAAATGTGTTGAGCAGGTCTAGATCAGCGGGGAGAATTAGGCCAGTCCGCAGGACTCTCTAGTACGACGCTGAATGCTGTGCTGCAAAATAGGTCCTGATTGCAAGGGCAACTGGGAGAGGGCCCACTTCGGCTCTGGCTGTTTCCAGGGCATTCTACCACAATCTGCTTAAAAGCAAAAAGGCAGAGCATTGTGAAACTTGTGGGCCAAGATCCTTCAGGCCTCCAAGGCGGGAGACTGTAGTGCAGCGGTATTCAAACTGTGGGGCGCGACCCCCAGGGGTCCGTTGGTGCATCCCTGGGGGGGGCCCTGAGAGCTCAGCATGAAATATAATTTTTTATTTTTTTTTATTTTTTTTATATTAGAAGAAATGGGTAGGGGTGGCTCATATGGTCCGGCTAAAGCATGAAACTGTCTCAGGCAACAATGAAAAAGTGTCCCGCAGTTGTAAATGGATATTCATTCCTTTAGTCACACACTGGGCCTCATTAAAACTATGGCGGTATGGTAACAACAGTGCCGGTAAGCTACAGGCACCGTTGCTACCGTACCGCCATAGTAAGAGTTGTGCTCACGGGTGCCTGACAGCCCACCAGGTCTGACCTGGCAGGCCATGTGGCACTCGCGAGCACAGCTCATCGGATGCACCGGCACTGTTATTAACAATGCCGGTGCAGCCAAGCTCCCCATTCCCATTGTGCCCTATGGGGCTCAAATGGGAATGGGGATCTACCGGTACCGGCACCCGCGAAAGGGCCATTATGAGGTCTGCCTAACTCGGCATGACCCGGTAATTGCGGTTCCGGATCCAGACGCAACTCCGGCAGCAGCCGTGCTGGTTTTACCGGCACAGCTACCGCCAGGGTTGTAATGATGCCCACTGTTTCAATAGTAAGGGGGTGCTTTGTGTTAAAATGTAAGTAAATTGTGATATATTCAGCAACAATGGTCAAAACTACTAACTGCATAGTTAAGTAACTCATCAAACTGGTCCACATTGGCCAAAATGGTGGCCCATTTTGACTGGCCCACACTTAGATTTTTGGTACGGGCATTGCCCTATAGGCCAGTCCGAGCCTGGTGGCTCATCCATAATGGCGAGGGGGCGCCCAACCAGTGGCCCCTCACCCATTATGGAGGAGCTAAGGAGCCAGCCCAGTGAAACAGTCAGCACTCCCTCAGCTGCTTTATCCAGCTGATGGAGAGCTCCTGGGCTGGCTGAACTGTCAAAGGGAAACACTGTTTCCCTTTGACATTTCAGTTTAGTTCCCCAGCTGCACATGCTCACTGAGCCACACAAGTGCTTGGGAGTTTTGCTTCACCAGCATTGCATAGCTCATTGGAAATGCTGGCTGGGGCCCTGCATGTCTGTATGTCCGAGGGGGAGCTCCTGCGCCTCCTCGCACATACGGACAGAGCAGCCTGGAGCAGGGCGTTTCAGCACCCACACGCAGGCCAATGCAGAAGATACGTTTATGTTCATTGTTTTTATTTAAACATGTGTATAGATGCGTGTATGCTTATGTTATGAGTGAGTGTATGCTGATGGATGCTCATGTGAATGATAGAGTGATTGCTGTATGAATGTGCAGCGCCTTGCATACACACATAATCATGTTGATTGTGTTAGACCCAGTGGGGCCCATGAGACAGGGATGGTATCTTTTTACTGGACATCTATCATAGATGTCCAGTAAAAAATGTCATGCTTGCCCCCGGGCCCCTCAGCACCAATTGCAAACTGTTTGGCTATTTACCCATTTTTTTGTTAAAAGTATGCTCTACAATGCAACATTTTAACCCATTATTTTTTTAAAAATCACAGGGGAAACCCCCCCCGAACCACCCTTTATTGGTTCGGGCTCCCTTACTATGCTCGGTCGCTATGGCATTTTTGGGAGAAATAGTTATGCCCCTCCACTTAAAAAAATCACCAGCAACCACTGGCCCTCAGACTGTGTTGGGAACGGGATGGGGTGAACCCAGGGACTATGGTCGGAGCACAATGGGCGGGATCCATGGGATGGTGTTGGGAGCAGAGTGCGGAGGGCCCAGAGTGTGTGATGGCGTGGGAAGAGACCAGGGACTGGGTAGGAGTGGGATGAGGGAGCCCAGCGACTGTGATGGGAGCAGGTTACGGCGCGCAATATATACTGTCCATTTGTTATTTCTGGGGGGTCCCGATCTGCCCAAATTTTGCTAAGGCGGGCCCCGGCCAAAAAAGTTGGCCGGGGCCCCCCCTAGCAAAGACCACTGCTCTAGGGGTTTTTGGCAACATGTTGATGAGGGAGTAGGTGTGAACGATCCCTGATCCAGAATGTAATCCGCCGAGGATGCTTGGCTAGCCCACTTTGGTAATGTTTACAAAGCGAAAACTTTTGATCCCTGCAGGGAAACCAAGGACATCCTCAGCAGGTCCAAGCTGGATGATAATACGCTCCTTGTGCTGTCCTCGCACAACATTGAGGTGGCTCTATTGTCACAGAAGTGGGGGTAAGGCCCCATGGCCAGATCTGGTCCCCATTGACTGGTACCATCAGGAGGTGGTTATATGGCTCCCTTACCTAGTAAAACTATTTAATGCCTTGTTAAAAGTGAACAGAGTTCCCTACTCCTGGACCCAGACAATACTTGTTCCCATATACAAGAAGGGCACTGGGGCCGCCCAGAAAATTATCGGCTTGTGTCCCTCTTGGATGCTGGGGGCAAGGTTTTTGACAAAGCAGTATTGGGCAATTTGGACTAGCAGAGGGGTGTTTTGCGCCACCTCCAGGCTGGATTTCAGCGTAACACTAGTACGGTGGACCAAGTGTTAATGCTTTGTTTGATTTTGGACAAGTATGTTGTCTAACGGGCCACAAACATCTATGTGGTTTTTGTTGATTTAAAAAACGCTTTCGACAGTGTGCCTAGAAAAAATTTGTGAAATGTATTGTTTAAACTGGGGGCACCACTTGGCATTTTAAGAGCAATTCAATCTCTCTAATAATGGGGCGAAAATCAGATATAAGTTAAGGGGGCAAACCACTGCTGGAATAAAAATTGACGTTGGAGTTAGGCAGGGCTGCTTCCTAGCACCAAGTCTGTTGTGCCTTTTTATAAATGGGGTTATTGCCCTATTGTTGGCTGAGAAGTCTAATGCCCCATTGTTGGCCGTCGAGCACATCCCGATCCTTTTATTTTGCAATGATGCAGTTCTTCTCTCTCTCATGCCCAAAGGCCTGTGGAAGCAACTTAAAACATTTGAAAGCTTCTGCGAAAGTAATGGACTCTCAATAAATGTTAAAAAAACAAGACAATGGGGGTAATTCTGAGTTTGGAGGCAGCCATGGTGCTATGAGCACCATGGCTGCCTCCAAACTCAGGTCCAGGTCCGGTCAGTTGGAATGGGGACTTACCGGGACATTCTGACCTATGCGGACCCGGTAAGTCCCCATTTCGAAAACCATTCCCCATTCCCATTTGAGCCCCCATAGGGCTCAATGGGAATGGGGAAGGAGCTAATAACGGGCCAGCAAATAGCGGGCCATTTATTAGCTCCATGGTCCCTTAACGGGTCCAGCTAAGGACGGCTGGTCAGACCGGGACCTTGGAATGTAGCGGTAGGGGGTTAACGGTACCGGCATCCTTACCGGTGCCGTTAACCCCCTACCGCCATACTCGGATGACCCCCAATGTGTTCAGCAGAAAAAGGGTCGGGAACACTCCAAGGTTAACAATTAGCTCGGACAGTGGGTTGATTGAACAGGTCACGATCTACGATTAGCTGGGTGTCCGGTTGACTGCAAACAGCACCTGGAAGGACCAGGTGAACAGGGCAGGCTGAACCTGACCAGGCACTGTGGAGCAATGTCTAGATTTATGCAGGCCCATGGGACAAGCCCGTTAAGCATTGTTCTACAGATTTACAAGTATCAGGCCAGACAGGCCACCCTCTATGGGGCCGAGCTGTGGGATGCGCTCTGGGTCATTGAGCAGACATTTCTTAAAACATCCCTGTGCTTGCCGGCAAATACCTTGAATGCCCCAGTGTTCTGGGAGTTAGGTTTGCAAAGAATCAGCTTCTTATGTTGCTTGAGGCCAGCATTTTATTGGGCGAGACTCTGGTCGGGTGACAACCTGAGCCAGTACAGAGATGCTGTCAAAGATGTTTTGTCCCAGCCAGGCGGAGTTAATTTAACCTGGTTCTCCACCATCAAAAAAGAGTTGACTGCCACGGGGATGGAGAACTGTTGGTCTCACCCTGAAAGCCCAAAAGCATTTTTAAAAAAGCCTACAAAACAAAATGATTGAATGGAACCTGAGCAAAACCTGCTAGTTCTGCCAGTTTGTCTTTTTTATCAGTCCAGGAAAGAATATCCTGGTTTTGAAGATTATCTGGACATAATGAAATCAAAATCAATGAACGCACTGCACATGAAACTCCACATTTGCACTCTTCCCTTAGCTGTAGTCAAACATCATTGGAAAAAGAGTACATCAGCAGCTTGCCTTTTTTGCCCACACGAGATTGAAAGTGTAGTGCATTTTATTTTGTTTTGCCCAAAGTATTCTCACATCAGGAATAGATTTCTAATACTGCTATTTAAACAGTTTTGCATTAGACGAATTGATGCAGCACTTGACCTTTGTCTGGCGGGGAATGTGAACTGGCAACCAATTGTTGGGGAATGACTTGCTCCAAGCTTGGCGGGTGAGATGTAAACACGTCACCTTATCAGTCTTGTTTCAGTAAATCTGGATTGTTTACATTTTTGATTTTAAACTTGCAGTCTCTGGTCTTTGGATCAACAGTGCCATATTTAACAGTGTTTTATCAATGTTTTCATTATCTATTGTAATGTATTGTGTGATTTGTTAAGCTGTAAAATCTGTGTTTGACTTTTATGATCTATTTTATTGGATCAAAAGTATTTGAATATAGTGAACACAGCTGCAGTACAGCACACTTGGGTGACCATTTTCCCAAATTGGCCCCAGTCTTTTTGTATCACCATTTTTCATTTTTCATTTGTATGTTCCTTCTTAGCCCTTCTTCTACAAATCCAGGGGATGGTAGGTCCTCTTTGAGATTTACCATTGCCAGGAGTCCTTTGTGAAACCCGCCAAGGCTCCATTGTGTCTGCTGAGGCATGAAGTGAGGGAGGAACCCGAAACTTTGCATGCATTTTTCTGAGAGTATGCCTGGCAGGAACCAATTTGAACTGGGAGTCTGGCTGTCCTCCAAGGAAAGCCACTCCCAGGTGATTAGCAGGTCCATAGGACTGAATTAATGGGTTCCTGCATAAAAGGCGAGACTTTTGGGATAGAAGGCTAGGTTGACCACTGGAATTGAAGCTCTGGAGAAGATCAGAGATGCCTGCAGCACATCCAGTAACCGCAGACGAGCCGTTGAAGTACCACCGCTGTCCCGACCCTGTTTTTGAATCGATGAGGAAGCTCTGACAAGGACGACCTCCGCCTTTGGGCTGGCGGGCATAACTAGCCTCAAGACACTCTTCAATTTGAGCTGTCCCCTGACATCATTTGACCTTCAAGAACTGCAGAATCACAATACCTGGGGTACCTCGACCACCTTGAAGTGCAATACCTTGCCATTGATTAATCTCACTGGGACTTCGGTGGCATCCATGTGGACCTCCAGAAACATGAACCCTCTCCTCAGAGTCCCCTCACAGAGTGCAGGACAATAAAAAGAAGATTCCAACCAGCGGTGATCTTCTGCTCATGGTGCTGAGAAAGGGACACAAAAACCATGAACTAATGTGGGAGTAGGAAGAATTCTTTACCGGTGAGTCCCTCTCTCGACTATTGCTACAGGAGCCCATCCAGGCTCCCCCCTTTCTTCACCACGACCAAGGTCTGGGAGACTGGGCTTGCAGCCGTGCATACAGAAGGCATCCAGCTGCATCAGCTTCTTCACTCTCAAGGGACTGTGGTGCTCGGGGTAAACTTACCTTGAGCCATTTGTGTCACTCCTTTGCTTTTGCAGTACTATTTTCACTGTTTTGGTGTTGCCATAACTTAAGTCACCAAGTCCAAACAGCTTGTGCACCCTGAGGTAGGCTTCTCCGAAGCTCCTGTAACTTTTGACTGAACAACTAACTTGCTAAATACCAGTACTAAGAGGATTTACATCAGAACTGTTGAATTTCTATTCACTTGGGCACTGCTGGTTTCCCTACAGTAAATCTTTAATTTCCTACTGGCTGTGGCAATGCTTGTTTCCCTCCAAAAACTGAACTGAAGAATTCCTTTCTAGTTAGGGAAAAGACTGTGTCAACCATCCAAAGAATAACCACAATGTTGCTTACCTGTTATTGTTGCTTCTTTACATTCTTGATACAAATAAGTACTTTTACTGACCTGACTCTGTGTGTGGATTGAAAAGCACGTTGGGCCTCATTACTAGTCCAGTGGCAGCCGAGACCCCAGTGACCCGGTAATTCTGGAGGCGGAATTTGGTAAAACCCCATAGGACTCCACGGGAATGGGGAAGTGGAAACACCGGCACCATGCTGCAATGGTGCTGGTGTTTCCACGTCCGCCTGCAGGTGGGTAGTGTTAAACCCGCCCGGTACGACCTGGCGGGAGTGACACCTCCCGCCTGCAGGACTCAGAATCAGCCGGTCTGGAAAGAACGATGGTGGCGGTTTTACCACCACCGTTCTTTCCGACCGGCTGTCTTGTAATGAGGCCCATGATAATTTACTCACCTGCTTTATTTCTCCTTATCATCCTAATGTGCGTTTGATGTTATTACTTGATACAGTATTTCTTTGGTTATTACTTGCCTTGTGGATATAATAAATATATATTTCTGATATAACTTTAAGTGTGTAAGTGTTTCTTTGGATCTGTGTATGTTCTGATTTCTGTGTACTGATTTACAGCTCACATTCCTCCTCCTAAAATAAGCCTGGGTACTCTGCCACTCTATCAACCTTGGGTAGTACAGGCCGATATTAGAAGTTGGGGCCTTAAAACCAAGGGATAAGTCTTACAGAGTCCAATCCCAATTGGACTATAGAAAAACGTACCTAACAGTTACATATTCCTTCAGGCCGCAGGATGGGGTGATAACCAAGAATGCTGTCCAGAGTAAAGGCTGGAAAATTACAAGAGGTGGCGACAGGTGACATGAGTAGGAGGGGAAATGTAAAAGAATACATAAAGAGCCATATGAAGGGTCAATGTTGGCTGAAAGGGGTGCAAAAGGTGCAGGGAGAAGATGGAGAAACAATATTATTTTTACTTTGGTTTGGGCTAGGTTGGCTGGGCTTTTTGCTGGAGTGAGTTGAAAACCGTTGGGTTTTGAGCAGACTTTCTCTGCTACCTCTGATCGAATCGAGTGTGAAACCTTGGGAATGGCTCGTTAATTTTGCTGCTACCGAATATAAAGTCTTTGGTTTTCTTGCTATTTCTGGTAGAAACTGGCAGATTGTGAAAGGCTGGGGGCCTTGGGCTGCCGATGGATGCAACTACACACAACCCTTTGGCAGCTTCCTGGCAAGATAGAGCTGTGCAGCGTGGCTGGGGATTTTGGTGAGGATCATGTGCTTGGCTGCTGATCAGTGGAGCTAGGAGTTGGAGCTTCCGAGAGAATTCTCTGAAGGCTGTGTGGCAAGAACAGAGGCAGATCCTTCTGAAAGGCACAGAGTCCAGAAATCATGTCAGGGGTGAGTGTAGATAGGTGAACAATTTATTGGGGCCCGACTACAGACTAGTTGGCAAAGTGTTAGACTGGACACAAAGGGCATAACTTCCCTAATCTTTTAAGTTACCAAACGATTAATGGAGTAGCCAGTTTCGCAACTTTGAAGGGGAGTTTGTCCCTTCAATGCAGTGGGGGGAAGGCTCATAATTTAACAACCCCTCAAATGATAAGCAAGAGAAGGAAGAAATATACCATGATCCAGAAAATAAATGAATCTAAAATGCTTTTATAGGGCTTGCCTAACAGTTGAATATTTGGGGTTCTTCTAAACTAAGAAAAAGATATATGTATTCTAAAGTTGGCATAATAATGTTAGGTGTATGTTGCGCATTTAGCCCATGATAAAGGTTTTCTTTTTTTGTGAGTATGCTCATGCATGCAAATGATATAACGACAGTGCTTGCTTCTTGCTGATGTTATTGAATACATAAAGTGTCTTACTTTAGAAGAGTGTAGTGATTTTCCTTGCACCTAGAGTTTGTCCTTTTTCTTGCATATGGAGGTAATTGGGCAATATGAATGAAAGGCACAGTATGAAGCCTGAAGATGCCTAGATAAGGTCCCAAGGCATAAGAAGAAAGAAAGAGGCAGGCTAATTCTTCCTACACTGTTCTCCCTGACTGACTCCATGAACCTTAAACAAATTGTACTCTTCCACACGCATGTGAAAGGCCACCCTCTCGACTTCGTCTTTATCTCCTTTCCACACCTCTCATGCTCGAACCCCCTCCCACTTGACTGTATAGACCATGCTATAATCTGCTTCTCATATCACGCACAAAGCTGCCCCACAAAGGCTTGGCCAAATGTTCTGTAATGTTAGGTTATTAGGCCTTTATATTGCACAAGTCACCACTGTAGTGGTCTTAAAGCGCTGGGTCCTTGTCTTTCGTTGGGTGAATTGTGACTTTGCCAGGGTGTTAAACCAAACAGTAGTTTGTGGGAGGGGAGGAAACAGGGAAAGTGAAGGAAGGAGAGAGTGATTTGGGGGAGAATGGGTGGTCCAAAATAGAACAAACCTGGGTAACAAACATTGGGGTAAAATAACAAGTTAGGATGAGCGTGTGAGCAAGGGATGTATGTAAAAGACATGTAGCTGTTCGTCTGGCAGGACAGGGTAATTCAGGAGGAAGAAAGAGAAGAACCTTTAAGGGCCACCTCCTCTTCAGCTGATGCATGACATAGTAAGTGTGTTGAGGCGATTTATTAAGACTGGTTGTGAATGCGGAATGGGCTTGAGATAGGCTCAAGAGTTCCATAGAGTTTTGCTGGGCTATTTATACCAAATGGTGATGTCAGAACTCTCCCATAGTGAGAATTCCTTGAATGGGCGAGTCCCATTGACAGAAGTATGTCAGAGCCAAGGGGTGGCTATGTACTGAAGGTATGAAGCTCATACAATGGGAAACGGAGACAAAAAGGCATTCCCACCCCAAAATCAAAGGCCGCAGGTCTGCGAAAGAGAAATTCCTATTCCTAGTGTACACCATCCTTAGTTTTGTTAATTATCCTTCGCGTTCAGGAGTTACAAGTGCGAGTTGTCCAAGATGTGCAAGGTTGGGGAGATAAGTTGTGCAAAGGAAAGAAGTCAGTTGCTTAAGCAATGAACAGACAATGTTGACCGTGACGGCCAGGCAGTTAGTTACCATGTCCATTCCTTTCGAGAAAAATCAACATTGAATAAAGGATTACATCATCGATAGGACTAAAGTAGACTTGTAGTAGTCAAATCTTATCTGAAAGTATGAAATGGCTACTTTAGTGAAATGACAGTGTGAAAATATGTACCGAAGAAAAACATTCTGAAATGCCACTATTAAACTTTATGAATATTGTGAGTCTTGTGAAACCAGTAAACAATTGTTGCCTATAATTAATGATATGGATATTTCACCAATGCACAAATACATTATGAGAAAACAGTGAGCACAGTTACATCACAGAGGTCATCCCATGCAAAGTCAAGTTAACATCGTATCTGCTTCCAATGACAAACTGGCAAATGAACTTTACAACTGGCAGATGACGGAAAAGTCTCAGCGCCAAGATTTGGATTATGTTTTGAAAATATGCGGGCTAAAGAAAGAGAACACAGCAGACGATAAGACAGAAGTGCTTTCTCACGATGCGCCAAGGCATGGGCCTGGGAGTTAAACGGAAGGAAGCATTAATGCAATTTTTGAGGGAAGCAGTCTTCATTTTCGTGAATTACCCTTGATAGATGGCGCTAAAAGGTGTAGGGTGTCACATGGGCGTTAGTTTGAAGGAGAAGTCCCATTATTTGAATACAAAAATGCACAGTGTGAACATTGGGGTGATGCTGCCTGTACATTAAGGTTGGGATGGGTTGGAGAGTCGTACAGTCAGGTATGATGGGAGTTTAGAGTAGAGCGGGAATATAATAATATTCAAATATATATTGGTAGAGCTTAAGTAGACAAATAGTAGAGTACCAGAATGCCAACCAGAAGTTATACATCTGAAGCAACAGTCCAGTGTTTGAAAGAAATATAATGGTGGTTTCTTAAAACCTGACATGAGTAGATAGGATAGTGAGGGAAGGTGTTGTAGATTCAGAGTGAAGCATTATTTGCGCTTCCTGAACCTGTATACAACTAGGCTATGAAAGGACGGCTTCTGTGGGTCATTCCACAGCTATCTGATAGGCGGAGTGGCTAGGAAAGTATCCTAAAGCTATTGCAGAGGGAAGCCATGATTTGATGACTATTTTATGTTGGGGGTATTGGTCTATGGTACTAATCTCTTTGGGGAGAGCGTTCCAGAGTTGTAGTAGGATGGCTGAAAAGGAGGATCCTCCCAATTTCTTGTCAGAATAGGTGGGCACAACCAAAGTCATGAGTGAGGCTGATCAAAAGTTTAGATTAGGAATGTATCTGTTCAGTTTTTCTTAGATAAATGTTTGCCCTTTTCCTTGACTTGCTTTGAAGTTATGCAAAGGGATTTTAAAAGCAATTGTCTTACCTACTGGTAAGAACTGAAGTGCCGGTGAGATATCTGCACCTGCATTCTGGGCTCCCTGGAGTTGGGCGATATGGTACACCTGCGAGCCCCGGTAAAAGCTATTCACATAGCCTAATCTAGTGATTACTAGTGATGTATTAGGTGCCCATTTCTTTAGGAAAGGCTAAATATGGGATGATCTTTCTGAGGGCTTTCAGAGGAGTTAAAAGCTTGTCGGGAGTTGTAATGATTTGAGGTTCAAGCGAGAGTTTGTTGTCCTGGGTCACTCCTGCATTTTTGACAGACTGGAAACTGGTTAGGGCTGGAACAGTAGTTTGGTTCCTTTTATGAGGTGGGGCGTTAATGATCCTTTCCCTCCCAACTGTAAGGATTTGTTTTTTCTGGGTTCAGTAAGAGATGGTGGCAATATTTTTGAATGCATTCTGCGATGTCAAACAAGACAGAATTTCTCTGTATTGTAAGGATGAGTTGTACATCTTCTATGTAGTTGTAGCAGGAGAGATGAAGGGATTTTTAGGACGTTTGGGAAACTGCTTAATTAGAGATTGAAGAGTAGGGGTGAGAGAGAGGCCCCTCGGGGTACACCAAAAGGATTTGTTTTTTAAACTCTGAGTGGAAAGGGGCAGTATTAGATGCATTGTGATCGGTCGGGATGAAAGTATATTAATCATTCTAGGACTCCAGCTCTAACGCTGCATTCAAATAGGCATTGGCTGTGAATGTTAAGGTCAAACAGTTTCAATGTTGCAGATAAGTTTTAGGATTAAGAGGGCGAAGGTTTCATCTTGTCCCAGATAGACAGAAGAACTGATTATGTGCAGTGACCGAGCGTATCTTCTGTGTAGTTGTAGCAGGAGAGATGAAGGGATTTTAGGACGTTAGGGAAACTGCTTAATTAGAGATTGAACAGTAGGGGTGAGAGAGAGGCACCTCGGGGTACACCAAAAGGTTTTTTGTTTTGTTTTACTCTGAGTGGAAAGGGGTAGTGTTTGATGCATAAGGATGTCTGTCATTTGCACATTTTATAAGTTCGTTGTAAGCGTCTTTGTCAGTTTAGCTAAGTAACTGTAGTTGTCAATTGCTCTGTAGTTATTGGAATTATCCTAATTACGTCCTGATTTTGTAGTAAAGGTATACAACTAGCTAATTTGAAATCTCGGGGGTACTAACCCTATCGTGAAACAGTGGTTTATAAGAGATTTCGTGACTTCAGCAAGTTGAGGAACAATGAGAAGTGATTTGAGCATGCCAGGCGGTCAGGGATCTGATGGCAGCCCTGATGTGAGACTCAAATTCTGGAATTGCGATGGGCAAGAAGGAGAGA
Source organism: Ambystoma mexicanum (assembly GCF_040938575.1). Classification (NCBI taxonomy): domain Eukaryota; kingdom Metazoa; phylum Chordata; class Amphibia; order Caudata; family Ambystomatidae; genus Ambystoma; species Ambystoma mexicanum. Next base: position 1,502,353,888 of record NC_090921.1, read on the forward strand.
AACAATTTGCTGGGGCAAGTATGGGATGAGGAGAGGGGAATATTGGGGAGTGATGTTTGCGTGGATTTTGGACTCTAGCATGAGGAGTTTGTTGTGAAAGTGGTCTGAGAGTGGGTTGCAGAGTTCTTGAGACGGTGTTACGACAGTAGGAAATCTGAATTTTGAGATTTTGAAAACCTCCCTTTCTGCATCTCAGAGTGATAACCGTGTCTGTGTCTAAGGTAGGCTAATTAGTCGGTAAGTCTCTGATTCTCCAGCTGTGGATTAGTGCGTTATTTACCTTCTCTACATTTTGTAGGTGATCAGAGAACCATCTAGGCCTGTTTGGTGGTCTTGGGTTTTTGTTTTGTTTCAAGGGCTCTGGTAGGTCAGAACGAGGTGGACCAAATGGTGGCATTCTTACAATCCTTTTTATTAAACTAATAAGAAAAAGTCTATCTGTCCCATCACAAAGGTTTGCCCTAGCTAACATAAAACAGACTATGGGCCTTGTTGTCAGTAAGGCAGTCCAAAGTAATGATCTGTCCTCTGTCCAAACGCTATTCTATTCTAACCCTACCATATGATATGATATGATAGGTTATTTATAACACGCTTAAGACCGACCCAGAGGTTTCTAAGTGCGGACACGGGGGTCGGACCTGTATTGCTCCGTGTCATCCTTCTTCCAAGGCGAGCACATTGCCCCTGAGCTATCCTCCCAGGACTACCACTAATCAAATATTTTAAAAAAAGAAAGTGTCTAAGAGAATGACTCCCTTCTCCTGGACAGGCTCTCCCAGCATCAATAGTCTATTTTCAAATACTTCTTGGTAACCATTTCCTTTAATTCTTCTATGGGATTGTGCCACCTTTTCTGCTTCCCCTTTAATCCTTTCAATACAGTTCCTTGGTTTCTCACAATAGGGTCTTGAATGCATCCCATTTGGACTCTTGCAGTGTCTGTAGCTGGCTTTCTATCTTTGGGTCACACTTAAACCACTCCTTGGACTTAACTGTTCTTCATCTTCCTTAAGGTCTTACAACCACTAGGATGAGTATGATGAGTCCTTTGCATTCTTCACTTTCTGTAAAGTATTCACACCCACTGGGGCGAGTATGATTAGTCCCCTGAGCATGTTCCTGCCGTGTTCCCCTTGCGGGTCTCCCGCTGCTCCCATTACCTCTATTCTGATGGGTTGGCATCACCGATTCTTCCTGCAGGGTCAGCTGCCTATCATATCTTGTGCGCGTCTAGCTTGTCTTCTCTCTTCTGGCAATACATTAAAGGGTTCTTGGCACTTCCCTGATCTATTCAGGCAACAAGATTCGCACAAAAAACTGATGATCAGGGCAAGCCTGAATATATTTTCACCCATAACAGTTTTTATAATGAGTTAACTTAATTTAAACATCACAATACCATTCATCAGTTTGGTGTAAAACATTCACATATAATTATTAAACAAAGTGCATCACAGGAAAAACAATATGTATCAACAACACAGTGTTAACATTGAGAAAAAAAGGTACAACGGTTGCAAATAATAATTTATTAAAATGGAAGGAGGTCCCTTTACATTTTATAGGAACCACAAATCATTGTATTTGCTGACAAAATCAGCTTAATAAGCAGTGTGTATAATCAATACTGTATAGAGATTTGGTTGTCGACACAACTCTGTTTTAGCCACAGTGAGCAGCTGAAATGTGCTGTGGGTTTAACAGCCTTCATCAGGACGGAAAAATAGATGGGCATTCACATGGATATTCCTGTGTGAATTGTGCAAGGAAGTTCATGCACACAATCGATAGTTCACTAATGCTTGTTTGTGGAGAATCTGCAGGTGTGGGTAGCTGAATGGATCATAATTATCAGGTACAGCTTTGCTGCCTTGGTCATGTTTAGAATGTGTATCTGCCTGTCCTGAACTAGGGGGAATGTTGAGTAGCAGGCTCACCTCCCTAGCCTCGTCATAGGGGACATGGCTGTAAGGGCTTCGGACATCCAGTATTAAATGCTTTTGCTGCTTTTAGTGGGTTTGAAATAGCAGAGAGAGTGAGAATGTTATCCTTCAGTAGAGGAACATGCTTTCCTTTTAAGTTTCTATAAGGTTTCTATATTGCTCCTGGAATAGATGGATCAAATCTTATTGGCAAAATGGCAGCAGCAAATAGTGCTGAGTGATCTGCCCAAGGCATCTGAAAAGAAGGTAAGGTCCATAAGAGATTGGGAGTACAGAAAGTAGCATCTAATGTGTGACCGGCTGCATGTATTGAATGAATATCCCATCAAGACATTCCCCACCATAAGGAGTGCCTAAGCGCTTCTTGATACATTTAACCACTTCACCAAAGGACTAGTGGATGTCCACGCACCCTTAAAATCTATTTGCACCAAAGAGAAACAGTCCACCCCTGTTATACACCTGAACTCACGCCAACAAACAATCAGATTCCTTGAAAAGTGGTGCCGCAAGGGCCATAGCCCAGATTATCTCTCATCACTCAAATCCATGCCCACCCAACACAGACATATGATCTCCGGGGCTAAATTGCCTTAAAACAACTCAACAATTGAGATTGCCTATAGCAGGTGCAAAGCCTTATTTGAAGTACTCAAGCACCATGCCAAGCCCACCCTTGCCTTGAGGTGCCAGCTTTATAAAGGAAATGCAAAATAATCAAAACCTTCTTCATTAACAAAACTGATGAGATCAGGGGTGTTATCACTGCTTCAATACCAGAAAGAGCCACAACTTCACCAGCTGCAGACCCATAAAGAACGTCCCATTCTTTGGGAAGCGTATTGATGAAATAGTTGTGACCCAACTACTTGTTGAAATCAACCAGCTTGACCTCCTTCGAGATTACCAATCCAGCTTTCCCCCCAAATGCAGCACTGAGTTTGCAACCATCAAAGTGTTGCACGTTGAGCTGTGAATTGCTGACACATGCTACTTATGCCCCCAGTCCTCTTAGACCTCTTTGTTGATCACCTAACACTTCTCTCCCTCCTCACCAACAGATTGGGCATATCTGGTACCAGTCTAAAATGGTTCATATCCTGCCTTTGCAACAGACAACAAGCTGTGCAGATTAGATCTTTCAGATCCATCTCACTCCCGCTCACGTGTGTGCATCCCCAAAGTTCCACCCCCTCCCCACTTATCCTCAAGCTACACACTGAACCCTTGGGAATCCTCCCAAATGAATCCAACATAGCCACCCATCAGTATTCCGATGACACTCAGCTGAACCTTAAGGTCAGTGGCCCCCCTGAAAACGCTAGCCTCTGCAAATGTCTGGCTACAATCCAAAAATGGATGTCAAACAACTACCTTGCACTGAACCCTACCAAGACCAAATTCGTCCTCATCATTCTCCCCACCAAGCAACTTGTGCAACAATGGCTGGATGACATGCAGCTTGAATGGTTTACCCCTCGGCTGTCAAACGCAGCAAAGTCTCTGGGGTTCATTGTTGATAGTAGATGTTCCTTCCAAAATCACATAGCACCACCAAAAGGTGCAAAATGCTTTGCTATCAATCTCCGCACTCCGAAAAAATCCAACCCATCACCCCCACTGACTTCTGTATGGTGATCCAAGCCCTCGTGATCTCAGACATTGTGGGGGGAGATGCCCTCCTTACTGGGCTTCCAGCTACACACCTGGCTCCTCTTAAGACAGCCACCATGCTGCAACCTGTCTAATTACAAGCAGATGCAAATTCAACCACATTGCTCCAACACTGCCAACCTTTACTGGCTCCCCCACCATGCTGGGATCATATTGAAAACTACATGCATCAACTAAATAGCAATGGAACACCAACAAACATGGTGGCTAAATGCCAAACCTCTGGAGGCTCTGGCACCCCACGCAGCGAAACTAAGAAGCTTGGAGTCCAAGGTAGCCCATGAAAAGAAGACTCACAAGCATCCCTTCTCCTGCCACACCCCGGCCATCTGGAACTCGATCAGTGCAGAGGCTGGAAATGCCCTCTCCATCATCCAGTTGTACAAAAAACTAAAAACATGGTTCTTTCAACAATACCTTTCGGATGAATGAAACCCCCTCTCCCTCCACCAACAGTATTGCGTTACTATATAAAATGAAAAGGCCATTGCTGGCACCCACCTTTTGTAAAGCATTACTCTACTTTTGGGCTATGTTCGCACTTCAAGCAATAAAGTGATACATATAATATACTAACAGACATTCAAGGGCACAGACATGCAATGGAGCACAAAGTACAAGTAAGTGATAAAAAACATTAAAAGTATTAAAGTTGTTTTGCGATTTTAAAGGGACACCTGGTGCAATTACGTAAACTTAAGAGCTGGAGTGGGACTCGTTAATCCACCGAAAGTTGCCACATACCAGTTAAGTCAACGGTTCTCCCCTGAACCTCTAGGTATTCAGACCTGTACAACTCTGCAGTGGTAAATATGAAAGTCACACACAAGGGGAGCATTAGTGATAAGTACATCTGTGTAATTTTATGTAGTCATACCTCCCCTGATATGTGACGATAGTTTATCTTCTCAAGGGCAAGTTTGATTCTGAGTCCGATAATGCAGTTTGTCAGTTTAGAGGAAGTATATTTTTCTTCTAAACAACACCACCTTCTTGTTAATTTTGCAAATTTGACATTTGACAAAATATATCTTGAAGGTATCATTCCTCATCCATATACTCTACTTATAAAGAGGGGGTACTTTTCGACCTTTAAAATATCATTTTACTTACATTACTCTGCTTTAAAGGCAAATTTTGTACATCACTGAATCACACTTTTAAGGTGTCATACGATATACGTATATCTCACTAATGGCGAGGGACTACCTTTTGGAACTCTCAGATGTCATCTTTAGGGGATTATTGCGCTATTTATGTTATCTAATGTTATAATACACAACCTTTATTGCGCGCCATTTGCCATTTATGAGATTCATAATCCTATTTCAGCATCTTGCCTATGGTGGCTATACCAAACACATGGCCTCTAAAGACAGCTGTCATTTCACTGTGCCTCTGTCTCTCTTTCGCTCTCTCTCTCTCTGTATATCTCCCTTCCCCTCTCTCACACACACTCCTTATCTCTATCTGTGCATCTGTGATAGAGGCATTAGACACAGAATGTAATAAGGATCTGGGAATTGGTAGATGAGTGGAGTGGGCAGTCTGGAGACTTCCAAACATTTGGATTAGAGAAAGGACTGCCGGCAATATAAAGACCTAGGCTCTCATTTCATCTCACTTAGGAAGTTGTCTGGCAGGCTGAGACCCATCTCAAACTCATTCTAACTTGCTCACGTGCTGTGCTAATTGGCTCTGCTGGCACCATTGGCAGTCAGCGCCACATATGGCATTTGTTAGCTATTTCTCTTTCATTCAGGGCAGGTGCCAGAACCTCTCGAGTTTCTCCTTTAGCCGGTTCCATAGCCCTCTTATGGGCTGAGCCTCACTTCATGACACTGTTAAAATCTTTGAGCTGTATCAGAAGCTTTTAAATATTCCCTTACCTTCTGCTCCTATTTACTATATTTCAGTCCACGTAACTTTTTTGTACTTGGGCACTGTGGCCACAGCTTTTGCTTAGTTGGGTTTCTAAGTTCTTGGTAATATTCGCCAATTGCTCCACCTACTTTGTGCACCGCCCTCCACGTGCACACACATAGTGTGTTTTCATTTGGTATTTTTCAGTACTCTTGTTCTAGATACGTTTTCTTAAACTTTACCCTATAGTCCTGCATAGGCACTAGAAAAATGTCATTGCAAATATCTTGAAGTTGCAAGGGCCAAATATGGTTAAACCGCTGTGATTCTTCTGAAAGAGAAAATGTTGGTCCAAGTTCTGTGCCCATTACCTTAAAACAAATAGTTATGTTAGGGTGAGTGACAGTTAGAGCAAGATATTCCTGTGGGTATTGGCTTGCCATAACATGACTAATAATTCTGTCCTCATCCTCCTGGACCTTTCCTCTGCTTTTGACACGATCAATCACATCATCCTGATCAATCAACTCCGGGAGAACCTGGGCATCTGGGGTCGGGCCCTGGAGTGGTTGTCCTCCTTCCTCCTGGACCGACCCTCCCAGGTCTAACTTCAGTCCTTTCTCTTCACAACCTCCGTCTCCACATGTGGTGTTCCCCAGGGATCTATCCTCTCACCCTGGCTCTTCAATGTCTACTTGGCCCATTTGGGCCACCTGATCTCTACCTTCTCTAACTTTCATTGGTATGCAGATAATGATCAGCTCTCTTTCAGGTTACCCTCAGGCTCCTGTCCTCTCTCGCTCATTCCTGACTGCCTATCTGTGATTCAGGATTGGTGTGCCTCCAACAATCTCTGCCAAAAATCCTTCTCATTGGTACCTCTTCTCTCGCTTTCCCCCTCTCATTCTGACCGTCCTCCTTGGGCTCTCTTCCTTTGCCTTCCTGTGATGCAAGAAACCATGGTGTATTCTTCAGTTCCACTCTCTCCTTCTCTACTCACATCACAGACCTTGCCACGAAGGCCCACTATCAGCTGCACCTCCTCAGAGGTATTCTTCCTTTTCTTACTTTTGGCCAGAAAATCACTGTCTCCAGCGCCCTGGTTCGCCCTAGGCTGGGCTTTTGTAACAGCCTCTTTCTCAATCTGCCTTCAGCTACTCTCTGACCCATGCAACTAATACAGAACATCATTGCACGATTTATTCTTGGCCTCACGCCCAGGGATTATATATCTCCAGCCCTGAAATCCCTCCACTGGCTCCCTGTGGCCGCAAGGATCAAGTTCAAGACCATCTGCATCATCCACAAGGCTTTCTGGGGCGGTGGCCTGCACTACATCCAACTACCTCTTCCAAAATACCTTGCTTCTCGAGCCCTTCGCTCAGCTACCTCCCACTCACGGAGGGTCATGCGATTCTCCAAACAGAGATTGGGGGGTATATTTATCTCCTCTACAGGTGCTTCCCTCTGGAATGGCCTTGCTGCCCCTCTCAAACTTGAGCAAGACCACCTGAAGGTCTGGAAGCTGCTCACGACCTTCCTTTTCTCCTCTGCTTTCTTTCTTCCCCCCCCTGCTAACCTACCTGTCTGCTGTACCGACTGGTTGCTGGCCACTCCCAGAGTCTCACTGGGCACCAGGCTCCTCCATGATCAGTCTTCCCTGCACTGCCTCCATGCCTACAGCACACTTAGGGGCTTTAACAGTAACCTCTACAGCCCCATGCATCCTTGCACTTACCCAGAACTGTGCTGGCCTGGCTGCACTCACTCAAAGCAATGCTGCCCTAAGTGCACTTCCCTTTTCCCTCTCCCTGTCACTTCCTCCTGCACCTTTTGCGCTGTCGCACTTGCACGACCTGAATGACACAAGGCCTATTAAGATCGTTTGTCTTGTCCTCCCTTTGCCCCCCCCCCCCTTGTTTTGTCGCCTCTATAAACTCTTGTGTACAGGCGCGTTATAAATAACATATTGCATAACATATCTTATTGTTCCACTATGAAGTTTCACCCAGTTTCTTCAAAAAGCCTCAAACCCCTATCAGACATATAGAGGACAATTATGATATTTCCCTGTATGCCCCACCTTCCCCATGGTATTCAGAATGATGCTGCAACCCCGGAGGGACTTCTTGACAGGGCAGTCTATACAATGAATCTCTGCAGGATTAGTAGCACCCCATTTGGAAACCACTCTGAACAGGTTGGATACTTACGTTTCTGCATCTGATCTCGCTGAGGCTTACGAGAAGCTGTTGCTTGATGGAAGAAATGTAGTGGCTTCAGTACGAATGCGGTCTGTTAGGACAATAAATGTTAAAGTTTGGTTCTCACCTGAAATTCAGGAATTAAAAACAACTAAGCGGAAACCTTTTGTGTTGCTCTTTGAAACCAACTCAGTGAAAAACGGGAACAAATATAACCGTGCAGTCAAGGCGTATACAAACTGCCATTACTATAACAATAAAACTGATATATGATCAGAGGATTGAAAATGCCAGCTCTGATACTAAAGAGCTCTTTAAAATTCTTCAGGCTCTTGAAGATCCTTGTCGAGTTACCTCGTCTATCATTAAAGACAAACCTCCTCATTACGAGTTAGGTGGTAAGTGGTCAAATTGGCTGTAACTTTTACCACTATGCCAAATTCTGAGTTTGTGTTTTGAGTGGAGGATTTACCTACAGCTAAACCCTGGAGGTAAATCTTCCCACTCAATGCCAAAAAATCAGCAGAATTGGTGGAATTACTGCAGCAGTAATTCTGCCACGGTAATGCCACAAAAAAGCCCCATTGGGTCCAATAGACCCAAAATAAATGGGGAATTACACCGCCACCACCACTTGTAATTGGGCAGACATTCCGCCTCAGCAAGTGGCGGTAACGGTAATTCATCTGAGCAATTTTTGGGAGGATTTACCTCAGATTTTCCAACTAACTCGTAATGAGGCCCAAAGTTCAGGGTGCAATGTTTGACAAAATTAAGAACATTCGGATGACATTGGGAGTTAACCTATAGTGTGTGAGCGGTCGCAATGAAATAATAGTACTGCTCCTTTGAGTTTAGGATGGTAGCGGAATCTGAGGTTCTAGCCATCTTGCAACCGCTTAAGCCCACTTATGGTAAGGGAGATGCCTGTCCTGCTGTGATTGTCAAGGATTGTGCTTTATAACTTATTCCTTTGATTGTGAAATGTGTTAATACCTCCTATAGGGAAGGTTTTGTTCCACCATGTATCAAGCAGGCATGCATATCACCCCCACTTAAAAAACCAACACTTGATACAAATATCCCTCTGAATTATAGGCCTATTATCAACACTCCAGTTTCTGTTGAACGTTTTGGATACAGTGTCCTATATTGAAATACGGGACTTTCTGTGTATGAAGAATATCTTGGGCTGACGACAGTCTGGTTGTTGTATTGGCTTTGTCTGATCTAAGGCGAATATGCTTCAGGTTTTTGAGACAGGTGGCATTGCACTTCTTATGCTTCTTGATTTGTCGGCAGCGTTCGACTTAGTTTATCATTCGCTGCTGATATCTAGTCTGCTACTCTTCCGGTTTTACACCTTTGGCGGCTTGCTGGGTCGGGTCATTCACATCAGATTGCTCAGGTAAGGTGATCTTGGGGGACTTCGTGGCTGATGATTTCCTTGTGACTTGCAGGGTCACTCAAGGAACCTGCTTGTCACCCACATTATTTAATATCTTCACCCATAGCAAACAAGCTACCTTTGGAGAGATCATATGGAGAAAGTGAAAATATGGAATCACATTTCATGCAGCACCATAGAACACAATGCACTTACAAGGAATAATCATGACACAGCACACCGCCACAATTTGAGCATTCGTTGCACATCGTCCCAGAGAGGAGTCCTTTTGTCAGTCAGCTTGCCTGATGCAGCTGAAACATACATAGCAGGAAAAACGTGCCCACATCTGCTGGGCACCCCGTTCAAGGGATCCCATATAATGCGTTTTGACCTCCAGCTGGCCTGTATCGAGGTTGCCGAGGTGGGGCAGCACAGAGCAGGAGTGAGGTGGTAGGAATGGGCGACTTTAGTTGATCACCATCCACGGGGAAGGCAAAGAAGCCTGTGCCGAATGCCTCATCCAGAAGGCTACATGGCACTCTGCTGAAGACATCTACTTTTCCTACTGTGCTGCGTCCTCGAAAAGGCACTATTTTGTAAATGTCAATCTATTCTTGTTGCTTTTTAAAATTATATTGTATTGAGTTTTTAAAGATCAAAACATCTGATGCAAACATTAGGTCGGATCAATGTGACCTGTGCATATACATGAGGGGAAGATTTAGAAGGGAATTCCTACAATCCCAAGCCAGGAGCATATCAATACATTTAGTCCAGCATTTCATTTTTATTAAAACGCCAGTAGCATGTGGCAGCAAAAATACATTCTTGCCACCAGTAACAGTTTGTATAATCATGTTAGACTGTTGTAAGAAACTAATAGCAGCCCTATTTTGAGCGACCTGGCTAGGTCGCCTTGAACTTGCAAACCAACGATTATCAAACAAGACAACATTCGAATCATGCTTTTAAGAGAAGATCTTGATGTCAGACTTAACATGTCAATTAGAGCTGCGTAGTGAGAGGAGAAGATACTGAACAGGAAGGTGTGTGGCTGGGCCCTAAACCACACATCCATTTTGTCAACCGTGGACACTGAGCCATATTATTGCCGTATACTGGGAAGATTTGATCCTATGTGGGGGAGGGGTTTACGGGACCACTAGCCAAGTATCTGCAGCTGAATCAAGCTCCAAGTGAGGATTCAGAAAGGTCTCAATGAGAGCCCGCATGTTTACTGCACATCTGTCTCACCGCTGTTCTTTCTAAGGATTTAATGCAACACACTAGGTTTCACCGTGTGATTTCATGGATCTCTTTTGTTTCCATTTTCGGTTTGTTGTAAAACCTTAAGACTTAGGAATATGGGTTACATCCAGCAGTCGCTTTTGTGGGATATCAGAGGCCTCTGGGAGAGCAACACTGTCAAACATATTATTGTCAAATGTCAGGGGTATACCAATGTTTGTTATTGGGCAAATAACTTTCCAATTGGCGGCCCAATAGGCATAGTTAAGAACATAAAACATGCAAAAAATGTCTGGCGTGGGCATCACAAAACTAGCAGAGGCTGTTTGTTACCATGCCAGACTTGTAGAGCCTATGAAGGCTCTAGAGAATTCTTCTTCCCTCGGTAGTACATGTCCGATTGGTGTAACCAGCCCTTCCAAAATGGCGTCTGGCTTGGCTTGATCTAATCCACTTCCCACTCCTCTCATTTTTACTGGCAGTTCTATATTTGACTTGTCACATTCTATTGAGTCATTAATGTGTTTGTACCATCTAGATGCCCAATATGAAATACTAGGCGCATTCCTGCTGCCCTTTGAGTGCAGGGGCCACACATCCGGTTTAGAAAACACATTTTTCTGGAAAGATTGTTTCAGGGCTGCATTTAATTGAACCTATTGTAAATGGGCAGTGGAAGATGGCTTATATTTTACCATATTAGCCTGAATCGTGACCAGAGAATCTTTCTGTTATACCCGTTTAACATTAGGGTGCCACTTTCAATCCATACTGTCCCTGCAAACAGATGCAGGACTTGGGCCCTATGACTGTGGCAGCAGAGTTCCAGGCAGTGATGTGATTGTTAATGTGAACAGAATGTATTGAAGGACTGGATGAAGTAGGTACTGACATGTTTTTGCGCTACCGGTTCAGAATATTAAAGGGTTTGTAGAGGTAGCAGATGTGTGATTACCCTTTTTAGTAAGAGCCAAAGGGGACAAGGAGCAGCAGCCACGTCTACATTATTTTGTATGCAGTCCCATCTCCTTGTTTGTTGCATTGTTAAGTCTCTATGATAGTACTCAAAATGAGGAAACCTTACTCCCCTCTTCATAGTGTAATTTTGGAATTACGTAATTTGATTCTTGGTTCACATTCAGTTTACTGAGTAGAGAGTAAATCTTATCTGTGAAATCTCAGGGGGGCCAGATGGGGAGCATGGTTAATAAGGTGGATTTTAGGGCTGAGGACAATTTTAATCCAGCCCTGGCCCAAGTAACACGCTAAGTGGACCATGGGGTTAACAGATCTTTAACTTTGGATGTTATCTTGTCTATATTCACGTAGCCCATTGCCTCCATCATTGAGGTTAGTGTTATCCTTCAATATTTAAGAACTCTAGCTTTCAAGTCATCAGATTATGGCAACACCATGGATGTGTGGAGCTGTTGTTCGGGAGTAATATCTCAGTAGAGTGGAAGGATAGCTCCGGGGCTACGTGTTTATCTTGGAAGCAAGACACCGCAGTGCAACACAGGTTTGAATCCCGATTGCGTACTTAGAAACCATCGGCTGGTATTAAGCACCTTATAAATGAACAATTATAATTAATAATTTTGTTCCAGTTTATGTATGTATCTGAAAAGTTACACCAAAACATTGCTAAACTCCATCACAGCAGAGATGATTTCTCGGGTTAGAAATGTATAATGGGACATCATCAGCATATGCTGTACCGCTCACTCCTGAGATGTATACCCAAAGCCCTTGGGTTTTCACTCCTTGGAGTTAGTAAATGCTCAAGAGCTGGAACAAAGAATTGTTGAGATGGGGCAACCTGCCACCTGCCTTTCATTAAATAAGAAAGAGGTTCAACCCAGTTAGTTTCCTGGGATTGACATACATTTCAACTGAACACAAACCCTTGCATTGACCCTGGTATAAATTACCAGTCGACTGAGTCAAATGCTTTTTCGGCATCAAGGGAGATTTCCACTGCTGGTAGTTTATATTTTGGGCCCCAGTGATGGAGATCTGAAGCCAGTCTCCTTTCACAAACCCAACTTGTTTTGAGGTAACACCTTTATCTGACTCCAGATTGACTCCATATGTTGCAGCTTATTATTATTTGTAATTCAAACCTGATTAGCAATGAGTGTCTGTTCTGCCTGGCATAGGGAAGATGGTCATTACCAGTTTGTACTGCTTCTTAACAAGAGGAGTTCAAATGATGTACTAAACGCAGGCAAGAAAATCCCCAAGCCCTTTGTGGCTGTAAGGCCATGCAGCCCAGTGGCTTTACCAAGAGCTATTGCATTTAATGGCCGTTTTAACTTCAGGAAACAAAATGGAATCCTAATTTCACCTTCAGAACCTCCATGATGGAAGGGAGTTGTATGTCAAGGAACCTGTCAATGGTACCTTAATGTAGTTCTCCTTTCAATGTATATAGTTAATAATAATAATTTAGCATATATATAGAGCTACGAACCCTCAGGCATCTGAGCGCTGCTTATTATTACCCACAGTGTGTGGTGCTCATTTATCGACCTCGAAAGGATGAAAAGCTGAGTTTGGCCATGCCGAGATTCGAACCTGCATCAGCAGGTTTTCTGCACAGATGTCAAAGCGAGCACTCTACTCGCTGTGCTATCGGACGGGCTAAAATGACCGCAGAATCAGGTTTCAGAGATGGTTTCATCTTATCTATGGAATACACCATTTTAATCCATTATGCTCTCCACTATATCCATTTCCTGTCTTACCTTTAAGATGCAGTCAGAGGTTTCCCGCTTTTTTTTTACCAAAGCAATAGTTGGCATTCCAGGCCAATAGTGCCACTGGGTTGATTCTAATAATAAAGTGATTTATTGAAACTTGGACAGGTAAAATCCTTGTGAAGGTTGTGTCTTCCAAATTCTGCATATCAGTTCAGTTCTTGAAATCCTTTACATGTTGTTCTGTCTTGGCTATGTCACTATTATTCCCTATATGCACAATAATAGGCCTTTGAGGGATGCCTTCTAATTTCTTCTAATTTCCCACATAATGTGGCGGTAAGCCCCTGTTCCTAGGGCTGGAATCAGGGCGGTAATGGCCCGCCAGCCCAAGTTAATGGCCAGAGTGAAGCGAGGGCCTTTAACGAGGGCTCTGGGCTGTTACCCCCTCCACCCCCCCTCGTTCCAACCATTGGAATGGGGGCTTAACTCCAGAGCGGTAACCCGTGGTGCTAAAAAAAAAACATTTTTAGTCATTGAACGGGTCTCCTCATGCGTCTTGTTCAATGACTGAAAATAGTGTGCTAATATGCCCACTATGGAAAGGAAAGGTGGGGCTCCATATGGGGAAGTTGTGCTGCCGCAACAAACAGGTAAGTGGGGTTGTGGGGGTGGAAAAATAAATAAATAAGGGGACAGAGCGTGGGGGGAAGATAGCAGTCAGGGGGACCAGCTGTCAGCCGGCTGAGAACAAGATCTGAGATTGTAAGTTTCAACCCCTGTTTCTAGTCACCTGATTGGCTGGCTCCCCCATACCGGGTGCTAATTCTGCTTCCAAATAGTCAAGATTTTTACGAGTAAAGAACCCTGCAAAAAGTTATTTGTTATTGCTCTTAAAATCCAGATATTCCATGGAAGGCATCACATTTCCAGTTCCTGTTACTTCTGTGGAGGGCCTCTAGGTCGAAGACCACCCAAGTTGGGCCATGGTTAGATAAAGTTATAAAAGCTATGTCAGCCCATTCTAGAAATTGTGCATAGATTTGATTAAACATAAGTAGTCCAACCTGGAATCATGCGTGTATGAACACAACATATAATCTACAGCTGCAGGATATCACGAACACCAAATATCAACCAATGAAAGAGACCATATAATAGCTATAATGTTATGCCTGTGTGATGTGGAGAATCATACCATTGATTAATGATTCAAATACATCTCTATGGGTAGTTTGAAATCGTCTGCTTGAGTAATGCTGTAATCTGATGACTCAGAGTGGAACTTGGTGATGTCCTCCCAGAACTGTAGGGTATGAGCAGTTGGTGTATATATTTAATATTAGTGATAGCCCATTGGCTATTTCCAGGTGAATCACTTGCCATGTGCCATTTTCATCATTGCACAAGTTCACCTGAGTAATCTGCACACCTTTATGAACTACGGTAATTACCACATTTTTCCTCTCATGTCCGGGCTCCTTGTACTCATGCATATTTTCAGCTTACCCAAACATGTTTGAGGCATAATACCAAAAAGGCAGATGGACATACTTGAGAGATTGTGTGTACATGCATGGCATTTCAAGAGGGTTGTCGTGACTCTGATAACTTGTTGTTATTCTGAGAAGCCATGTTACTTACAATGTGAAGTGGGGAATTCATGCTCTGTTGAAGTGCTGATCAGAAGAAAGAATGGCAAAGGAGCAGAGTAATAGGGCTGAAGAAAACACTTAGAAATGAGAACCAAATCTGGCGTGACCCAGAGTGGAACGCTTAGTCTCCAAGTTTATGGAGGAAAGTAAGGAGTCAATTTAACCTTAATGAGTAATTTAGCAACTGCTACCATTGTACTGCTACTAGTAATATGTCTGGAGAGGTAAGTAAAAATGAACAGGCTGACCATGTGTGCTATATCCTACAGTTTATCAATCAAATAACTATAATCAAAGTTCCAAAATTCTGTCTTATAGTTATTTGATCGATAAACTGTAGGAAATAGCTCACATGGTCAGCCTGTTCTTTTTTACTTAGATATTTATTATTTAGGACTAGTGTCGGGTTGGCTGGCCGGTGCATCTTGCTTTCCTACCATTTCATCTGTATGAATCTATGTGAATTACATGTTTCGTCCAATCTGTGTAATTAGGTATTAACTCAATGAGGTGGTAGCCCATACTTCTCTCTATGTCTGTAGAGGTCCTAAATCAGACACACTGAACCTGATTATTACCAATCGGACTATAACTTATCCATGCATAAACATCTCGCTCGTGGTACCAATTCTAATTCAAGACCAAGAGATTGAAGTGTCTGATTAATGAAATATTTTAAAAGCCCTCTATGGGAGATCTACATCAGTGGCCATGTCATCGCTGGTTCAACCACTCAATAAAGCGAGAAGTGTTTAAAACATCTTTTTGCAAACATACCAAACTCAAGGCATGGGGATGACTGTCGGGATGGAAGTTTCTCCAGATCACAGTCATGTTTCATGACTTCTCTGCTGTTATGTCATGGTTGCAGTGCTGATGTACAACAAATATGGGTATCTTGCTCTGATATAATTCTGCAACTCATCGGTGAAATCAAAGAACAGTAAATGGTCATTGATTTCGTTTTCACCTCATTGTTCTTTTTTTAATGAAATGTAAAGCTAAGTTTACCAATATACACCATTCTGGCAGCATGAAGGGACTTACTGTTAAATGGCAGGTTCCATTAATATTTTGTATTTGTATGTATTTGTATTTAGTTAATGCAGTGCTTTGACCATAACCAGTGTACACAATGAACAGATACCAGGGCAGGCCTGTGTCCAGGTTCTTTATGCTTTACAATATTACAGTTGTAGAGTATAGAAGAGACAGAGGGGAACATCTAGGAGGTCGCTTCCTCTCTTCTGTGAGCGCTCAGCAATGTGACGCCCTAGCCCCTTATTCCTTCTGAGCTGCTGTGCACTCCACAATGCCTGTCTGAACACTCCCATCAGGCCTCAGGGGTGGGGCATGGAAACCTGGCATCGTGTAATGAGTCAGTCCTCTCCTCCCCCGGAGTAATGCAGAATGGATTGCGACAGTTTGTAACTTAAAGAATGTTAGTTTAAAGCACACCATTATATTTTCTCCTGCATTTTATATTCAAGATTCAAGAGGTTTCAATTAAAAGAAAAGGATGAAACGCCTAAGTTGCCCTCTTCCGTTTTTTAAATAAACTTTATGCATTTTCGACGAACAGACAAACATTAATAAGTGGGTTAAAATGTAGAAAATGTTGTAACAAATCTATATCAGAGTATTCCAATACAGTACTGATCGTTATTTTTACATTTTAGACTTCCAACTATCAAACAATTATAACAATTAACCATAAAATTCCTATCTGACAAGACAAACAAAACAAATACACTAACACCATGCAGAACGCTGCCTGAAGACTGCATATTGAGGATGCAGAGGAAACTCAGTTTGTGAAGTATTTCAACTCAGACGGATGATTGGGAATCTATGCCTGCAGACTTGTAAGGCTTTGCACACCTGGAGTTTATTACTGAAACCCCAACTGGCAATCTAGACACCAATGTGGAATACAGAGTTTGGCGGTATAGACTGAGATTTTACTGATTATCAGTAACAAATATGACATGTTAATTTCGACATCTAACAAGCTCTTGATCCCCTTCTTCATTTCAAGGGCTAGTATGCAATTGCTTAATAGCATGAATTGTTTCTGAGCTCTAAGTATTGGAACCCTACGTACTTGCCTTGAGAAAGCCCTACTGGGCAAAACTAGTGTCCGCTTAGTCAGCATAATGTCTAACGGCAGAACGTTTGACTTAATGTTTTTTTGTTAACTATGATTTGAATATGTCATAGGTAACACCTTTGACATAATCCTCTACTACACTCCTTGGTATAATCTTGTTGTTGACTATGATTCCAATATGTTAAAGCCACTTACTAACACAATCACAACTAATGTAAACCTCCTTGTATATAAAAATGGTTCAATTAAATTGGGAAGTACTGATCAAAGATGGTAATAGATCAACAATACATAGTGCTTGCATCAAGTGTGGTTCTATCTTTTAAACATAAATGCACTTCACACACACAGTTTAACAAGGCCCTCTCCCCATAATAGTTTCCAACTCATGAATGAGCAAGAATAGTCATATAAGTAATTAAAAGGAGTCCATGAATGTAGATAAAGTTCTTCTACATCCAATTTCAAAAACATAACCTTCTCAAAGCTCTGCTTCAACCAATCTTCCACTTGTGGTTTCTTTCTAGTTTTCCAGACCTTCAATATCAGTTTCGCCGCCATGACCAATGCTTTGTCAATCCACTGACTATATTGCCTAGCTGTCTGGCATCTCCCTTTATACGATAGTAGAACAGGATAGAATATGGGTGCTAGGGAACACTATGTTTAGCGTCATCCCTAGTCTGTCCAACACATCGTTCTAAAGAACTATTGAACAATCCCAAAGAATGTGCAACAGTGTGCCTGCAGCTCTGCCACAACCCCAACAAGCATTATCTCCCAACAGCCTCACATTACACATGCACACCAGTCTCTAATATAATTGCCCTAAAATCTTTTGCCAGACGAGTCATAGATTTAAGTCCATTTTGAATCTAAATCCAAGCCTCATCAAAAAAGTACAATCTATAGTCAAATTTCCCCACCCAATTTGCTCGCCCAAGTCTGTCTCAGCTTATCCCAAGAATCAACACGCAAAGGATCCATTGGCATCAAATTAAGAAACGTGGAAGCTGTTTGAGGTGGCAAGTCAAAGAGTTTACACATTTCCGGCTTAGCCAACAATGAGTTGTTCATCATACTCAGTCTTTGTGAAAGAAGAGATTTAAATTCTGTATACCGTCCTACTTCTCTCTTCCCCAAACCAAATGTCCTCTGTAGAATTGCAAAACTCACTTACCTGGTCATTGTGTATAACATCATTCAACCTTAACAACCCTTTTATAACCCAGCTCTGCCAACACAACATTTTACTGCGCAGGATTATGACACAGTGACACCTCTTGATGTAACCACATATATTTATTATTATCAATCAATCATGAAATTAGAACTTCCCTTATAACTTTAACTGTGGGTAACTTCCTTTTAACCTCTGGCCTTTTCCCCATGGAATATAAATTATGCAATGCATAAGGATTGGTCACATCCTTCTCTACCACCATTTTTGCAGCACATTATTAATTGAGCTGAGTGTTCGAGGGGGTGCTAATATGCAGGATAGACAAAGGGTGCAACAGCAATTGAAAATGGAACCAATATCCTTACATCTGCAACTTTGTATGGTGAATATTAACGGTCACTTATTATATACAGAACAACACTAATCTATTAAACCATGAATGAGGATTTTTTCAGAATAGGGGACACTGCCAACTGACTCACCTCTGGGTGCATGTAATTTGGTAAGGTAAGGCACAGCAAGACTGAATGTTAGCCCATGATCGCACAATTTGTTTATGTAGCGAAGCTGGAATGCGAGTCTAGTCTCAACTGTACTGACTTGATCAAGCATTTTCCAGCTCAAGTTAGTAAAAATATGTGTTAATATTTGGGTTGTAAAACCAAGCATAACATAATGCTCAGTTGTATACAGATGACTTTAAAAGTGTACAAGTCACATAAACCAATTTAACTATCTATATATCATTGTAGAAATGTGTTGATTAAAAGTGCATGGCCTTAATTTAGTTTTGTATTTTAACTTGTGTGGAGGGGACTGCTTCTGTTTACACTGTTGGGGAAAAAAGTCCCATTGTTGCAATTAAAACATTTTCCACTTCATAGTGGAAAAGTAAATAGTAAAACACAGATGAAACAGCCTTCACTCTTCACTTTTCCACTACGTGTTTGGAAAAGTGTACATGTCTTTCAATTGATGATTGTGGGAGCCATCTACAATGGATTCCTTTGGGATCTGCAAGCTTAGCAGGAGTAAAGATCTGGTGGATTCCATAGGTATCAAATGGTTTCTATAAGCATAAATATATATGCTGATGGAAAGTGAAGCAGATTTGGCAGGGGAACCTGGAAGAGCAGGCAAACCTGTTAAGTCTGCTCTCCAACTTTGCCTGACAAATCGTTGAAAATCTCAAAGGCGTAAAAGTGGCGGTAAGCACTTTTACTGTCATTTTTTCCTCTCTGCATGACTTGGAAACTGACCCCCTATGAGGGTAGCTACATGTTCCACACTGTGACTGGAAACTTACAAGTTAAAGCATGCAAAATAAGAAACTGCAAAACTGTTTCCACGGACACAAAGTGAAATGCAATGCATTAGAAGGTCACTTTAACACACAATTTGCAGCTTCTTCTATGCCCCATCACTTCCAATCACCCAAAAATGTAACGTAAATTGCTTATTAAAACTGTGTATGATTCTAATAAACAAAGTACAACAGCAATGTTCATTGACAGTTATCTATTGCCTTCAATAAATACTCATCGTTGTAAGTAGTGTGATGGTGAGATATGTTAAAAGATACAGCCTCAAAAGAAGGACATCCGCAGCCCTAGCTGATTGTCTTTGATGTGAGAGGGCTAGACCAAGGATGGCCCCACGGGCATTTGTCCCTTATCCGCCTGTGGCGCACTGTTAGTTTTCATCCAGTTTATGCGGGATGATTTACATTTTTCTATGCCATAATCCTTTAGACACCTTAAAACATAATAAAATTGGGGATCAATCTGACTAGGAAAGTCAATGATATGTATGAAGCAAATGTTCCACAGCTCCTCTCTGCGTTTAAAGTAGACCTGACAAAATGGCGCCCTCTCACAATCTCATGGATGGGGCGGTTGAACACCATTAAAATGGTATGTCTTCCTAGTTTCTTATATCCTTTCCAAGTCCTCCGCTTGAAGATTCCTGAAGAGAGTTTCATAGTGGTGAAAAGGGCCCTGTTACACTTCCTGTGGGAAGGAAAGAAACTAAGAATATCATATGATGTCCTCATACTCCCCGAAGAAAAGAGCGGTGTGGGCCTCCCAGACCTTAAATTGTACTATCAGGCAGTCCAATTGTGGGTGCTTATCCCCCACTTAAGAGAAAGAAAAGATCTACAATGGGTCCAATTAGAGAATGACAATCTAGCCCTGGCCACAGTTTCAGAATGGTTATGGGTCCCGAGACCCAAACTTTTGCGGAGACTCCGAGACCACCCCATACTCGGTACGATGTGGGAAATCTGGAAGGAGGGGGCAGACATGGTGAGGGTCACGTTGTGGCCATCCCCCCTAATCCACTTATGGGTCCCGGGGATTTGTGAAGAAATTCCGGATCACTCGAGCTATCAATCTTGGTTTGATGCATGCCTAGAGAGGATAGGACAGCTGTGGAAAGTAGGGAGATTCCTGACGATCCCAGAACTCGAAGAGGCACTTCAACTGAACCCGATCTCAGTCTTCCTTTACTTGGGGCTCAAGGGTGTACTAACGAGAGAGAACTGGCTAGAGAAAATGCAAAGGGAACTCACGGCATTTGAAAAACTCCTAGACACGGTGGTTGAAACTAAGGGTTTGATAACGCACATGTATCGAACACTGATAGAAAGAGTCTTGAGGTCAATTACGAAACTCAAACAAAGATGAGAGCAGGATTTTGATAGAGCCTTCAGCCAATGCACATGGGATAAGATATGTAAAACACCCTCACAGGTGTCGATTACCGCACAGTATAAATTGCACACCATTAAATTACTTCATAGGTGGCAATACGACCCTCATAGACTATCCAAAATGTTTCAGACTATTAGCCCTTTGTGTTGGCGCGGATGTGGACAGAGAGCCAATTATTGGCACATGTGGTGGGAGTGCCCTAGGGTAAGGGTCTACTGGAGTGAAGTCCTAGGCTGGATTAGGCAGATTGATGGAATCTCCCGAGAAGCAACACCTCTTCTTATATTGTTTGGGCTGGAAGAAGAGGAGGATGAAGTGTTAAGAGTGGGTGGAATTGCGGCCCCCTTACTTTTGCGGCACAAGCCTGCCTTGTGATCAGGTGGAAGGCGCAAAATCACCCCCCCAAAAAGAGTGGATTGGGGTGGCCACAAATATATGTACCATGGAAAGAATCACGGCTGCCCATCATGAAAGATCGGCACAACATGAGGTAATGTGCAATGACTTTGTGGACATGTATGCTCCTAATTCCGAAAGGAAGTCTGCTTGATAAGGATGATGGTAGTGGTCCGGGGCAGTAGCATTCCTAAGTGAGACTGCACAATGCTGGCCCAGGAATCCGAGAAATAACCTGCTACAAACATTGAGACTCTGCTATGTGGAACGTGTCAATTATGCTCGAAAGATGGTCCCACAAGATGTGGAGAAACATTCATGATATTGTGTTTTAAAAAGTACTGACGACCTGTCTGAGGGGGTGGCGGGAGGGAAGGGGAGTTTAAGAAGTATCTTTTGTCAGTATAGTATCCTTTGAAGAAGAATGGTCTTGATTTCATTATATGGTTACAACTAGATACTAATACCAACGGTATGTCATCTGTTTTTCTTGTATAAAATCAATAAAATCAAATTTGAAAAAAAATATAATAAAATGTTTTAACCAAATACTTTAAGGTGTTTGCAACATTTTGGTGCAAATCTCGATACCTTTACGGCATTGGGGTTAAGGACTTAGTATATGCAAAATAATAAAAAATGTTTGCCTCCATACTGAAATATAAAGTCGGCCCCTATGTCTGATGAGTAAAGATCGGGAGGAAAGTCATGTTTACGTATGATGTCTGAAGCTTGAGCTAGGGCGTGCACAGTACATCATTCCGGCACCATAAATTCACCTGCGATGACTGACAGTCATTTATTACACAGGAAAGTGGCGTCGTTGGGCCAGGCTGCATATTGGAATGCCTTCTGGGTTCATTCATAAAGCAAACCTAACCATCATCTACGTAATTTGCCGTGGACTGTGAACCTCCTCTGTCTGCTCCACACCTACCACCTCAGAGATGAATACTCCAGTTGACTTGCTTAGTAAACAAACCAAGTGAGAGTTTAGACCTCACAAAGGCAGGCTGGCCCTCCCCATGGGAAAACAGCCACGGACCTGGCACTGGGCAAAGTTTTGCTGCGTCCTGCGTGCAGTGCATGCTTGGGTTCTGGGTCTACTCACTCTCAAGGTCCTGGGTTCTTGGCAGGGCTAACCTGAGCCACACGGGACTCTGGAGATGTCCTCGTGGGCCTCTGCCTCATGGCACTCTTTTGTGTGGTTATCTGTGTTATTTCCACATTTTCTTATAGGAAAGGGGTCGAGCTTGCTCACAATGTGTAATATGGTGCCACTTTGAAAAAAATGCCCAGAGTTCCCAGTCCACCCCTGCCTGGTGGTATCCCCAGCTTTTGGTCAGGTGCGGAAAGGCAGAGCCTCCTTCAAATGTATTGGGCAGAAAGGTTTACTGACAGTGGAAGCGTACGTACACATTACACGTATGTATTTAGTCTCGGAATCATAACCTGTAATTCAGAAATGGGGGATATGGCTGACAAATGTCCTTTAAAACTTTTTCAAATCAAAAATCGAAATTTATAAAAAGTGTAACTAGCAAAAAGTTCACGCCACCAATTATATCGCAAAGCGAACAAGCATAAGTACACATAAAAGGAAGTAGCTCTTGAAGGTCCGAGCCCGGGGAGATTTGTGGCCTTGCCTCGTTGACAAACAGCTAAGCATGGGTGCACAATGTCATGCTGCTGCTTGTAAAGAACACTTTTTATAACCTATTTAAAGGGAAAAAGAAATTGGCTTAAATAACAAATGCCACTTCTTTACTTTCTACTTGTTGTAGCCTCCGTACAAGGTTCTACGCGCTTTCGGAGCAGGTCTGTATTCTGGTCGCATACTTGGAATTTCTTTCTCCTGAGGGCAACACAAGCAGAGCCCTGGCTTCGAGTAATACCACCCATTACTGGAGCACATAGCAGCAATTCAGTGTGTGGTGCTACCTTTATGAGTAGTCCATGTGATTGTAGCTATGATGATGCACGTGTTATCCTGTTACCTAGCGATAAGAGATCTTGGCTATGAAGAGATTGAACTGGTTGGAGGGGTTTTCTTTTTTGCAAATTAGCATGAGAGGAGGTTTATAATGAATGATCATTGCTATGCCCAATTGTTTTACTTGACACATTTGTAACAGGACTGCTATTATCTAAAAGACTTGACACTCCTTTATTGACCTTTGGTGAATGAAATGCTGAGACCAAAGGCTGAGTTCAAACCCAGCGTTCTGATTGTTGCATACAGATCGCTGCATCCAATTCATTACTCGAGTAGATCAGCCAGTGCGTTTACCATAAATAGGAACACTTGGAGGCCAAGTTAGTATTTGCCAGGAAACTTGTAAATTCAGACTACAGAGGGAAGTTTGGCACCCATCATATGTGACCTAGACAGGTACAGTCTTTGTAAAAGGTTGAAAATAAGGAGCCAAAGTTCGGCTGCTGAGTTTTGCAGTCTCTAGTTGCCCGTTGGTCTCTTTACGCTTTCCATTGATTGTGGGAGGAATTGCTAAAACCTCAGCTTTGCTGCGAAGCAGCCACAGAGTTTGGCTGCTGAGTTTGCAGTCTTTCGCAGTCTCCAGTTGCCCGTTAGGGTCGCTACACTTTCCATTGATTTTGGGAGGAATTGCTAAAACCTCAGCTTTGCAGCGGAGCGGCCGTGGAGTTCGGCTGCTGAGTTTGCATTCTTTCACAGTCTCCAGTTGCCCGTTGGTCTCTCTACGCTTTCCATTGATTATTGATTAAGCAAGGAATTGCTAAAACCTCAATTTTGCCGCAGAGCGGCCGCAGAGTTTGGCTGCTGAGTTTGCAGTCTTCCGCAGTCTGTGCAGCTGAGTCAAGCGGAAAAAAGATCAAGGAACGTCGATGCCTACGAAGTTTGAGAAATCGGCGCGATGAGGAAAGAGGTGTGGAGTCGCCACCGCTGCAACCAGCACACCAGCCACAACCAACGGAGGCAAAATAATGCGAGGAAGCATCGGCAGGTAGGACTACACCAAACGCTACCCCGACTATAAGCTCACTGTAGCAACCGCATCGCCTTAACCTTCCCAGGAGTCAACCTCTGAAATTGACAAAACCAACAAGCCCTCTAACACACCTTCAAGGGACAGATTACCATCAGACACTTATCGACTCACTGAGCACTTAGGAGGAGATTGGACGCACACGAGATCTGTTTTTGGGGTGCAGGCTGGCGTCTGGGGCTTCGCTCGGCACTTGCATGGTGGCTTTGTGGTCGGGGCCGGCTCCTTGAGGGGCAAGTGAGCCAGATAGTGAAACGGATCAAGACCCGGGAGAGAAAGCAGAGGAAGTAGCCACTGCCCCGGAAAGTAGTAGTCCCTTAAAGACATTTCCTCCCACCGTCTTGATTGACCTAAAGGGGCAACTACCAGCAGACGCACTTACTGAAATGGAAACTGAAATTCTCAATCTCACTCTCAACCTAACAGAGAAATCTCTTCAACACACACAACAGTGCATGGCCAAATTCATAGCGCCCACTCAAACGGTGAAGACTCTGAGTGCTCTCACCTCACCCAACGACTTGTAAACATTGCCGGTCGAGATGAAAGGTGACAAGGAAACGAACAGAGAAAATGAAGCCAATGAAACAAGGGGATAGACTTAACGTTTTAAAACAACTTGGGGAAATCTCAGCCAGCCCTAAAACGTGTGCCTCTTTAGAAACAACTAATTTGGATAAAGCCACAACAACTGCCATAATAACAGCAGAGACGAAGGCCCAAAGTCAGCACTCGAATAGAACTCCTTGTATACTAAAACACCACGATTAACAGGGAAAATTAAAGGGAATTCAGCATCCAAAGTCTTACCGCATTCAAGTGGCAGTGACCAATTAAGCTTTAAACAACAGCAACAAAACGGTTCAAAATCAAACAAAACACTACAGGAAAATAATTTCAAAAAGACTACTTTCTGCCACCACACTCGCAGCGTTTTTTCATAAACAGAGGAAGCCCAACTCTTAGAGCAAACAGAAGAACTTTCTGACGCCGAGTTACTGGAAAGTGCACGAGAACTACCACCTACGTTGTCAGGAAAAGAACACGACCTTGAACAAACGTGTACTGGCTCCAGCCCCATTCAGTTGACAAAACCAACACTTAAAAGATGGCATATCCAATGAACAAAATGAACTCACCAGTTCCCAAAATGTTTTCCTTAAGCCAGACTTCATCAACCACATAAATCCCCATAACCACTTTGACAAAAGGAGTAGGCACAAACAAAGTGAGACTGGTCCCTGCGACCAACTTACTCCTGGTCCACTCCAAACAAGGACCGACAGAAGTGTCTAAAAACTTTTAAATAAACCATGACCCAGGGACACCATGCTCCTCATACCAAGAACCCAATTTACAAAACAAAACATTAATTGACCATCTCTCTGATCCAGAAAAGCCGGGATATCCCTCATTATTGAGGGCACAAGTAAAGGCGCTCTGGTGCTCGACTCGACCTCAGAACGGATCTACACGAGACCTGCTCAAGGCTATATATCAGAGGAGGAGCAGGTGCCAAAAAATGCTGCCAACATATCTCAGTTGCCAGCCTCACCACTAAACTCCCCAGCTTCATTTCAACAAGATAGAAGATCAGAGTCGTATTCATACTCCAAAAGAAAAGACACTAAATACAAAAAAAGGACCTTTTCACCATAATGCCAACAGTTACCATAGCTTCGGCCCCTTTTAAAAAACTCTACGAGGCAATAAATGAAACTTTGAAAGATCATACCACCTTCACTGCAATGATGCACTCCAAGTTAATATACCTGGAGGGCTACATCACAGTAATAGAAAAATGAAACCAAGACTTACGACAGGCCAGCCCACAAGTAGAAATGATTGAGCCAAGGGAGTCAACATTCACACAAGATACCAAAACAACATCAGAACCACTCTTGACGAGCTTTGGCACCCAAAACAAATATCCAAACAATGCAATATTGACTCCATTACTAGGGAGAAGAGACTCAATACTGGATCTAACAACAGATGAACCCCAAATAGTGGAGTCAGCAACTATAAGAAACCCTCTAAAGCAAATACCTACCAAAACATAAATCACACCATAAACAATTACAATGAGAAAAAGCGGGGACTAAATCAGGATAGACAATGGGAGAACAAAACAGATGCAAAATGGCTGTGTATTATTGGAAATAAACGAATCTGCTCAGGTGCAAGAGCCCAGAACCTAGACATCATAGAAAAAACTAGAACATCAAGTCAGACAACGAACAAGGACTTTGCAATGTTCTCACAAACAAAGAACACAAACCAAGACGATTTAAGGACTCAATCACTTGATAAAAATAATCGGGACACTTCAACTAGAACCAGTGCAGTAAACAAAACATAAGAATCGGCACCAAAACTGACCCGAGGCAAGTCCCATGAGGACACCAGCAGCAAGAAATAACAAAAGCACCAAAGGGGACAATATGCAAAAAACAAGGACCACAGCATTAACTGCTGAGGACATACAAGAATTTCAAAACTTGATGGAATTAAGTCAGTACTCAGTAGAACAATCTGAATCTGAACTTTTAACTCGACCCTCAGAAGCTAAGACATATGTAAACTATCCCCAGAAATCTGCCAAAGCACCTGAGAGAACAGATACATCAATAAACAGTATGCATTCCCTGATCCTTTTGACCATGGCGGAAAAGCACCATAAGCGTCCAGGGAAAGACACAGGGATGACCCACGGGCAGACGACACTTCTTCAACACCAAAATTACAGAGTGAACAAGTCCACACTTATCAGGATCAGTCTCACGATCAGACCATGCAAGATATCACCACAGAGACTCTCCACCCCGAGCCCATCTACCCAACTAGGAAAGAATTGAAAAACAGAGAGATAGAGATCCCAAGATCAGAACTCCTTCAAGTATGAAAGACTTCCAATCCACCAGACGCTACGTGCCACATTAAAAAAATTCTAACTTAAAATATAAAAGCCAGCAGACATTTAAATTGGAACGAGTACTGGATAAAGGAAACGACCTGATCTTAAACAGAAAGACTGTGATAGCATTGCTCCACTGCATTCCTAACCTCTGGCAGATCCAGTCAGATGACTTGAAGATCATCGAATTTGGAAAAGAAAACCGTATGGATGGTGTCTACTTCCACATTCCATCGCCGGTGGTAAAGGGGATGATGATGCAAGCTGCGGAAAGCCGATTAATGCTTGTCTTTGATCTAACTGCAAACGATCTCTGTGATGATTCTCCACTTCACTCTCGAAAAAATAGGAGCGTACTTGAGGAAACAAGTGCCTCACTACCTATTCATAAACCACACACTTTCCGTGAACCAAACTCGGGGAAAACAAAAGAGAGAGAGAGATATTTAAAGACCCGCTGGGAACAGGGCGTTTTCTACACAGCCACGTAATGTTCAAACCAGACCACGACCCCAAATGCCAAATAGAAGCTAACAGCAACTCTGCTGACAAGAACAAACAACAAGACCAGCAAAACTGGGCATGTATCTCTGAGGCATTAGCCAAACATTCTTGCAGCTAGCCACTCAAGGACCAGCGGCATTGCCTGCTGACAGCCGATGTCCAAAAGGAATCGGATACCCTTTTAAACTATCTAAAACTGGGCTCTTGGAACACAAGGGGCTTCCATTATTTATCAGCCCAAAGCGATGTAAACTGGGGGACTTTGACATCTTGTGCCTTCAGGAAACATGGTTACAGGAAAAACCACACCTTGATGGCTACGAAATAATTATCTCTCCTGCATCCAAAGGCCTAAAGGGACGTCCAACATCTGGGATATTAACAGCAGTAAGATCTGGCAGCGGAATACATTTCATAAAAACTCTTTCCTCAAACCTCTTGATGAACTGGAGATACCCAGGAATCTCATCTGGTAAAGAAACATTGTAAAACTTGGTGATCATCAACTTATACTGTAACTCTCAAACCATGACCAACGAGAAGTTCATTAAGATGGTAGAGAACTTAATCGATGAACTTCATATAAACCAACTGATTAGGTACACAATTGTATGTGGAGATCTGAACGCAACCTGTTTAAGAGGTCATGAAAAGACAAGAAGCCTAATCAAACAACCTCCATCAGCCGAGAGAGGAACCTTATGGCTGGCACTCAGGAACTCTCAAGATTTTCATAACTTGCAGACAATATTAATGCAAGATAAACCACCAGTGCCGACCGGGGAAAGTGACACCCAAAGTGCAGATATAGATCACATCTTCGTACCTAGAGAGCTTTTCTCGCTTATGAAATCTTTTGAAATAACTAGGATGAAACAAAGTGACCATAATCTGCAAACTATGATCTTGTCGACAACTACAGAACAAATAAGAATAAGAATGACAGCCCAAGTAGAGGAGTGTAATGGAGGCACTCACCTAAGATTGAACGCAAATGCAATTGGGAACCTTACATAGGCCTACACAACCAACCACGAAACTAACGTATACGGGAAAGGAGACAACATAGCCGACTACACACCTTTGCTAAATTACTACCGCTTGAAAAAACAAAGTATCGAAAAGCACCTCAAGAAAAAGAGTTCACATGTTCGACACACTCTTGGTGAAGAAACGGATAGATCTGAGGCAAGCAAAATGACTTGCGATGAATATTAAATCTCATAAAAATAAGGCAAAAGTCATACTTGCAACAAGGGCTTATCAAAATTAGCTAATTGGTCACAGCATGTAAATGTATCAACCTGACTCAGCGCAAATGCTGCGTGTGGTTTGTGGCAGAAAATCAAAAGAATTCTGGTCCCTAGTCAAAGCCACAGCTGCAGACACTAACTAACTGACAATTTACCAGCAAACCTGTCTAAAACATGGGTAATTCCCCATGACGTGCAGACAATAATGGGTAAAATCAAAAAACTAAACCGCTCGAGGGCCACTGGTCCTGATGGGATTACCAATGCAGCTCTTAAAGAACATCCAAAGGAATGGGCCGTCTTCATTCACGAGGTATTTAACAAATGCATGCAATCTTGTTCAATCCCTAGCTCATGGGAGACCTCAATGGTATTCCCTATCTTCACGAAAGGGTGGAAAGAAAACCTAAGGAACTACCGTTCGATCGCCCTATTGGACATGATCAGAAAGGTCTTTGGTTCACTTGTACTAGAACACTTCCAATTGTGGTCAAAGCCGGTCGGTTGTGCCAATCCGTTTCATTCTGGCTTCATACAGGACATAGGTACAGCGGCGAACATCTTTCTTCTAAGCATTTTAAAAGGAACGGTCATGGAGGGAAGACTGAGGATCTTTGTGGCCTTCATTGACCCGGTCCAAGCTTTTGACCAGGTCAATCAAGACATTTTATGGAGAAAGATGTCAGACTGGAAGAGCTCGGCAGACACCTTGAACCCATACAAGCACTCCACACAAATACATCTATGAGAGTGCGCCTCATTCGCTCTGGCATTTAGACCTCGGAGATTGCAACATCAAGAGGCGTAAAACAGGACTGGACCCTCGCTCCTGCCCTATTCAACTTTTACTTGGGAGATCTGAAACACTTTGAGCCATTGATTAGTTCTTTCCCTCCCACGTGACTCGCCTCCTCTATGCAGACAATTTGATAGTAATGATTCAAACTACAGTGGGTGTCCAGCGTCAGCTTGACAGCCTGCAGAAGTACATCAAAGAACATTACCTGGATATTAACAAAGAAAAGACCAAGGTCAAGTGCTTTGAAAAGTCAACAAGACAAAGCCAGAAACTGAAATTGCATTTAGAAGAGTCACACATTGAGTAAGTGAAGAGGTTTAAATACCTCAGCGTGATATTAAACAACAACACTGTAGAGTAACAAATTGAATTTGCACTCTTTGAGAAAACTAAACAACTAGCTAGCCAGACAAGGGCCGTGGACAGGAGATTTGGCCGCTTCTCAATGTTCGCAATTGTGAACTTCTATAAGGCGAAAAGAATCCCCTCAATGACGTACGAAGTCGAGGCAATGCCAGAAAATCCAGAGAGAATCTGGCGTAGACTTGATGGTCTTTACCGGAGGTGAGTTCTGGGCCTTCCCAATTCTACACCAATAGTGTCCATATGCCGGGAACTGAGTTTACTCTCACTCAAAGCAGTAGTCGAACGAAACGGCTTGATGTTGTTCAAAAAATTAATCTTAACAACTTGCTCGGAAATTCAGGACATCATCCACAATGAGCGTGTGAGTGGGAAAAACAGAGTGCTGAACAATTGGTCAAGCAAAAACAAAATAAAACTGGAAGAAATTGGCTATACAGAAACAGACCTAAGATCTAACCCTACAAGGGTTAAAAATAATTAGACGAAAGCAACTGGATCCGCACCCTCGACTGAGCTTCTTCCAGCAAATTAACAGCTAGCTTACCGATGACCACCAAAAAGCTACACCAGCTTAGGGAATTTTTGAAAAAATTCCCTAGAAGAGCACATCGAAACATTTTCTTGAGGGCGAGTTTAAATCTGCTCCAGACAGGCGAGATCATTACAATTACGGGAAATGCCAATCAAAACAAATGCTGCTACTGCGAATCAATGGCCGAAGTAGAAACTTTGAAGCACTTACTGCTCCACTGTTCCGGACTTATAAAAGAAAGGAAAACCTACTTGGGCCACCCTTTTGCTAAATTACAGGCTTACGAGGAGGAAGACTAGTGATAGCAGTGACCTCCTTCTCTCAAATACTTTAGCCCAACAGTAGGAAGAGAGTAAAGGTAAGAATAACAAATAATGACCTGAGAAACTGAATGTAGGACGCGCCACGAGTCTCTTCGGATGATACTGATTGGAAGTATAAACTACTTATCAAGAGAACAACAAGGGATTGTTTATTTCTATTTCTTTTGTAGAAATTGTTATTCAATTCAATCAAATAAAAGAAAAGAAAAAGGTTGAGCTATGCAATAGGCTGGACACAGATGTGGATGATCCTCCTCCTTCTTTCTTGTGTTAGTCCTTTTTATAGGACTGGTTTGGAAGACTATGCTTTCTCCGAAACCTAATGCATCCCTAATCTCATGAACCCTGTCAGTCAGCAGTTTGGTCCCCTGCTTCATAATTGGATTGTGCACGCTGCACAATTTTTGCAATCATGAGCAGAAAAAAGAACCCTGCTACACCCTTGCTGCCATCATCAAACCCATTGATAAAGACAATCGTTTTAGATGATGTAAAACCATTGTATAGGCATTGGCATCATATCCGAAGTACTTGCACTATTTGCCAGCTATTGCGATACAAGCCCATCAACTAGTGGTGAATTGTGCTCTTGTACTCGAAAGACATTCCAGGTATTGCTCTCAAATACTAGATAATATCATCAAAATCCCTGCTATTCACACCACATTTCAAGATTGTGTTCTCAAAGTCCAAGGAACTCGCACCATTGCAAGGTAGTGCCCTCAAGACTCTAAAGTACATGCACTGCTAACATTCAATATTCAGGTACGCACAATACTGTAGAAAAACAAGACACATCTCTACATGGCTGGAGTACTGAGCCTTAACCAACGTAACACCTGCAAAACCCATCTTAACTGACATTTCACTGTGGTTGACCCTGCATACTCGGGCAACCAAAAGGCTCAACCACTGCTCAAGCCTCCCAGCCGCTCTTCAACCTCTCCTACATCACCTATCTCTCCAAGCATCGACACAGCAGGCTCTTCTTGCAGCACTGGCCCCTCCATTAAATTCCTTTTTCTGGTCTTTCTATAAATCCACAAAATGCTTCTGCTCCCACACTCTTCTGAAACCCTGCAATCGTAAGCCTTTCTGAGCTTTTTTGCTCCCTGTGCACTGCAATGCATCCTGCTTCTGTTTCACCATACGAGGTCCCTACCTCTCGAATGCATTCGCCGCGGAAGGTAAAACATGTCCAATGTTCAGATCTTCAATATTGTCTAAAAAAGCACTTTCAGTCGTGTGATGGAGGACTGAGGCCTACGTTGGCATCACCTCTGCCCCCAACCAATGTACGTAAGGATATATTCAAATATTTAGTTTACTGTCCACATATCCTATAATGATTTTCAAATTCCCATTCCCTCGATCTGTTGCACCTCAAACAAGGAGTACAGGGGCAAATGCCCTGCCCCCCGCCATGTTCTTGGCACACGTAGTAATAGCTGTCACACCAAATCCCTAAACTTTACATTCCAGACAGATCACTCGGATCCACAAACGAGAACAGATAAAACCCTGCAAGATGCCAACAACAGGTGCTCTTTTGCCCCTACTTAACCGAGCAGTTTACATAAAGGCCTCAGACTCAAAACCATCCTTAGAAGTTTCAAAGACACCTGAAAACATGTCTTCTGATCAAAGCATTCCAGTGCCAGTATCCTTTGGTTAGACATTCCTGTTCTGCTTTCCCTCTGATGTTGCATCTCCCTACCTTTCTTCTCCTTATCCCAGTACTTACCCTCTCCCGCTGGGAGGATCCTACCCCAACAAAGATCCTGGAAGATTACAAAGATCCTGGAAATCTTGGACTGATCAGCACTTATACAGGGTTTGGGCAAGATCTTTAGAAATTGCTCTTAATTTTTGTTGTTTATACCAGGAATGTACTCTTTATTTACCATGATTGTATGCTGCAGTAACTTTGAGCCTGTCTCACAGCTTTCACCTTGGCATTCCCCTCCTGATTGTACCCCTTTAGAAATATCTGTTTACTGTACCCTCTGCTCCTTACTTTTTTCTGGTGTGCACTTTCAAGTGTCTTGTATGTGAGAAAGTGGCAAATAAAACAATAATTAAAAAAAATAAAAACACATAAGTCTGGAAAGGCACGTTTGCATCCTCCCTTCAGTTGCACAACGCACGTCCACATTGCTACTCACTCCCTGCACACTCTTACTACCCACTGCTGTCCGGGATGTTAGCATTTGGGCACCCTGGCGTGAATGTTAGCATGTGGGCACCCTGGCGTCTCTTACCATGGCAAATGCACCTTCACTACTACTACTTATCTCATATGGAAAATATTCTAAGACTTTTCCCAAGTACTTTGTCGGCCAGATCATCCTAATCTGTTCAAGATACGTCCGGATTGAAGGTAGGCCCCTCTGCAGCGTTATGTGCAAGGGTTGCGATGTCCAGGACTATTTAGGAGCAGTTTTGCACACACACTAGTGCATTTCCACCAGCGCATGTATCCGGATGCTTGCAGCTCTGTACCAGAGGAGCTATATAAAAGTGATATCGAGCATGGTGCAAAACCAACGTCAGCTCCAAAAGCATTAGTGTGTTTGAAAGGCATCATGGACGGCAGCATTTTAGATGTGCCATGAACATTAAGATGTGTTTTTTTTTCGTCAAGATATGTACAGTCTCATTTTGCACTGTAAAACGTGCTGGAGGCATGGACACCTGACCGCAAACTTGTGGGATGCAATTCCCTCTATAGAGTGAGGCGCCGAGTTTTAAATGTGATCTTTGCATATCACACCTGAGTGCCGGGATCTGCCTGTGTCTTCACCCACAAAACAGTTTCTATGTGGACCAAGAGACATAGATCCTGAGGTTCTGTCGATTTTTTTGCACTTGAAAAAAATGAGTCCGTAGGCATCTGAAGTAATGGTGGACACCATGTTTAATCATGGCCACTGCCAATACTGATCACTGTGTGCCTGACCCCATGATGGTGATCCAAGCAAATTCACTGCATGCCGTATTATGCACAGAAACACGAACATGGTCAGGAGCTTGTGGCTTCGTCTACAATGTGCGAACAGCAACTTTCTCTCAGCATCGCTTCCTGGACATGACAAAGCGGCAAGAGGGGAGCCAGGAAAATGATGCCAGGACTTCCCCTCTCCTCTGCCGGTATTAACTGGCATGGTCAGCCACCGAAGGGATAGTTCCAAGATAAACTGTCCATACAATATGATCAGGTGGGGTGGCTTCCACTAACAATAGGGCACCCAGCACCAAGACCAAAGATATATGGAGGTACAGCATAAAGTTGGCAGCCTTACTAAAATATGTCATTAAGAAGGGTGAGTTCAGCACTGTGGAAGTCCATGGGTGTATGCACGAGCTTTGCACAGCCTGCAACCCTGAACAGGTTACACCACACTTCATGCATTTCCGTCTCCCAAACTAACCAGCGGGGGTGAACTAGTGAGTGCCCGGAACATGCTAGTCCAGCTCCAGACTTCCTACTGAGTACACAGGTACGAAAGGAGTGCTTTGAGAAATAAAAGCTGCCCGTCAGGCAGTGGTCCACTGGTAGAGAAAAAAAGATACCAGAAACCCCCAGTGTAGGTTTGCCCTGACAGCCAAATTCCTCAACAAGCATTTTTCCACCAAGCCACTGGATACAAACTTCACAATTTTTCTTTAAGCCTTTCCCAAAACAGCCCTGCCCCAGTGCTGTCTATAATCCCAGCTCCCCGTTGGGATCTGCATGCATTGGCCTACTGTTCAGAGTGTGTAGTGATGCAAGAGCTTTCCTGCACGTATGTGGGTAGATGAAATCCTTTTCTGCTGGCCCAAGATTCGAATGTTGGATGTGAAAATGTGTCACTAATGTATGTGACAACAATATAATTAGAAAAAATATTAGATGTTGTGCTCGAAGAGATTCTAACGGAACATGCAGATAGGCATAAGATGACAATGGGTACCTATAGGCCTTGGTTACGGATATGCATTAAGTTATGATTACGTTGCACTAATAAAAAACTATCAAAGTCAGAGGAAAAAAAACGTGATAAAGGGACGTTGTGGTTTCATAGGACTCTGATCCTCCATTGAGGAGGACCTGGCAACACAACATAAAATCAGAGCAAACACTAGCTAAAGAGAGAATCCGGCGTCAAGCCAGCAGAGCCCGGGAAAATCAAACCTTGGGGGAGCGAAGTCAGCAGAAGAAAGATGGTCATCAGTCGAGGGGACAACGTAGAGCTGACGCAGTAGTAAGCCGGTGAAGGGTCGATTCACTTGAGGCTTGGAATAATCCCGATGGTGGCATGGTCTCAAGGAGGTGGACCATGTGGTCCATAAACACCTTTGGAACTTCCAAACCAAGGGCTTCACAAAGCTTCAGGATGAGACGAGAAGCTGCGAAGCGAAATGCTGAAAACAGCTACCGGAGAGAAGCCAAACTGTGACCCCAGGAAGAACCAGTGACGTGCACCCACTGAATCAGAGGTAGCGGGAGACCCAGGAGAGGTCTGGGGAATTGTGAAAACCTTAAAAAATCTCACAACTGTTATGGGAGTGATCTCCCTTGTCAGAGTAATTGTGAAGACCGTAAGAAAAGTCAACGGAACTATGGGAGTAACAGTTATTGCGAAACCCCTAAAAAGGCGTTAGTACTATGGGAGCAAGCTCCCTCATTGCAGTAACTGTGAAAACCATAAGAAAAACCCAGCGAGCTATGGGAGTGATCTCCCTTATCACAGTGAGTGGGAAAACCTTAAGAAAAGCCAAGAGCACTACGGGAAAAGCCTCCCTTGACATATTAGTTGGAAGAACAATTTTGTAAACCAGAATCAAGAAACCAGAAGAGAGAAAATATATGAACCAGAGTTGAGGAAAGAACCATTCTGGACATTGAGAGTGAATAGTCATTCAACACTTGAGAAAGACCCAAGAAGGCCACTTCAATTTGCAGGGGCTAATCAGAACTATTACAAGAGACTATAAGAAGATCAATCATTCAGTCTGCGCCGGCCAGGCCATGAGAAGGAAGACATTTTCCTTATCGTTTACTGAATCCTTTTTTCTTGGTGGTAGGGTGAGAATAGGATAGCTTTTTGGACAGAGGACAGACATTTTGCTTTGGACAAACCACCCTAACAACAAGCACCCTAATTGGAGTTCTGTTAGGAAAGATAGGTATTTTTTTTATTAATTTAATAAATGTTTTGTATAGAATGACACCCCTTTGTTTGACTCCTCCTTCTGACTTACCACAGCAGACAGCGGTGGAAAGAAGCAAGTGATCAAATAACCGTATAGGGAGATCTACACGGATCAGCAGAAAATGCTGTATCCACTGAAACATTGATGGAGCCATACGGAAGGAAGGCGATCTGGTAAAACAGGGAGGCACTGCACTGGCTTCTGCCTGTGACTCTGAAGCACTGTGACAACCTACCCAAGGGCTTAGCTGTGAACCAATGGCCGAGGAGAGCAGCAGCAAGGTTATGTGCAGGCATCTGGGAGATGCCAATGAGTCCAGGTTGTGACAGGAAAACAGGAGCAGAGTCATTGGGGACATGCATGGAGCCATTGAAAAGGCAGGACATATGCCTTAAGTCAAAATGGCTGAATGCCATTTTATTTACTCAGGAAAAGTGGGCATGACAAAGGAGGAGCCATTTTCCCTCAAAACCTATACAGAGGCTCCTTTACAGCTGTTACCACAAATGGGCAATCACTACGAAGGAGAAAGAATATGCATTCTAAAGCAGAACAGTAAATCTGCTTTGTGAGCAAAAGAGCCAGCAGTAAACATGAGCAGACAGCAAGAAAGCCAGGACTCTGATACAGAATGAAGGAGCAAGGACTACAGATGTGGAGCAACAGATTTCCAAGAGTAGTGGCAAACGTGTATTGGCTCAAAGGGGTCTGGGAATGGACAACTATGAAGTTCCTGGGATACTCAACCCCAAGACTGTGGAGGTACAAACAAAAGACCTTTGGACCTATGCCCCATTGACATCTTTAATCCTGGCCCACATGCGGTTGGAAGCAGGCCAAATCAATCCTGGGTGAGAAGGGCATTTTAGCACTTAGGATGAAACGGGGTGAGGAAACTCTTGTAGTGGAAGGAGCTATAGTATTCATGCAAAGACAAAGAGAGAGTAAGAAAGGGGACAGAAGAGATTTCTCAAATGAGAAGGCAAAGAACTCCCAAATCCTCATAGTGAACTGGGCCTCTATATCCCTGGATCAGGAAGGAGGGAGCAAAGAAATGTCTGGGTGCTATTTGCCTGAGACTGTAAGATTTGCAATGAGGTGGCTGAGATTGTGTAGTGCTTTAAAAAAAACCTGCAGGAGAGCAGTGTCCCAATCACAGGTAAGCCCTTAACACTTTATTATTGAAGCAATAAGCCCAGAGCAGGGGGAGGGCACTACTTCAGGTAATGCCCTGGGGCACAAAGTTACAGGCCTGAGTTAAGTGAGGACCTTATCAAAGGGCCTGGGGCATTACCTGAAGTGTTAATGCCCCGCCCCACAAGGGGCTTATTGCTATTAGTACCCCAGCCCACAAGACCTGGGTACTAAAAGCATGTTTTTTTGTCCCGAAATGACCAAAAAAATGGCCGCTGGGAAAGGGAAAATGAAGTCCGTTTTACCTTTCCATGGCGGACATTTAAAATAATTGAATCAAAGTAAACAAACAAAACTACACATAGTCCCTTCTTCCTTTCCATGACTGCCTGTCACAGATCGGGACCAGACGCGCTGGGGACAGAAGTGTTCCCAGCGCCTCTGCTCCTGAAATGGACAGAAAAGAAGGTAAGTGGAGGTTGGCAGGCAGGGAGGAAACTCAGTGGATGGGGAGAGAAAGACTTACCTCATTTCCCGGCGAGGGGAGATGGCGGCCGCAGCCTTGAGGCGGCTCAGGGCGGTGGGATTACTGTCTGGTAACGCCCACGTTCTCAGCCTCCCCACTGGCTGGGAGGCCCCCACGCCCCCCTCGCCGGGTACTAATTATCTATATATTTATCCCCAATATCATTTATCTTTATTGTTTATCCCCATTTCACAGGGAACTGCACTGGCAACCTGTTTTTGCAAGCATCATGTTCATAAAAGGTACCTCACCTAAAAGCAGTCACAACCAAAACAACGAGTTGAGAAGCACATCATAACCCTAAGTGAGTGCGCCACTGAAAGTAACAATATCACCAGACTGGAAACAAAGGGCCTCATTATAAGTTAGGCATTTTAGTAAAAATTAGGGCTGTACCGAATAGCATATTTAGTATTCGGACAAATACGGAATAGTTTATCAACTATTCGGCCGAAGCCGAATATGAAGCTGAATAGTTGCTTTATTTAATAAATCATGTTCCAAAATTCAAAAAATACACTTATTAAAAAAACAAATAAAGCACCATTTTAAATGCATTCTATACTTTTATTTCTCTTCATTCTAATTAATGTAGCATCTTTATTTTTAAAGTACAAACTCCAGAAAGCAGATCTAACCAAAATGAAGGGACCAAATGTACAGAAGGTTGTTGCATAGTCAGTGCCAGTTAAAGTAGGAGGCTTCACAAATGCAAAAGGACTGCCTTGGTGAATCAGATGCATTGCATTCTCTATCCAGTTGCAAAGTCGATGTGGTCGAGTTTCAAAACTTCTTTGCAGCTCACATAGAAATGTGTAAAATGGCTCATGTTGGCTCATGCAGGACACAAGTCAAGAGGAAATCTGAAATGCGTGAACTCCATCTCACAACTATTCACCCCACACAAACAAATGCTGCTCACTTTTCACTTATAACAGCCACTCCTTCTCGCCAATGCACAAACATATGCAACTTATAATTTCCTGATAAAATATCAGATAATGTTAAACTCAGGACTCAAGTCCTTATGAAAAGAAAAGGGGGGGAGGGACTATCATGTACGCCATGGGAAGTGACATGACAGGAACTGAAAGTATCTATGCACATTTCTTTTAGTTTGTTTTTTCCAACTGAAAAAAAGTGCACTTTGCATATAAACATTCGCCAAAAGAAAAGATGTTCCTGTATTGTTGCAAGGTAAGTATAAAAGATGAGCACCTTTTATGTCTAAGAATCTGTAACAAACCATGCCCTAAACAGCAGATTACAATATAAGATATTTTTCAGTTGTGTGATAGCAATTTGCCTGGCCTAATTCTATTCAGTTTTGCAAGCTGAAGTCTATATTTGCCTTTCTGAGTTCATGCTGCATTGTATTTAAATGAGAATGTCAAAGTATTCGGCAAGAGCCGAAAAGCAAGTAACTATTTGGCTAGAGCGCATATAGCTTTTTTTCAGCCGGAATTCGGCCAAATACTTACTCGAAGCCGAAGTTCGGACGAGTTTGTTGGAGAGGTGGAGGATTGATCTCCAGCTAAGAGCTGGAGGTAAATCTGCTAGCTTTCTGACAAATTACAGCAATTTCAGCAGAATTCCTGTCGGCAGATTACTGCTGGCAGTGAGACATTTCCTTTAAGCTCCAAGTTTGACATTCCAAGAAAGCACCAATTTTGACATTCCTCATAAGCTTGTCATTCCCAGTAAGCTCCCAGTTTCCCTTTTCCAGTAAGGTCCGAGTTTGACATTCCCAGTAAACTTTTAGGTATAGAGTCGCCAGGATACTGGCATCTGGGACTTACCTTTACTGGCACCTGCTACAGTGGCATTGCCAGCTGGATTACAGGTGCCGGTGGAGGGTTGTTAATCCCCATTCATGGGGTCCCATAGGACTCCGTGAGGGGATTTGCCGTTATTACCACCACCAGCAATACCGGTGGCTGTAACAAGGGATTTTACCTTTACCGGCACCTTTGTAGTCAGGCGGTCTGGTACCGGATACCAGCACTTATTTACCAGACCGCCCCACTCGGAATGAGGCCCAATATCCCTACTCCTTATGAAACATTATGGCAAGTGGCACACAATGATTACCTATAATACATAAGGTAGCAACCACTTGGCTATTGGTGCCAGAAAAGCAAAGAAGCTAGATCAATTAAATGATTTGAAGGGAGAACTCTCCTTTTATCTTTAAAAGCATTTTGCGATTCAGGCCTAGTCCATTTTTCCCCAGCTTCTTGGGTGGAGGCTACCCAAAGCACAATTGCGCATTCGAAACAGAAAAATCATATCTAAAATAGTGTCGAAGCTTGACAAGTAGGAATAATATAGCCAACAAAGGAGTATGTTCTGCACATAATATACTATTTTAACCGTAGACGTTTTTCCGTTAGCAAAATATATTACTGTAATTGAAGAGTATAACTAGAATGAACAATTGTATATTTATGTTTGTTTATTTGTTTGTTTTTTTATTTTATTTGTAATGCGCACCAGACCCAAGGGTATTAGGGTTCAGAAGAAGGAAAGGAGGATTGTTCAGCTTAGGTTACATTGCTGTGCGTTGCAATACAGAAAGTTCATAGACAGTGCTGGCCTATATGATACAAATGAACAAGTAGTAGCAGAGAACATCAAGCAACAGTTATATACAATATGTACAATTATATGCAAAAGTGGGCAGTAGTAAGGCAGTGTGGTAGATGGTCAAATGTCATGCTCCTTAATCCATTGGATAAGGTTGTATCTGAAGCGTGGGTAGGGTATGTCTTCTCTTAGAGAGGGTGGGAGTAAATTCCAGTTTTGGGCAGCTTTGACCGGGAAGCTACTACCAGCAGTCTTCATGCGTTTGAATCTAGGCACTTGAAGTAAATTGGTATTGGCTGTTCTGGAGAGGCGATTAGTAGATTGTCGCCAGAATTTGGATGTAATGTATTGGGGGGCTGCCATATGTAAACATTTATGGGTTAAGGAAGCTGATTTAAGGAGAATTTTGTCTTTGGTGGAGCGCCAGTTGTTAGCTCTTCTAAAGTCAGATATGTGGGCTTTCTCGGGAATGTTGAGGGCTGCTCTCAAGGCATTGTTTTGTAGGATCTGGCTCTTATTGGTAATGTATTTGTTGCAGCCTCTGTAAAGGGCATTGCAATAATCCAGTTTGGATAAAACCAAGGCTCTTGCTAAGGTAATGCAGTTGTTGGGAGTAAGGAATGACTTGGCTGCTCTAATTAGCTTGCAAGTGTAGGCGGTGGCCAAGACCATGGAGTTTACTTGTTTTTTGAATGTGAGAGTGGAGTCTAGGTAGAAGCCAAGAGTTTTCACTTCCTTGGCTACTGGGAAGTTATTGTTGTCTATGGTGAAGTTAGAATAGAGATGGCCTAATTTATTGAGGTTCGCTGTGGTGCCCAAAATGAGGAGTTCCGTTTTATCATCATTCAGGCATAGTTCGTGAGAGGCCATCCATGCCTGGATGATGAGATATACTCTGTTCACAAAGGCTAAATCCTTGTCATAATCTCCCGTCAACGGGATGAGGATCTGTGTATCATCTGCATAGTTAGTGTAGGTGATATCCAGGCCATCAAGATCATCAAAAAGGGGCTTTGTGAAGATACTTCACGATTTACCCTTCTTTGCTTTTTGTGGTCTACCTCTCATACCCTCTTACATTGATTATTTCTTTCCTTCTTTGTTTCTTTTTAGTTTTGGCCAAGCAAAAACGATTACATTACAGTACATCTACGGAGAACTGGCATATCAGGAGGGACACAAAGCGTGTAGGTGTTGTGTGTTATTCACCCAGACATTGACTGCCCATGCCCATGTTAATCCCTGTAGCCATTCCCACCCACTTCCTTCCCCTTCCTGCTAAAAACACATGCTCCTGAGATCTCTTTGAGCTAACTGTTTCAAGCCTTAACATCAAACGCAGTGCCTGCCAGTGTTTTTTCAAAGGAGCCTTCTGCGAGATAAGGACTTAATTGGAGCTATAAACGCGCTACTCGTCTGCTTTTAGCCACTCAATTTATTAACACTATGCATGTGCTTTACTGAAATCCTGTTAAAAACAAGCATTGGCAAAGCCAACAGTTTTTGCTACTGAAACTACTGAAAACTTGTCTCTTCCCCTAAAACCGACCCATACGTAAACTAACCCAAACTGAACAGCATCTCAATGACACCAACCCAACAAGCTACTAGATCTTGAACAACAATAAGACAAATAACAACACTACATCAAGATCCATGCGGAAAAGCGACAACTAATACCCGCTAATGTAAACTAAAAGGAAAAACAGAATAGATCCAGTGAAGTAGATCAAAGCAGTGAAGTGGATAAAAAGAATACATCGTACGAAAACAGTAATGAGGTTTAAATTAATGAA
The DNA here is from genome assembly GCF_040938575.1 of Ambystoma mexicanum. Taxonomy (NCBI): domain Eukaryota; kingdom Metazoa; phylum Chordata; class Amphibia; order Caudata; family Ambystomatidae; genus Ambystoma; species Ambystoma mexicanum. The sequence continues at coordinate 1,502,395,925 of NC_090921.1, forward strand.
ATGGGTGCAAAATGAGTGAAATGAATAAAGGGAAGAGGATGGAATGATTAATACAAGTGACTGTAGTGAGTGCAATGAACAAAATGAACAAAATAGGCGAAAGGAAAAAAGAGAAGAGGATGGAAAGATGAATACTAGATACAAGTACACAGACAGATATGATATGATATGGCATTTATAATGCACCTATACACAGGTGTTTCAAGGCGCGACGAGGCAAGGGGGGGGACAAAGGGAGGACAGACAACGATCCTACTAGGCGAGGTGTCATTCAGATTGCGCAAGTGCATGGGAAGGAGGGAAAGGAAAAGTGCGAGGGGGAAGGGAGAGGGGAAAGTGCAGTACATGGGAAGTGGAATAAATAAGATAAATAAAACACATAAAACAGCCAGCTGGTGGCAAGTGCAAGGAAATGCAGACAAAGTGCTGGAAAGGGGACTGAAGGGATACAGAAAACGGTCCCCAAGTGCAGAGGTTGCCATGGAGGCAGTGCAGGTGGGCAGTTGACGGGGCCTGGGCCAGAGATCAGAAAAGGGAGGCCAGGTAACCAGTGCAGTTTCTGTCAGGATTTCAGCCGGGTAGAGGGGAGAGAAAGCAGAAGCAAAGAGGAAGGTTTTGAGGTGCTTCCGGAACAGGAGATGGTTCTCCTCAAGTTTCAGGGAGGCAGGAATGCTGTTCCAGAGGGAGACCCCTGCTGAAGAGAGAGATCTACAACCAACTCGTTGCTTGGAGAAGCGACTGACCCTGAGGGTGTTGGAGGCAAATGAGCGAAGAGCTCGAGAAGGAAGATATTTAGGAAGAGAGAGTTGAAAGTATTGCGACCCCAGAAGGCCTTGTGTACAATGCAGAGGGTTTTGAATTTAATCCTCGCAGCCACTGGGAGCCAGTGCAGAGATTTCAGTCCTGGAGAGATACGATCCCTGGGCTTGAGGCCAAGGACAAGTCTCACAGTCCTGTTCTGGATAAGTTGCAGAGGGCGAGAGTGGAGGCAGGAAGATTTAGATAGAGGCTGTTACAGTAGTCCAGCTTGGAGAGGACCAGGGCTCTGGAGACAGTGAGCTTCTGGGGGAAGGATAGGAAAGGAAGAATACCTCTAAGGAGATGACACCGACTGTATGAATGCATGGCATAAATGGAAAATACAGAATATACGATTCAAGTACATGAGACGAGTGTAGTGCATGAAACAGATAGAGAGCACGGAACGGATCTAGTGCATATGACAAGTAACATGACCTGATATCCATAATGCACAAATGAATGAACGACGTGAATGGAGCGGTTGAAATCGTTAGAATGAATGAAACGCATGGAAGAGATGAGTGCGCCGAGCGGATGAATGCGCTGAGCAGATGAGTGTGTTGACCAGATGAGTGTATAAAACGCACAAGGATGTTGTGCGGATGAGTGTGTTGAGCGGATGGGGTGTAAACTGGATGAATGTGCAGAGCGGACTAGTGTGTAGAGTGGATGAGTGAGTAAGTGCGGAGGAATGTGTAGAACGCAGGAGTGCATAGTGCAGATGAATGTGCAGAGGAGACGAGTGTAGAGCGGATGAGTGAGTAGAGCAGATGAGTGTGTAGGGCGAATAAGTGCGTAAGTGTGGAGGAGTGTGTAGAACACAGGAGTGCATAGAAGAGATGAATGTGCAGAGCGGATGAGTGTATAGAGCGGATGAGTGTATAGAGCAGATGAATGCATAGAACAGTTGAATGTGCTGACCGAATGAGTGTATATTGCAGGTGAGTGTATAGAGCAGATAAGTGTTTTGAGCTGATGAGTGTATAGAGCGGATAAGTGCATATGAGCGAATGAATTTGTAGAGCAGATGAGTGCGTGAAAAGAACAAGTGCATAGAGCGAATGAGTGCCGGAATGGATGAGTGTGTGGAGCGGGTGGGTGCGCAGAACGGATTGTGCGCAGAGTGGGATAGGTGCGCAGTGCGTGATAGGTGCGCAGAGCGTGATAGGTGCACAGAGCGGAAGAGTGCGTGAAGCGGAAGAGTGCGCAGAGAGCGGAAGAGTGTGCGGAGTGGAAGAGTGCACAGAGCGGAAGAGGGCGAAGAGCGGAAGAGTGCGCAGAGCGGAGGAGTGTGTAGAGTGGATGAATGCGTAAAACAGACTAGTCGGTAGAGCAGACGAGTGTATGGAGCAGACGAGTGCGTAAGAGCGAATGAGTGCATGAGAGTGGAGGGGTGCATGAGAGCAGGTGAGTCCGTAGAGCGGGTGAGTGCGTGGAATGGGTGAATGTGTATAATGGGTGAGCTCGTAGAGCAGGTGAGTGCATAGAGCAGGTGAGTGCGTAGAGCAGGTGAGTGCGTATAACGGGTGAGTGCGTAGAGCGGGTGAGTGCATAGAGCGGGTGAGTGCATAGAGCGGGTGAATGCGTAGAGCAGATGAGTGCGTAGAGCATGCTGAGCAGATGAGTACCAAGAGCTGAAGAGTGCCTAGAGCGGATGAGTGCCTAGAACGGATGTGTGCCTAGAGCGGATGAGTGCCTAGAGCAGATGAGTGCCTAGAGCGGATGGCTACGTAGAGCTGTTGAGTGCCTAGAGTGGACAGAACGAGTGAAGTTTGTGAATTGAATGGGTGATGTATGTAGACAGAACGAGTGATGTATGTGGATGGAACGGGTGACGTATGTTGATGGAAGGGGTGACGTATGTTCATGGAACGGGTGATGTATGTGGAGAGAACGGGTGACGTATGTGGATGGAACGAGTGACGTATGTAGATGAAACGGGTGAAATATGTGGGTGGTAGAGATGAAATATGTGGATGGAACGAATTAAGTATGTGGAAGGTACTGGTGTAATATGCGAAAGGTACTGGGAGAAGAAAAAAAATAATAATAAAAGTGGATGGTATGGGTGAAATATGTGGATCGAGTGCAGAAAACAACCTAGAAATACACTGAACGGATTGGAGTGCGTGGAGTGGACTGGAGTGTGCGGAGTCAACTGGAGTGCGTGGAGCTGAATTAAGTATGTGAAAGGTACTGGAAAAAAAAATGTGGATAGTATGGGTGAATTACGTGGATCGAGTGTATAAAACAACTTAGAAATACACTGAACAGATCGGAGTTCATGGAACGGATTGGAGTGCGTGGAATGGATTGGAGTGCGTGGAGCAGCTCGGAGTGCGTGCAGCGGCCCGGAGTGCGTGGAGCAGACCAGAGTGCATGGAGCAGACCAGAGTGACTGGAGCTGACCTGAGTGGGTGGAGCAGACCGGAGGGCATGGAGCAGACTGGAGTGTATACAATTGTGAGACTTACATGGAATGGTTTGGAACACATGAACGATTGATGGGCATGTAACCCACCATATCACATCACCACGCTTACTCTCTTCATTACACCACCATTCAGCTAGAACACAGAGATACTATGGCCCCATTCGGTATAACTGTTCTCATACCAATATCTGCCGCATACTCCCCATCACTCTATCTAAACACTGCTGGTTACTCACCCCCCCAGCCAGGTGTTCTCCTCAGGCCTAACGCAGCCACAATCGGTCTGGATAAATCCTGCCAGAACAAACACATACTCCTGACCTCTCAACCAACAGGCCTACCGCTAAAAAGCAGCTATTACACGAATACCGCACCAGCTGCACACATATCCGGTGCTCACACGCACCTTTGACTCTCTCTACCCTCTCTACTGACCTGAACTTCGGTTCCCAAGGGCGTTCAACCTACCAGCGCCTTCAGATCATACCAATGGTATATAAGGCGCTATATAAATGCAAAGTAACATAACATAACATATAAGTATTAGGCATTTGCCAAGCACTGCTATTGTACGCCCAGGAACTCGCACCATATTGCAACTGCCATCGATGGCCAGTTACTACCACTCTTGCAGCGCCTGGCAAAGGCATTTGCAATGCCCACACAAAAGCAAAAACTGTTGGCACTGCAAATGCGTGTTTGTTTTGTACTTTTTGTTTCTATCCTCCTCTCTTCTTCGATCGTTCTTTTGCTTTATTTGCTTTGCCTTGTGCAATTTTTCTTACCTGCATTCTTCTATTTCCTGCGTTCTTCCAATCCTCATTTTGTTTGCCACAGATTTGTTTCGTGTACGTTCACTTGCACGGATCATTTGCTGTTGACATTACAATAAAAGCTGGCAGGGCTGCACCCAGCTACTCCTCCCATCTTGCAAAGTGGTTATTTCAGGGAATAAGGAAGAACCTATTTCTGAAGACACGCCTGCGGAATCGGAGACGGCTGACGGTTTATTGGTTAAAACAATTTGACCTTGCAAGAACCTAGTGTTTCTGGTTTGGTTTCTCATTTATCACGAAAGTATACCTTTGAAAAAAACAAGCAGAATGTTTCTTGTTGTGATTTACTCCATGAAACATCGTTGCAGTTATTTGCCACATTGGCACAGGCATGCTGAGGAAACTGTTTTACAATTTAGGCGGATTTGAAAGCCTGTTATTGGCATGAACGCGAGGATAATGAGTGTTTTGGAATTGGTGCACCCCTGCTCTCCCACCTTCCATGCGGTCAGACACTGGCTCTCCATTGTTTACACCAATATACTTGGGAAGGATATTCTGGGCCCGCAATGCTGACAAACATGGGATAGGTTGGACCAGTTGACTTCCCACACCATTTGAATTTCAAGGCTTTTGTTGTGATAAATCTGCACTCCTTAACTCTCATTTAACGGAAGGGGGAGGTTATGGATTGAGGAGTGGGTGGGCAGTAGAAATGTTGTCTCTATGGTACATTCCAAATGACAACTGGGAGATAGTCAACTAGGAGGTCAAGGTCAGAAACGAACGAATTTACAGGGCCAAATTGAAGAAATAATAGATTTGTAGTGAGGGTGGGGGTCAGAAAGAAGGAATTTACAGGGCCAATTGAAGACATAATAGATTTGTAGTGAGGGTGGGAGTAGATGTAAGGTAGTAGGCTCGAAAGTCAAAGCAGTAAGTTGAGCAGATGAGGTGTCTTTATCAATCATTAGGCCTCCTCAGCTACCTCTTTTGTTGGGTGGGGTGGCTGAAGGAAGGAAAGTACCCAGTAAATGTATCTAAAACATTACAGAGTGGTACATTTCAGCGTGGACCATAATACCAAAAAACACAGCAAACATCAATTCAATAAATAAAGGACAGTGGGGTAAAGGGGTTTAAATGGGTAGGCATGGGGTTGGGGTGGTGTTATAAGCGTAAAAAAACTGGGGGCTTGGGAGGTAGGACCCCCAAATAAGAAGAAATAAAAGATTCTGTGTTTTTCAGTATTTTGTCGGCGATTAAATTTACCACTCTGTAATTTTGGTCAGTAAAATCACATATAACTGGAAGGACTCATTGTCAGTGTGGAGGGCCACAATCAACTTACATAACACAGTTCTGACCAATTCAGCCTAGCATCATGCACAAAACAAGTCTCCCCTCTTTGAACAAATGACTCTAGTCAAGACACATGAGACCTAGCAATACACCCACAACCAGAGGTCAGGCTATTTCTGGTCTGCACGCAGCTACACTAACAATATGTTTTCTTGCATGTTCCATCTCTTCCCTCTGACGACCCATTCCCTCTTTCTTTGATCAGCCAGTGTACCTGGAGACAATTAAAATGGTGATGGGTTATATGGACTCAGGACCAGTTAGATGTTCTGTTCTCTTCCCCTCCCCCCATCTTCTCCTGTCCCCCCTCTCGAGCTTGATTGCAATTATAATTCTTCATGCACTTGCTCTAGGAGAAATGTCATCAGGCCAAGTATTCTAGTTTCTCTGTTTAGATCATTCGGAATCTTCCAGGCCTAAGAAGGATTACTGTATTCCCTTGTTCCTTTTCCGCCTTGAAGGGCTTTGAAGCACTTCACCTGTGTATAAGTACTATATAAATAAACAAATAAATAAATAAATCCAGGAGTGGCAAGCCTTGATAGGTGATGGGTGCAAACTCGCCTGACGTTTGTTGTCAATCAGGCCTCATAAGGGGGTCCACAGTGAGAATGGGCAATTGAGCTTAATCGAGGCTGATGGAGGTGAAACATAATAACTGTGGTAGGTTCAGCCTGGTAATGTGACCAGAAGGGGAAGGCCATGTATTTGGCCCTTCTGCTGTTTGTGAGAGCTGTCAAAGAAGTAACGGTGAGGCCCTGAATGAGGTTACCTGTAAACAAGGCAGTGATTCATATATTGGGGGTCAGTTTCTTGCATTTGTTTAGATGGTGCAGCATTTTATGATTCCAGGGGGATGCTTTCTGTATTTAGAGTAGCTGGCCATGGCTCCGAAGTAAGTTGACCTGATTTTCCGGAAGTACCTAATGAATCTCATTTCTTTCGGACAACTTTGGAGTTGCCTGCCAGAGGGAACGCTATCTTAGTAACGCTCTACATGGATGGAAAGATACCTCTGGTAAAGGTTAAGGGACGGTGGAGTCCAATAGTATGGAGAATTCTGAAGGGCACTAGAGGAAGGTTATCAAGTGTCAAGAAGGTATCTTGGAAAGCATGGGTTAAAGGATTGAAAGTATATGGCCTGGATGACCCCCATAAAGAAATGAATGACACTCAGTCTGGTGCCAAAGGTGCATGCTAAGTCGTTTTTCTTCCACGTGATGTGGGTGTGCTTTGTGGTGGCGGATGCATGGACAGTTGTGTTAGCTACAATGCAGCGAGTCTCCGGTAGGACCTCTGAGATAGGTCTGTTGGGCCTAACTGAGCACAAAGAAGGAAAACATGATCTAGTGTATGATGGTAAAATGCCTTGTTGCAATGCAGTGGATGACAATGAAGGCCCCACACTCCAACTGTTGCATCCGAGGAGCTTTAGTCTTAAAATAGGAGAGTGAGAGGTGTCTTGACTAATATTTTTTTTATACGTTTACATTTAGATTGTAACATAATTATGTATATACAATCTCTTCATAGTGCACAAGACAAGATAACAGACGATCAACCACAAAATCCAAGATGGGTTGAGTAGCAAAGATCAACTGTCATGTGGTATTTTTTGCACGTGACATGGATTTACTCATTCCACAGATGTGTGGTGAGAGAATAGTTTTAGAGCTTGCTCAGAGAACCAATGCCTGTTGGAACTGAGTTTGTGAGTCCTCACACTTTTTAAGGAACAATGGACTTGAGGACCACAAGGCTTTGGTGGGTTGATGATTCCTGATGCATAATCGCACACATACAGTGTCACTGTCCTGAACTGAGAATAGGATCTGGGAGGAGACAAGGAGCTAGTGAAGATTTTGCAGAAGTTGGGTAGTGTGGTTGCAATGCTTGAGGTTCTGGTTTAACCTCACTGCTTTTTTCAGATTAGCATGTAATTTAGATGTGGATATTAAGAGTTTCTGATTTAGAAAGAGTTGGCAAAGTCAAGCCAGAAGAGGAGGATTACCCTGATAACCCTGGTAAATTAAGTACAGTCAACATAGGAGGGGTGAGGGATGAAGTCGCTGGCCAGGTTGAGATGGTAGTTGCATGTTTTCACTGACTGGTAACAAAGTATCTAAACTTTGCCAAATCATTTTAGCAGGCATTATTTAGCTGTTTGGATAATAGGGAATGAAATATTCAAGTGCTAGTCCTATCGTTATCATGAAAGTTGTTTTTGCGAGGGCAAAAATGAAGTAGACTCTTTTTATTTCCGTTTGTTTTCTGTGTAACAAAAAAAGAAATGTACAACCGGCAGAATGACTGATTTGAATGTTCGTGGATTTGGGCTGCATGTCTCATATTATAGCTTTATAATACTGTTTCTTTTATATGAGTTTGCATTTGCCTATATCCTAAATATGACTACCTTTTTTTGTGATTTATTTAAATGCATACTATTGAATAAACAACTTTTAACATTAGCTTTCCCGCACAATAAAATGATACAAAAATGATGTCAAAAGAAAAGGCGAATAATATAATTTAAAATAAGAGGTCAAAAATTCATACACTTATTTCTATTTAAAAACAATGAGTACAATTCATATCAGAGCCTAACGCTCTAAGAAGATACATCAAATGTGCAATCGCAAAACCATCACAACAGTTCCTATGAAACTTCCACGGCCAATGATGACAGTATTGATCAGGTATCGTTAGCTTCCAGGTCTAGCAATCGCTCTAAGCCAAACATGATGAGCAGCAGAAGCCAACGCCTACGAATGCTGCTGCAAAGAGCGCTCTCCAGAATGAGTCACTTCAATATTTCTTAGACTGAACATGTGCCTTATCATAATAATCTCCTAACATGGGGCAATGGGTCCATGTATGCCGAGCAGGTTCAACTTGCTTGCCACAGAGTCGGCAAAGACGTTCCTCTAACAGGACCCCCGCCATGCTCCCCTAATGGCATACACAGGTAATGATATATCAAGGCGCAGGTACGTAATAAAGCGGATCAACCTGGGGCGGCGCCACTTACTTAAATGCTGCCTCGGGCCCAGGTGGAGTCCCCCCTGATGTGTGTACTGGACATGTTTGCGTCTTGCCCGCAGAGCAGCTGGTGTTAGAACACAGTCACACTCATGACTCCTGATATCAACTTTAGCGAGAAAAATAGGAACCTCTTGTTCGCAGCAAGTCCAGGTGTTTATATATTCCATCTTATCTTGAGATGAATCCAACAAATTATAAGTAAGTGCATTTTTTTTCACGTGAATACCCCGACATGGGTTTCCATGCTCCTGGGACTGCTTCATGAGGATCTATTTATTCAAATGTATTCCATCCAAAATAGTTGCTGGTAGCTGTAATTCAAGATAGGATTTTCTATTTTTTAGAATATAGATTTCCTGTGTATATAGATTTTTCTTATGTATTTCTTGAAATTGTGAATTGATGCATTAAATTAGTGAACAGGTGTTGTGTCTTGGCTTAATGGATGTAGCGGGGGCGCCTCTCTGCAGTTGCAGGGCTATCCTCGGCATGTTACTTATGATTATTACTAATTGAAGAGTTGTTCCTCAATAAGAGTGAAAGAACTCCCGAGCAGGGATCTTATGCTTTTTATTTTTTCTGGATATATTTCCGGGTTAGCATTCTAGAGAACCGTCTTCGACTTCTACCAGAAACATCCAAGTGATAGTATTTAGGAGACTGAAATGGCGGCGCATTCACTGCTTGGATAATTTGACCGTTATGTTTGGACTTTCTCAAACGGGTTATCTATTACCTCAAAACTGTCGGAGCCAGAAAATAAACGGGCGCTTCTAACTGAAGTGGTTAGGAACAGCTTAAAATGAATGTGTGTCATGACAGGCTGTGGCTCCTCCTTCCCGCATTATTTGCAATCGTTCCGATGTGTTTAATCTTGCACTCCTCTCTACCCGATCATTGTGTTCTGCTAAGCTCTTAATGGGGCTGCGCTCGTTCACGTGACGCAGAATCATTAAAGGCCTGCCTGGTTAACCAACAGAATCCCCAAGAGCATAATTACGACCTTCGCGCCATCGCTTTGCCGCGCCCTCTGCCTGTTGATGGAGGATTAGAAGACGCGGCCGATTTTTGCATCTGCAGATGACGCTTTTGAAGGCTGTGCATTGGTAAGGGTGCAGTGAGGCCAAGTTACCCATTACTTCAGCACAAGAAAAGGTGAGCGCCTTTAAAGTTAGTAATATGGACGTCTGCAGTGTACAACACCAGGAAGGTGCAAGACTGTGGCAGTAAGCGCTGTACTTTGTCACTGCAACCGTGCTGTCCCGGCGGCCCAAAAATATTGAATCTTGTGCAATTTAAACTTTGTTTATGATATGTATATCCAGGCCCGGCTCCAGCAGGGGGCCCAGGGGAGTCAGCGCCCCCCACTCACCCAGAGCCAGCCTCTGGCCCCCCATAGAAAGGAGGCCATGTCAGTGGTGTTATACACCACTGGTAACTGAGGGAGTGGATGTCACTCTAAACATCCACCAGTAACATGAGAGGCTGAATTGCAGGAGGCCTGGCCAGGTTTCCCTAGACAATGATGTATGCCCCACAGCCATGAAAGTACAAATGACCATCACGATGTAGGGCCATTCACACCTTTAAGTGAGGTAGCACACGTATTCAAGCATGCTGCCTACAACTATTTTCTCAAACCTTAAATCACAATTTTGGTTTCTGTAATTTAAAGTATGTTTTTTTTTTTTGTGGGAACATAGTGGTTTTTCACATCATGCTTAATAAAATGGTTAACTATATCAAACTATATAAATGACAGGTAAAATTGCTTGAACACATATTTCTGCAGAAGGTGCGTCAACTGACGGGGGGCCCTTACAAATTACATTCAAAGTATATATTCTGCTGCATTAACTACTTGAATATAAGTGAAAAGATAAGGTTGGTAGTAACACAAATTTAATTCTGGAGGGGAGAGTAGTAAAATCAAAAAGTGACAGATACAATGCTTTGAATTAAACATTACCACTACCATTGCTCTGCACAACATTTCATGCCATAATTCTGTAGTATGCCTGTGTGATTAGAGAAGAGGACAAGACATTAGCAAATTACTTTTGGTGCTTTCACCAAAAGGTGCATTTGAATCTCAATTGCTAAGCTGTGTTCCATCTGCACTGGTACAACCACATGAATTTCTTGGTCTAGCAGTTTTGGAAGGGCTTATGACATTAGTGACAGGGCCAAGACTGATATGCCAGCAATGGTATAGAAGGATGGCCAGAGCAATGATGGTGGTTCTAATTGATCCAGAGACCTTTTGCCCATTAGGTGCAACCAGAACGCATGCTGTGGAACACAGATAGGGTGGCAATAAAATGTGAGGAGAAACACACATCCTATGGGTGTATTTAGTCGTTTATCCACCTAATGACTAGCCATGGCTATGTTAAAGCCTCACCACCAAAACCTAACATTTCTAGAACTCTTTGAGCAAGCTCTATCGCAAAGTAACACCAAATGTGTTGCTGTATATGGCCTTCCAGTGTTATATCTAAGCATTCTTTTGAGTGTTTAGTTACTTAATTGCCTCTGTAAATGAGCTCCTGGTGTAGTGAAATTCTCTTAATGTGTGTCTTCAGCCAGATTATTTTTATAAGCAATATATTTCTCAATGTCCCTGTGATTTGCACTACAGCCCTGTCTTAAACAGGCAACCACAAAGCCAGCAGTTTTGGCATGCGAATAGGTATTAGTAGACATGTGCCATGCCATCATATGCCCAGTTACTGACACCATTTTCCAGCTTTTCCCATCTTATGGCCAGGTGGTACCCTTATGGCAGTGCCAGGAAAATGCCTATCCATGCCTAATCAAAAGCCCAAGCTGTTGGCTAGGCCAATGTATGTTGCACTGAGTTTGTCTTCCTAAGTTAATGTGTATATGCCCCGATGTGGGTGCCTTGCTTGCTATGCATAGAGTATCAAGCTGCACCTCACTGAGCTGGTCCAACAAGGCCCTCCCTGAAAATGATAAGGCTAGGTTGGCAAGTATTGACCCGTTTCAGATCGTCTCATGCATACTTACCAGTGGGGCTCTGAACTAAATAGACTGTATCTTTGTTTGAAAGCTTAGTCTACTCTGCCAGAACGTTTCATGATTCAAACTGATAAGTACTAACTTGATAACCTCATTCTGGTGTTTTTGTAACTTTACAGAGTGTGCATGCAAACAGAATATTTCATGTGTGTTGTGGGTTTTGTTTGTAAAGTATGATGTCAATCCTGAGTGCTGGGTTTTTAGGCAGTGCCGGAAATGAAACATGAACACTCGTAAAATAACAAAAAAGAACAGTGTTAGGGAGAATTCTCAAAATGTGCTAATTTCCCTTACATTTTGAGACCCCCAGCAATTTTGCTGGATTTCTAGTATTTGATTATTTTACCTGGGAAAATTGTGAGCCTTTTTTCCCACTCTTCCATGTATTTTGATGTGTGTTTTACTTTTGTGCTCTTTGGTTATGGAGTTTTAAAACATCTCCATAGGCATCATCTTTTTCTGTTTGTCACACAGCACCTTCAGTGAAGTGGCACAGGGATGTCTTTCAGACTTCCCATGGTTTAAATACCTTCTCTGCGACTGACTTCTGTCTCCCAGAGCATGTAAAGTTAAATTGACTTTACTAGTGTCTTTAAATTTACAGACCCAGCACACACTATCTTCCTATAGAGTGCTGGAGGGGTTGCCTAGCTTCCCCTGAGTCAAAATACTCATGTAACAGTCAAATGTTACCCTTTCCTACTTTAAATGGCTGGTGGCAGTGGTTTAGATCAAACTACCATGATCTTTCCCGACTGCGAACAACGGTAGCTAAAAATCGGGTCAGCCATGTTTTCAAACTGGCGTCCAAGACCTATCTGTAAAAGCAGACTCTGGTCAACTTTTTTCACCATTTCTTTTAGGAAAGGTCCTTCAAGTGTTTGACTCTGCACGCCGAACCAGGTTTGGTCCCTTTGTTGGCCTTTGGCGGGCTTCAGTGCTAAAGCCCTCCTCTGACGCCAGAGTGTCTGGGGTGGACAGGATGTGAGGGAGGTGCCCGAAACTCCCTGTGCTTAGTCTCCTAGGAGACCTGAATGCATTCTGGCGTGATTGGCCGGCTTTCTGTCTGGCATGGACAGCCACCCTGCTGGGTGAGTGACAGCTAGGTTGGAATGAATGGGGGAACACTGTTTAAAAGCAGGTCTCAGGGACTTGGAAAGCAGAGTGGACCACTGGTACGAAAGAACCGAAGACGAGCTGAAGAAAGAGGACTGCTGCAACTCCTGGACGACCGGTGAAGCCCTGCTGCAGGTCCAAATTGCACGTCCCGTCCTGGTCGAATTTTCTGCAGAGTGCTGTGGAAAACCGGATAGCCAGTGGGAAGGATACCAGTTTGTGGTCTTTAAGGCACTCACACCTTAAACCAACGTTTTGGCAAGCTTGTGGCCTCATCCCTGGGTAGTGCATGAACCTCCCGACGTCCTCCTTCTTGTCCCAATGACTAACGCTCAGGAACAGCGCGATCTGCTCGAACTGCCAGGTACAACTGC